>NW_009954140.1:3967202-4021134 GCF_000747805.2 Chaetura pelagica
CAGCAGGAAGAGTTGAGTGCCTTCAAAAAATGGTTAGAGCACCTGGATTGAGGTCTGAAGTTGGTGGTGCAAATACCCAGTAAATGTGCATGTTTGTGCATGCGTGTATGGTTATAAATGAAATTAAAATGAAGTCTGAGAGCCTGAGTGGATTATTTTCCATATGTTGTCCACAGACTGGTTTTCTCTGTTTGGATTTTTATCTATCACTCTGTCCCATGCACCGTGACATCAGAGGTTTTTAAATTACACTCTGAAATACTGATAATTGTGACTCAGTTCAGCCCAGTTGTGCAGACAGCCCAGTCCTGGCTTCTTGTAGCTCCACTTAATCCACAGGTTATTGCTTAGGGTCAGTTATGTCCTCTGAAGTGTTCGCCAAGTATTCAAATTAACCAAAGAAATTGTGTGGCCTTCGCAGTACAGTTTGCCACTGCTGGGTCTCTAAAACTCAGCTTATTCTCAGACAGACTAGTTCAGTATTTATCAAAAGTGCCATCATAAGACAACTGATGCATAAAAATGTTTTTCTTTTGCATGGTGCCATGTTGGAGAAGAAGGGCTGGATAATGTATCTTTCAAATGATGCTGGCCAGGTCAGCTAGGATGAGATCTGTGTATAAATGCTTCTTTGGGAATAAACACACAGCTCTGCTGAGGCTTGCAGTCAAAGGAATTTTGGTTATATGTCAGCCAGGAAGTGAGGAAATCAAAAGTACAGCAGAGTTCACGAAATCCTCTCTTTTCAGTCCCTTAAGAGGAAAACAGAATGTACATGAGGAAAACATCAATTAACTATTGTATTACTGGTGAAGCAAATAGTAGATTTGTAAAATTCACTGTAGCCCAAAATGTTAGTGAAATGGAAATGAATGTAATTTTTAGTTGTATCTAGAAAAGATCCTTGAATAAAGAGCTTATGAATACATAAGAACGTATTTCCAATTGCAGAAATGTTAAGTGTTCAGCCGAGTGTCTTTAACGTTAATAGAATACTCCATGAATTAATATACAAATGTGTATGAAAATGCAAAATCTACTTGCCTTTCCCTATTCTGATTGAAAATAGGGACTTATTTTTGGCAGAAAAAGAAATGGCTGGATGAATGGGGTAATATTTTGCAAGGTCATTATTAAAGAAGAGTCATATGTCACAGATTTTTATCAGGATAACTGCAAATATATTCATACTTGTGTTCCTTCATTTTTGGGAAGATATGTTGTTGTAATAAGTTTTTATATAAATGTCCTGAAAGGGAAAGTGGTTTAAGTGAAAATTGTATTGAAAAATCAATATTCCTTTATGTTTCTATATTGATACTGAAAATCAAATTTTAAGAATGGAGGGGAACACACAGAACTCTGTCCTATAATATATGAAAAATCTTGTTTACATTTCTACTGTATATTGGCTTAGGCATATTGGCTTAGGCACGTGTTAATGAGAAAACTGGGATAGTGAGTTACTTTTCATAAAAGAAAAATGCATTTATTTGACCTTCAGATGAGCTTATTGAAGTTACTTTACCTTTGTTTGGTTAAAAACCTAAAATACCAAGTGTAAAGGAAATTTTTAGCCATGAATTTTTAAAGATGGCTAAAGATAGCTATTCGAGACAATCAGAATAGTAGATATATAATAAAAAATGTTGATTATATGCTGCCTGTTAAAAATGAAAATGAGAAATCAACATTTTTTTCCTCTTTCAGTTATGATAACACGTTGTGAAGTCAGCTTTAAAGTTCAGTGTCTGTAGGGATGTGTATCATATATTTAAATATTATGTCAATGAAGGGAGAATGTAGATAGGGATTATAGAACTTTGCTTTTCTACTGGAAGGTTAGATTGTGGATAACCATTTGTCTCAGTTTATTGGCAGATAATGTTGTCTGTCTTTTGTACAGATTTTCATCACAAGCGTTGCAATTTTTTTCCACTCTAAAATTTTTGGAGTTCTACACGCAGTTGCTGGTGTGGCAGGGTTATCTAGGCCTTCTTACACATATGTGAAAATAAACCAAGAGAAAAGGAGGAGACAAGTGGTTTCCAGTTGACCTCCAGTTCTTTCTCAGTCATTCTTGTGCATCCACATTGTGCTTCACCCAGGCTCCTTCCCCTGAGAGTAGGTAAGAAGTGCTGTGAAGAGGAAGGTGTCTTGGAGTAAATAGCAGTTGGCGGACGAGCTGTCTCACCTCCAGAGCAAAGACCATGTTGCCAGTGAACACCCAAAAGCCTCTATGTAGTGAAGCGCTCCAGTCCATGCTGACTTTAAACTTTGAAAGCACTACTTACATTCTTAAAATCAGTGTCAGGTTTAAGTACCTTCTTGAATTAGAATTAAAACCAAGAGCTGGATGTAATGGAGAAAGATTGAGAAGAGGTTAGTTAGTGAGAAAGGTCGGGATAGGAAATGCAAATGGAATAAATTGAAGGGGATATGATACAGCACCTTGAGGTGGGAATGGAAGTTGGTTGGCAAGTCATCACTGCCATTATACAGCTAACCAACATTTTATCATCCCCTCTGCCCCCACTCTAGGATTTTTGTCCCCGAGTCATGGCAGACAGAAGACCAGAGAAGTCATGTGAACAAGCATGTGAATCCCTTAAGCAGCAGGATTATGAAGTGGCAGTGAAGCATTGCACAGAGGCTCTCCTTTTCCTCAGCCAGTACCCCCCAGCTCACCTCCCGGAGGCATGCCAGGCAGAAATCGACCGCATCAAAATCGAGACTCTTCTGTATAGAATTGCTTCCTTTTTACAACTTGTGAGTGTGACTCTTTAATAGTATCTAGTGAACTGGAAACAACCATCAAGTATCTTGTACCGTCAAGATTGAAATAAAATTCAGTTTTCCTGTTTTTGCCATGTTGGTTT
This sequence comes from Chaetura pelagica, assembly GCF_000747805.2. Lineage (NCBI taxonomy): Eukaryota > Metazoa > Chordata > Aves > Apodiformes > Apodidae > Chaetura > Chaetura pelagica. The sequence goes on from NW_009954140.1 coordinate 3,970,082, forward strand.
GCTACAGAATCCCTCTTGCTGAAGTATATATGAGGCTTCTGTTTTACAGTTTTCCCTGATCTTTTTATTTTTCAGGATTGGGACCTCTAAGTAGTTGGGTCTGAAGCACAATTCTCTAAAAGAAGGAAAAAAAACAACTTAAAAAGAAAGTTGAAAAATATATGGTAGTAATGCAAAATATCTGATTTTAGGGTATTACCTTTGGGCAGTTATGCTGAATTACATACCAAATTTCTCTAGATATAAAGAACATGAAATTAAGGTTGGAAACTTAAGTATTCAAAAAACAAGGTTGAGAAATGCCAGAAATGAGGTAGCTGGGTCATAGGTAATTTAGCTCCATTTCCATAGGCCTTACATTAGTCTTTTAATACTGGGTCACATACTGGTTTTTGGTTGCTAGGCTAGAGCACATCTGGAGAAAGATGTAACTTTTAGGCTTTGGTAAATTTTTAGCGTGAATGGGAAAACAGGGCTTTGTAAGTGTTTGTAAATGCAAAGCAAGAGGCATAATCTTGAATTGTAGACCATTGTCAAGTTGGTGTCCTTCCCTTAAAGCATGAGTGACCTACACTTTCTTAAAGGAAAGGACATTAGACATTAGAGTGCTTAAGAATAAACCTGCAACCTGCTTAATGAACCTGCATTTTCCCTTACCTTTCTGTTTTGAAAATGTTCTCACAGATTTCCAGGGGCTTAGTTCACCCCAAATATTGGTTATGAGCAGTTTCATCCCAAGTGGAAAAATTTGGCCGAGTTGGAAGACCTTGCTTGACAGCTTTAAGTAAACCTTACCTATCTGATTAGGGAGCATTTTAAAGCATTCTTTAAATAGATACCTGAACTGGACTGTTCAGTGTGCCAAACAAGAATTGGGAAATTCTTACATTAAGATGTGACCTACCTTATGGCTCCTCAGGGGAAGAGATGCAGAAATAACTAGGTTTTCCTTTTTTTGATGGAAGTTGTGTTACTACAGGCTTCACTGCTCAAAATTATTTACATAGGCCAATATGCAGGTAGGTGCTGAACAGTATTTAATACATTTCTGACCCATATGCCTTTGAAACTCCCATGAGAGACCTGTCTGGGTGGTCATCATGATGAAAATGATTGCAGGGGCTTTGAAAAGTGCTTATAAACAATACCTTCCTACTAAAGACTTGAATTGTATAGATACTTGAAAGCTTATAAGTTAAAAAAAAGAAGAAAAAACTCCTAGATTTTTCTCCTTGTTTTACAAAATGAAGTAATTCTTAAAATCACCACTGATAAGACAGAGTAAAAAAAATATTTACGTACAAACTTTAACAGCACCATATTAGTGCAAGTGTAAAAAAACTAGTGGCCAGAAAAGAAAGATTTTTTTTTTATTTTTTCCTAGATGTTGTGGGCCACCTACAAACACATACATAAAACATATGCCTTTACCCTCTTTTAAAATGTCCATTTGCTGAGAATTTGAGGAAAAAGTCAGCATTCTAAGAATTAATTATATTATATTTGACATGTGACTGATGTTCTTTACATATTCCACTCAGGAAGAGCCAAGGTAATGAATTCTTAAACTTGTAATTTAAGCGTGTAGTTGTTTATGCTAACTGGAATAATGCTATTTTTAAACTTTTCATGTTTTACCTTTCAGAAAAAGTATGGGCAAGCAGATGAAGACTGTAGGCATGGTATGCTTATTTCTTTTTTTATTACATAGTGCTATAAATTGCAGTCAGTTGTCTGAATTTTTAAAATAGACGCCCTGATTTATTAGTTTGCTAACAAAGTTGTTTGGTTTTTTCCTAGTTAAAATTATGTATCTGCTTTATAATATTCTTTACTTTTTTTTTTTCTTCTTTTTTTTTAGAGATACCTTGCGTTTTGTACTTGTGTTCGAGTGCCACAGCAGTGCCATTTAGCTAACATAGTATAGTAGTGTTAGGATTCTTGTGAAGATAAAGACAGCTGATTGTTCTGTCTTTCTTCCTAGAGACATGGTGGATATTTTGGTTTGCATTTTGGGACTTGATTCAGAGAAAATCAAGATTATGTACTTATATTTATTCCTGTTTTTTAAAGCTTCCAAATGTGCATGTGTCACATGGAGATGGAACCTTTCACGTTTCACTGCCTTGTTCTGTCAGGGTTTTGAGGTTGGATTGAGCTGATCTTTAAGGTCTTTTCCAACCCTGGCCATTCTATGATTTCCAAAGTGATGAACCATCCTTGTTAATGTTCTGTTACTCATGTATAATGCAAGTGATTCACAACTCACTGAGAACTCTTTGCTGAGTTTGGCAAGCATTGGATCAGAGTTTTATCAGTTAGATTTGTAAAGAAAAGGTGAGTAGATCCCACTTACCAGTTTTTAATTCCTAAACTACTCTTCAGTTTTAAAAGAAATTTCCTCAAACCACAGTTTTGTGACACAAACTGTGTGATACACTATTTTGACATTCCTGTGCTAGCAGTTATAAAATAAACATTCCTTCATGGTTTTATGTTGCGCTTTTTTTATGGCTTTTTTGGAGCTTTTGGATTAGATTTTGGTTTTGCTTTTGTTTTAAAATATATTTGTCTTCACTGACACTCAAGTCATAGTCTGGGGAATTTTTGGGGCTTTGCAGCCTACTTCTGAAAGTCCACAAAATAATAACTAAGAAAAAGTAAAGTTAATTTATGAATATCACCTAATGAGTACCATTGTTAAAACAGTGTGGAATTTTTTTTTAAAGCGGCTTCTTTTGACTGTTGATATATGCCAAGGGTGTAGTATTCTGACTAACCTCATAGTTGTTTTTCATGATGGCAAATACAAGTGAAAAAGAGACATGTGGTAAGATGAATGATGGTAAAGGAGGTAGAAGAGAGAATGCTGTTCATAAATACTATTTTCATTGGTGAGATCTTAGGGGTTTGTCATAGGGGAGATGGGTGACACTCATCTGTGAAAACTTTTCTTGACATAGCATTATCTCGAAGGAACTATCATGTTAAGTATTTTTCTTTTCTCACTGGTCAAGCGTAGAAGTGGGTGGAATAAGAGCACTGATCTCTACTTTTTTACAATATTAGTAAACAGCTCTCAAATGTATCTTAGTAACAAAGAAATAGTGTCCAGTTAAAAGTTAATTTCCTTAATTCATGCCAGGCATGTTCTGCAAATATTCTTTCCAGATTTGAAACTGAGTAATTTTTTGAACTTATCAGTGTCACATTTATGTGTGTATATAAAAATGTGTGTGTGTATATATATATGGACATATATTTGTATACACACCCCATATTTTTATGAATATATGAATGAACTGTTTGGTTGTGGTTCGCTCTGATATGCTGGTGTCAATTGTAGCCCAGTATCTGACAGTTTAGAGTATCTGCATTTGTCCTGAAAGGTCTTAGTTTTAATTTTATGCCTGAAATATCCTTGGGAAGAAACAACTTTAGTGTGGACTGCCTGATACACTTCCCTGATACTCATAATTTTTTTAATAGAAAAGGCTTATTCAAACTGCTGTTTTGCCTTTTTACAAGACTTGACATGTTTCATACCTAGGACAGGGTTTTATTTTAACCTGAATAAGTATATTTTGGAATAGCTGGAGAAATATATATTCTTTATAGTATGCTACTTGTACTGTCAGAAGGAATGATGATAATTTACAATCTGTTAAATTATTCCAGAAATCTTTTTTAAAAAATACTGTTATATGTTGTAACTTTTTATGTGCAACTGTATGTTTCAGCTTAGTAATACTATGCAGTTAATGATATGAAATATCATAATTGGAAATCTGATCTTTGAGGTTAAAATAGTAAACTGTCAGACATGGGAAAGCTATTTCTAGCTCTGCTGCTTCTGCTTTGGGAAGTAAGTTCTATTTTTGGAAATGTGGTCAGTATCATCGGAGTGGTGAATTCAGACTAATCTTTGAGGCACTTAATAAACAGGATTTAGTTACCATTTCATTTTGAAGAGACGTCTAGCTGTTTTTATGTAAATGTTTTGTGGGACTGTTTTTTTCTTCAGTCTTTCATGCCATTTCTGTTAACGATGTGAAGCCTCTTGAGTGAGGAGTTTTGATTTATTATTCTAAAATGTAGCCCTGAAGTTGTGGTGAATGTAAAATTCCTGTTAGCACTGGCAGGAGCTGTTTGCATCTGCATGAGTAGCAGGATAAACACAGATGTTGACATTGCCTGCAATTATAGCAATATTACAGTTCTGTAATTTCAAACAACTGTCCAGCCTTCTTTTCAACACACATGCTTAGCTAAGTAGCTTTTGAGTCACTCTGGCACTTCGTTTTCTGGACAGGTAATATATATGATTAAGTGTTATTCCTGCTTGTCTGAACCAAGTCTGTATTGTGAAATAAATCCTTTCACTCTTGTGAGTGTCAATGGAAGTGTCTGTTTGGCTGGCTATCTGAGCCACTGCTAGAAGGCATTAGGGAAGTTTTCTGTTACATGGAGCCTGTAAATTTCTGGACTCAAACAATCGTTCCTATATCCAGCACTTTACAGTGTAAGTGAATAAAAGCCCTTTTAAAATAGCAGGAATTGACCACGAGGAGGTTAGCTATATTTGGAAACGACAGGGCATGCTTTTTGTGAGCATGAATGGATCTTCCTGAGCATGTTTGTGTTACTGAGGTGGCTGGTTGGTTTTTTTTTTTTACCCTTTCTGTAAAGAGGAGGTCCTTTGTGTCTGTGTCAGATACTTGAATTTACCCTTCCTATAATACATTTTTGTGTATTTCAGCATGTAAACATGACAGCCTTTTTTGAGCTTGTGTACAGTTTTTCTTAGATGGTGAGCTACAAGATTCAAGTTAATGTTAGACAAGAGCAAGTAATACTTCCTTTACATCCAAGTCTTGTCTTTCCAGGAAGCCATGGATTCGGCCCAAGTTTCAGACTTAATTTTCTTGTTAAAGGTGAAGGAAAACTGTAAATAGTTTATTGAAATGTATACTGTGATGAAGCTCATAGCTGCTGATTTGTGTTGCAGTGCTGGGAGAGGGGCTGGCCAAGGGAGATGGATCTTTCCGTGCAGTGCTCTGCTGCATGCATCTTAAAGGGAAGCTGCAAATTGTATCTAATGTTCTTTCCAAATCACTGATGGGTGAATCACTGGTAAGTGGGTTTGCTCCAATCCACATAATTTAAAAGCATTTTTGTGTTTCTTTTTTTTTTTTTTTAATGTGTTTAGTAACAAACTTCTGAGCATATGTTTGGCTGGTAGGTTGCAACCAAAATGTTTTGTGTGAGAAAGACAAAGATAAGTATGTGGGCATACATGTATATAATGAGATGTAGATTGTTGCCTTACCAGTGTTTCAGAGTTGTTATGATTTTGAGAAAGTTTTAAATTGTTGGCTCTGAATCCTCAGGGAATGCAGAATAATTTGCATATTTGTGCAATTGACTAAAATAATGTAAGTCTCAAACTTGCTTCTTTCTAAAATTGCACCTGATAACATTTTGTATGTACTTCAGGAAGTTTAGCCATTAAAGCAGAAAAATTATTGATAGGACTTTTAAATAACAGGCCCATGATTAACTAATCAGTAAGACAGCATGAAAAGCTTTTTGGAAAAAAAAAAAGCATTGTATTTTTCAAGATTAAGGTAAAGGTTTGAGTTCAAAGCTTCAGTTTTATCCTTGAAGTATCAAAACAAGTTGCTTTTAACCCCATGCGTAAGTAATTGTTCATGTTTTTATGACTGCTCATGTGGGGAAGATTAGAGACATGTCTCCAAAGAGTAGTGTCCTTTTTACTTCTGTAAACTAGATGAAATAGCCTGCAGTTCATCACCACAAACTGCTGGTGATGCTAAATCCAGAAACATGGTCATAGCACAAAAAAGAGCTGCTCTGGTCACACCATGAGGAACGTGTAAGTGCCATCAGAATCTGTTGTAGGAGGGCCTGTTACCTTGAAACGGGTCATGTCTCCTACATCTTGGTGCTTAACTTCATCAGTAGGTTGTTTCTGAGAAGGAATTCTGTTTATCTGTCTGGAATATACCCTGAATTCCTTCCTCATGCTCCTGTCAGTGATTATTTTTACATAAAGAGGTTTTTTCTTTTTTAGCTGGTGTTTTCTAATGAAAAAATGTTTCATTGAAAAAATTGCTGGTGAGGTCCAAGGAGCCTTGCCTTCAGAAAAAAATAGTAAAATACCTTAAAGCTTTGTATTACAGGGCATGTACAGTGCCCTTGTTTTGAGCCATTGTGCAAATAAAGGTAGCTTCATACATGATTCCAGAGTGTTGTCTCAAAGTGGAATTTGAGGGATTTTCACAAGCTTTAGGTTGTTAGACAGTTATATTCAGTAGGCACATTAAACCCAGCAGCTGATGTAGTGCCTTCTGCCATTGTCTGAGAGGAGAAATGAAGCAAAGTTGTGGAATGAATTTACTGTACAGTTGGAATCTGTCCAGTTTCCTTCCCAGTGACTTAAGAGAATGACTCTTGCTAAGTTTTTTATGCTCTTAATACATTTAAGCTCAAAAGGTTCAATTTGCAGCCTTGCTCTTGAGGAAGTGAAAAATCATTTTGAGAAAAGCCTAAGTGTGACAATTGTTGAGTGTAAGTGTTCAGCAAAGAGAGTAATTCTGCTGCTCAGTAGCACAGTCAAAATATGGGGAAGACTGACAAATAGTAGTAGCACTTAATTACATTTCTGCAAGATACTGTTGAAATAAAAGTCACAGTTCTGGGTTCCTTTAATAAAAATTTTGACTTTGTGAGTGTGAAATTGTTATACTTAGCTATACATTTCAGGTAAATTCAGCTAGCATTTCTTTTTAGTTACATGGCTAATCTTTGCTTTTTAGTGAGAATTCCAAAAACTAAAAAGTCTGTCTAGATTAGAGCAGGAGTTCTCAAACTGTAGAAATTAGTAATCTGTAAAGTAGAACCTTATGAAAAAATACATCCATCACTGCAAGAGCAGTTAAAGTGTATTATATTAATTCCTTTAGAGCCAAAGCAATTCAGTAACCATAGCATATGGCTCATCTATAGAGCTTTTAATCAGTGGCTCCCAAAGTGCTGTGTGAAGGCAGGCAGTACCACTGTCCTCATTCTGCAGATGGGAAACTGAGGCATGGAGAGGTGAATTGATTTGTCTAAGGTCACCCAGCAGGTTGGTAGCCAAGCTGATCATAGAACAGGTCTCCTGAATCTGTGTCCATGGAGCTGCACTGCCTCCAAGGCTGCTGTGCATGTCAAGTAGTGCTGTGCAGGATAGCAGTCAAGAAGTGTCGTAGTTATTAATATTTATCTTTAGTGGCAGCTAAATTTTATAAGAATTTTTTTTCCCCAAAGTTGTTCTGCATATGCTGCTCTCCTGCTTTGTCCTGTAGGGGGACTTGCTGTAAGTCTAGTGCTGCTTTTGGCTGGTGTAAAATTCCCTTTCTAACCATAACACTTGCTCAGTGTTACATAGTAATTCAAATTGTACATTGTAAACAAATTAATTTTTCCTTCTTGCCCTTTTCCTTGCTGGTCGTGCAGGGGAAAATAAACTTTGCTGTGGTTTAATGCACATGAACGTTGATGTGTTGGATGTATTAATACTCTTTCTTCCCCTAGAACGGGATGGTAACTAAAGATCTGACACGACTGAAAACACTTCTTGCTGAAACAGAGGTAATAATGAGCATATTACTGGGAAAATAATTATCAGTACCTGAAGCAGCTGAAAGGATTGTTTTCATGTGTCCCAGGAGATCCAGGCTCACTGTGAACATACTGGTTCAAACATTATTGTTTCCACTGGTCTGTTGGTCTTTACCCCCTGCCAATTCAGGAGCCTTTCATCACAGTCTTGCTTGATATATGAGGAAATAGAGAAAGATGTTAGTAAGTTGTTGACTGTCTTGAAGTAGTGGGTAGAAAGAATTAAAGCCATTATGTTTGCATTATTTGTTTATTTATTGTATTTTTCTCTGTTGGAAATGATTCTAAGTAATAAACATGACTTAAGAAATTGGTTAACAAATAAGTGCCCTCTCAGTCACCTTTTTTTTGTATTTGAGGTTAATTGTCATGTCTGTTGATTGAATTGCCACTTCTTTTTTCTTTTTTTTCCCTCTTCCTTTGCTTTGTAGTTTATTTGGGCTTTATTTTTAATGTAGATTCGAAAAGACATCTCAATACAGCTTAGACTTCTGGCCTTCACTGCAGTCCACATTAAAATGATCACAGGGTAGAATTTGGTCTTGTAAAAATCTCTAAAACTTTCTTCTAACAATGAGTGGACTCAGGGTTCCTGTCAGAATTCCTTTTCTCAACAGCTGCAATCCAGTTGTTAGGTTAAAACGAAATTCATGTTTGTGACTGAAAGTGATTTCAGGCTTCTGATTAATATATTTGTATTGATTGTTCCAAAACACTTTTTGACAGAAAAGAAGCCAATGAAATTGTTTCGTGTTCCTTTATAACTGTTTTTTGTTTGTTTGTTTGTTTTTTAAATACAATTGTAGGCAGCTGGTAAAGTACCATCAGGATACCATGTAGAAGACTTGGAAGAAGGTATGTAACTCAGTTCTAAATGTGCCTCATTTTGGAGTGGGAAGACTTGGGTTCTGCCGAATGTTCAGCACTGCATTAATAGTCAAAAACTCAAAAAGGGCCTCGACTGTAGTGATGAGCCCCAGGGACAGGGACTCATTACTGACTGCATTTGGAGGTAGAAGTTTATTGGTCAAGAAGAGGCTCTCACACACTACTCTTCAAATTGTTTGTAACTTGCCTTCACAGACTTTGCACCTGTGTTCTAAACAAGGAAATTTCTTTCCCGTGCATAATTTTCCTTTGTGTTGATATTTAGAGATATTTAGATTGCTGTTTAGGTTCCCCGGACAGTTAATAGCTGACTTAGAAGTACTTGGCAATTAGAAAAGTAATCTAAATTTTGACTGCTCTGCAGGGTCCCGGGATGGCTGGCAGTTCCGGCCCCCACCCAGGGGAGTCACAAGCAGTGAAGAATATACATTATGTAAAAGGTAAAGTCATGGCTTTATATCAACATTCTCCAAAGGATCATAACATTTCCTCCTCTATTCAGCTGCTGACAGGATGATTAAGAGGTCAGGAAAATGAAGGTTCTTGTTTGAACAGTTGATTCATTCACAGATTTTTGGAAGGGTTGGTTTATCCAGAAGCACCTCAGTTTATACAATGAATCAGTAGCTCAGTTTTCATAAGGGAGTGGTTTGAGAACCATTTTTCTAGTCACAGGTTAGCATCTGTCTTTTTCCCCTATCTTTTGTAATTTGTATCATTTCAGAGATGTGAAAAGTTCCCACAGACAACAGTGTTAGCACAGTGAAGTGTGCTTGGAGAGCAGACAGGGTGCATGCCTGCAGATAAATGGGCTTTGTTGACAGATTGGCTGTGGCTACGGATAAAAAAAAAAGTTTATAGAATTTCCCTCTGGATCTCATTATTTCCATTTTGTGTAAGCTCAAATACACAGAGGTGGATTGCCCTGCTGAAGATCCAGTGGCTTGTTTTGGAGTTTCTCATCATCTTTTTTGGTCTACTACTCAATATTGCCTGTATTTTATGTTGTTAATTGTCATTACTTACATAGAACTGTATTAATAAATGTGGGGAGGAACCATCATTGTGCCCTCCATCCTGCTATATATGTAACTGATGCAAATAAATTAGTTTAAAAACATGAGCAGGAATCTGACCTACTTTTTAAATTACATGTCTGAATTGCTGAATTTGAGCTACTTGTGGCATGGATTTCTAGAGATGCTAAATCTTAGCAGCTCCTGTTGACTTTTATCATATCTGGTACATATTCAGCATTTTTTCTAAAGCTTTTTCTAAACTTACAGTTTTTAAGCTCATGTTGATCTTCTGTTGAGCAACATCTATATCATGTTTCCAACCATTGCTCTGAAATGTTTTTCCACTGAAGCTGTAATTAGCTTTATGCACGCTGCTCCTACACTGAGAAGGATATGCCTTACTCAGCAAATCCATATCAACAGTGTCAGTCTGACCATGGGCTAATGATTTTGATTCCTTATAAGGAGGCAGATACAGGTACTGAATATGAATTTCTGAAGCTGTGCTTTATTTTCCCCTGTGTGCCACAAAGCAGTAGGAGTGCAGCATATTTATTCTAGATAATGAAGCTATGAAATTGCAGGAGGCATTAAATAAGAAACTAAAAATGAGGGAAAAAAAAGTCTGTTAAACAAACTAACAATAAGAACTTGGAAAATATGTATAATAATGACAAATTTTAAATTAATATGCTTTCCTGTTAATGAAAGGGAAACCCACTTGATTTTCAAGCTGCTATGTAGCTAATAAAAGCACATCAACAATTTTTTATGCTTGTAATCCATTTACTTTTGGCCATGAAAATCATAATAGTACCTGAACATTCTAATGCAATGGTGAATTGGAAAATGAACAGTAAAAATATGGAAATTCACTGCTAAGAAAAATATTTTAATTTTAAATATAAGGGACATAGCTTGAGAGTGCCTTTAGTAATATTGTGATAGATATTGTGCATATTGTATTTATAAATTGGCCATACAAACAATTTTTATATGTATAAATAGAGCCTGCATAAACTTTTCTAAAAGGAAAAATGTATGCTAAACCAAATTGTAAGCACTGTTTAAGGTATGGCCTAGATAACCAGGTACTTTTGCTGCCAGATTTCCATGTTACCGTAACTTGTTTTTGTGACATATATCAAAGTTTGCACTCTAAGTCATGTTACACCAGTCACTCATCACCTTCTGCTGTCTTAATCAGTGATGTCCTGACTTTGTCTTAATTTAGTCTTGGTCCATCCTTTCTTTTTTACAGTAACTTATCACTGTAGGAAGAGATTCTTAATATAAATATGTATGTAGAAAGCCATATGAAATTCAAATGCACTTATGTTTACAGAGTTTCTATAAACTTAATATCATTACTAAGATCAGCCTGCCTGGCTTTGTTTTATAACAAATGTGATCCTTACATTAACTCTTTATAGTCTTCTTATGTAAAACAAACAAACCAACCAGCCTTCTGCCCTGAAATTTATTCTCTATATTCGATTCTTTCTTAGTACCTTCAGAACTTAGTCCCTGTCCCCCACATTTTATTCTTCATTTTGTCATCAATTTTTTAGGTGCTTCAGTTTTGACAATTGATAAAGATGCAGCTACTGCCTTGTGTTTTTTTACCGTAATACAAAGTTATGTTATAAAAATAATTCCTAGGTTATAAGGCATTTGCCCATGCTTGCAATGAATTCTGAGAACCTGAATGATTAAATTAGATACAGGCATTTGGAATATCAGCACATGCCAACAAATGAAAAGTTTACTTCTGAAACAGATCCTTAACCTCTGAAAAAATACATCCTTTTAGACTGATACACCCTTTACAAAGAGAATTAGGTGGTTTCTGTGTAGGTGTATTTAGTAGAAGGGACCATGTGATGTCACTGTTGCTCCAGGAAAAACTGCTGAATGAGCATTTATCAGCTCATAATGTAACTATTGGAGGAAATGATGCTACATCTTCCCTTTGCCTCTAATTAAGAGTATTTTATTCATACTAGTGCAGTGCCTGGTCATTTCAGGGATAGTCCATGATCTCATTGTGTTAATTGCTATAAAAACACTTGATTCTTTCATCTTTGAAGCTGGAAATTTCTTAATGAATTACTTATGTGCCCCTATGTTTCAGAGAAATTTGATATACTTTCCTGGACTTTGCAATAAGAGAGACTGCTGCCTCTCTCACAAGGTGCTGTGTACATGTATATATTTCCAAACTAGTTCACATGGACCAAACTGCCTTTTGTTCTGTGAGAGAGACTTAAGGAGTGTCCTTCTGGCTTTAGAAGTAAAATTTTGATTAATTTATCTCTTTTTTTTTTTTTCTTTTTTGAAATTTGAGACCAAAGAAGTTCCAAGGCATAATCATTTTTCCTATTTCATGTAGATTTTTAGAGCAGGGGATCTGCAGGTACGGAGCTCAGTGCACTTCAGCACATTCCCAGGAGGAGCTGACAGAGTGGCAGAAACGTTACGCTTCCCGCCTGATCAGATTGAAACAGCAGAAGGAAAACAAACAGTGTTCAGGCAGTTATATGGAAACCTTGATTGAGAAATGGATGAATTCATTATCTCCTGAGAAAGTGGTAAGGAAATACACTACTTCCCTATGTGCTGATATTTAAAAGTAACAGATGAGCCTGCTTTTGGTCCTATTTATGAGAGCTGGTTGAATTACTCCTTACCAAGAAATTGTCCAACCAGTTTACTCCCCTTTCCTTTCTGCCCTTTGTCTTCTTGCAGAAATATTGGAGTCTTAGGCTGATTTCTGCAGATGTACTCATTCTTCTCAGAAATTCAGTAGTCTGTGAATTGCAGCTTGAGGGTTAAGCACAGCTTGTTTGTTTTGCATCTGTACTATTCCCAGTGCAGGATAGGTCAGCCAAGTCTCATGGTATTGTTCCTGTTCCTTGAGTAGATGGCAGAACTTTTTAAATTGGAGAACAATAAATGACGAAGCTTTCAGGACTCAGTAGAGAATATTCTTGTTTGTGCATGGGTCCTTTTCTTTGCCTGCACCTGCAGGCACTTGTATGAACAGCCAATCCCCCAAATGTTAAAAAAAAAGTTTGAATACTGATGAGAATGGGGTATGGATATGGTCAGACTTAACAGTTGTTGGAATTCCAGATCATGTTTTTGCAGCATTCAGCCAGCTTTGCTTAACCACTGACCTTAAGGAGTTTTTGGTCCATCTGTTGTTGGTTCAAATCTAGGAAGAGTGGACTTCATGCAAAATGCATGACGAGAAGGCTTGATCCTAGTTTCCTGGTGTCTTTAGTAGTCCCATTGTTGTCAGGGAGATCTGAGATCTTCTTGAAATGCAGTCTTTGGGCCTTGTTGTATCAGATCCTTCCTCTCAAATGAAATCATGTTCTACTTGAAATATGTACAATTAAGTTTTATGAAAATCAAGTCCTGTGGTTATTGGTCTTTAAATTGACTATTCTTTGCTTTCACAGTATGACCTCGATATTTGGCTTGCTTGTCTTTCTGAAATAGTACATATTTTCATTAATTCCTATGCAGGACTTCATCAGTCCTCCACAATCTGGGAAACCTTTCTTTCTACTTTATGTTTAAAAAAACACCACCTTTGCCAGAAGGTTATTTGGATACTTTCTGTAAGAGTTTAATGTTATATTCTTTTTCTTTTAATCTAGCTTAGTGAAAGTGTAGAAGGAGTGAGAGTAGAACATAATCCTGAGCTATCGGTAACTGTCACCACCAAGAGGTCCCATCAAACATGGACATTTGCTCTCACTTGTAAGGTAGGAGTACTTATCTTTTTAAATGTAATTCAGTCATTACTCGAATGTAGCTCATAGCCTTTTGGGATTAAGATTTCAATTGCATAATTATTATAAAAATAGAGACATTTCCTACCACCATCCCTTCTCTCTCTCTTTTCCCAGCAGCTCTGGTGAATATGTATTCACTGACCAGATTTCTGGAAAGCAGGCAGGACTTGTACCTGCTCTGAGAAGCTGAACGTTCTTATAAGCTCTTACTGCAATTGAAGATATTCCTGCAATAATTTCAGTTTCCCAACATACTGTTATTTCAACCTTTGCATTTTTTTTATAGCCTGCAAGAATGCTGTACCGAGTGGCATTGCTTTATGATGCCCATCGTCCACATTTTAGTATCGTTGCAATATCTGCTGGAGACAGCACTACCCAGGTATCACAAGAAGTTCCAGAAAACTGTCAGGAATGGATAGGAGGAAAGATGGTCCAGAATGGAATAGATCACTATATATACAAAGTCAGTATAGCCTTTAACACAGAAATCTTTGGAACTTTTCGCCAAACTGTTGTATTTGATTTTGGATTAGAACCAGTCCTCATGCAACGAGTGATGATTGATGCTGCTTCAACTGAAGGTAATGTGTTTTGTTGTTGGTTTTTTGGTTTTTTTTTGAATAGTGGAAATCTTTCATGCTCTCTTTCCTTTTCTCATTTTGGGGTAGAACAGCATCTGTATTAACAGTAAATTAATTTCTTTTACTGTAATGAAGTGTTTCTGTATGAGAACACACCTGGTAATTAATTTATTAATTAAAGCAGACTGTCTGAGAAGTTGGTTTGTTATTTTTTTTTTCCTCCCAGAGGAAGCTGACTAGGGTTGTCAAAAGCAAGAGGCAAAGTATAGGCTTGTAATGCAGTGAATTGCTGTTGACATAGATTTTGAAAATGTAAAAAAAGTGTAACTGTATTTGTGGGTGTTCAAGTAAAAAGAAACATTAAGTATGTGTTACTGTAAAGGTTGTGTTCTGCTTATAAAATTGACCTATGTCTCTCAGTTCAAACCTGGAATAACTCAATTATCAGAACAATGTCAACAAATTGAAAGATGTTCAGAGATGTGCAAAAAAGAAGGAAGCACTTTGATTTATGGTAAAAGATTGAGAGCTAAATATAGGTCACTGTCTCTTGGCAGCAAGCGATGGGGTGGGTTAAAGTATGGTAATACAAACTCTGAAGAAGCAGAATTGTAGCACTGGGGTGTGAGTAGGAAGAAAAAGAAAAAGAAAGGAAAAAGGTGAAACTGAGGAAACAGCAGGTTTTATTCCAGTCCCTTATTTTCATATACCAGGCTAACATTTGCAGTGTTAACAAAAAGAAACTGTAAACAGCAAATACCAAGGATCATGAACTGATCTTTCCAGATGACCCAAGTACTTGCAGCCAGGAGCAGGAAGGCTGTACAAGTTGTAATGTCTCTTGAAGCAGAGAATATTGCTTTGTGAACAAGAAGCTAGGCTTAGAAGCAAGGCTGTGGTCTTTTCAGGAGCCATTATATGATCTCCATATAACAATGTGGGTAATCACAGCTGACAGGCTTCCTAAGAAATTGAATTTGTGGAGAACAGGTGTCCTTTTACTGTAAACCTGTTTCAATTCAAGAAAACCAAGCCATAGTTTATTTGCATAGTCAGACTTAACTGTCAAACCAGTGTATGGTCTTGGTCCGTTTTGGCTTCAACTAACTCCTGACTAGAGTGACAGAAGGAGCAGCCATTTGAAGTCCACATACAAATGATGGATGCAGTTGCGTTCTGTGTACAAAATGCTCTTTATGAGAGGGTCACCATATGTGCAGCCTGTGCCAGAAACTGTTTATGTCAGGATTCCAGTGGAAGCCTCTCGTGTGGGGAATGAAATGGCTGTCTTTCTAGCAAACAGCAGCTCCAACCCAGCATAATTACTGAGTTGTTGTGATCTTAGGTACAGTTAGTATGAGAGAAGGCTTCATTTATGGTGAGATGATTTCAAACACAGAAACCACACAAACATGTACTTCTTGCCATACAATTGTAGCTACGAATATGGTTCAGGCTTGAGGAAGATACTTAGATGTGGCTTCTTAGTGAACATACGAGATTAATCAGGAAGATAAGCTACATTCCTGTAGTAATAATCAAGCTGAACTGAGATTTCTTTTGCAAAGAAGCTGTTTTTCTTCTATTCAGAATAAAGACAGTCAAGATGATGTTAAGTGTTCCATTTGAATTTGAAAATGTCTTTTTCACACATTTTTTTCAGCGTTGGTGTGATATCCTGGATACCTATCTTAAACCTTACTCAGAGATAATACATTAAGAGATCATAGCTTCACTTTAAATGCCAAATATTTTAATCTTGCAATCTAACTGCAATTCTGTTAACTGGTGTACTGTTGTCATTGTGTTTTTGTGGTGTAAATGCATATATTACGGGTGGCTGTAGACAGTGCTGGGTTTTCTGTTTCTCATTTAAACTATGTGATTCCTGAAATTAGGTTACACTGAAAAGTTAATTTCCTCTTAATTTTCCAGCTTTAGATCATGTTAAGTTACATTTCCAAAATTTTGCCTAGCAAACTAACTCTAGATATTTAATGCAACTGTCTGCAGGATCCACGTAATACGATACTGTAGAAATTTTTTTAAGGGCTTTCACAGTTCTGCAAATTTAATTATTTCTTTCTATCTAGTTTATCAACTTTTTAAAATCACCTTCTAAATGTTATAGCATATACTATAAGATTCTTCACTACTTTTATTTTTGAAATGAGATGATGTTGCAGAAACCATATTGTCACAGCAAGTCCTTCAAAGTTGCTTCTATTTAATATTCTGATATTCTAGAGCACATTTATTTTCTGTTATTGTTTGAGATCTTGCTCTCTGTGTACACCTGGAAAGCAGGGATAGCAGTGAACTTACCAAAGCTGTTTTAGGCAGAGGAGACTCTTACCTACATTAAGTTCATTATTTAGTTCATCTCTGATGGGATTCTTTTTAATAGTGGGGTTTTTTTGTGTTGGGTGTTTGTTGTTTGTTTGTTTTTTTAAATACAAACCAAACACATAGTGAGTTGAAACGGATTTCCTTTCCCTGTCATGTATCTATGTCCAGATCTTGAATACCTGATGCATGCACGGCAACAGCTACTAACCACAGCCAAGCGTTGGGATTCTACTTCTAAGACTATTGTAGAATTTGAGCCTAATGAAACTACTGAATTGGAGAAGAGCCTTCTTACCAGATACCAAATCCCTCTATCTGCTGACCAGCTATTTACACAATCTGTGCTGGACAAATCATTGACCAAGACCAACTATCAGTCACGGCTACACGACCTCCTTTATATAGAGGAAATAGCACAGTATAAAGAAGTTAGCAAGTAAGTGATGCTTTCATAAAATTACTTTTTTGATATTCCTTGCTGTCCCATTAAAAAGAGAATGACAATTTTTTTCTTGAAACCTACACAATTATTTAAGATAGAAGTCTTCCTGCTTCTTGGAAATCAAATGGTTTAGGAATCTGGAAAGAGTAACTTTTGATAAAAGTCACTTGCAGTTAACAAATGTAAATTACTGATATTACTGATATTAATTTAAAACAAATGGTATGTGTCAGTCTATGCTTATGATTGGAGGCCCTAAACAGCTATTGTACATTGTTTTGTTAATATCTGGATAATAATAAATTATTTTTGTTTACAGTTTTTTGGCTTTCTATACAAGAAGATACTAGTATTAGGAGTTGTATTTTTTGTTCCTTGGTAGAAGTAGGTTATAACTAAGTAATATATGATAACTAAATAATATATGAAGTCTTTGTGTAAGATGCCTTGAGGGAGTGTTAATTTTTTTTTTCTTTTTAAGAAAAGGTTGAATTGTGGGTGGATCAAGCTCTAATCTTATGATGATGTGGCAGCTGACTTTATTATAATTCTTCCTTAAATAGGCTGAAAACCAGCTTCTGAATAAAATTCCTAATAAAGACATATAGTATACATTTTTTGTTTGTTTTGTACTGTACTATATATGTATTTTTGAACTGGATAAGCTGCATGATCTAATAGAGAGATAGGAAGAAGATAGGAGTTTGCCATGTATGGACTCTCACGAGGCCTTTTCTTCTGTAGTTTGATATTTGTGGTTAAAAATTTTGCCTGCAGTCATTTGGCTGTTCAAAAAACGTGCAGAAGTGGCACTTCAGGATGTGGTTTAGTGGGGTTGATGGTTGGATTTAATGGTCTTAGAGATCTTTTCCAACCTTAATGATTCTATGATTCTATAAAAGAGTTTTACAGTGTTGCACTACTCCGAATGGAAAGTTAAAAAGGAATAACCTCCCTTTAACCTAATTTGGTAGCAAATTGAGTTCTATCAATTACCCAAGTTCCAAATCAGAAATGTCTTTTTTAAGGCAAACCACTCCTGGAGCTACAGAGGTTCAGTTGAATCACCCCTCTAGGATTTAGGAAGAAATACTATTACTAGTTGTATTTCTAATGCTTTCAATGCAGAAAAAATGGTTCAAGTTCTTGTTTGTATCTCAGATGAAGGGCAGTACATTTGAACTATTTTTCTTCGTATCTTTCATTTCTGCTGTGCTCTGCTCTTGAGCTGGAGTCTAACGTACAGAGGAATCATGCTTGAACAGTTTTCACCATACAGAAATAATCTCCATCATAAATATTTATAATCAGGTTGACTTTTCTAAGGCTTTTTAAAACAAGTGGGTTTCAGTAAACACGAAATATGATATAAAAGTAAACAATACTTTTACAGAGTGAATTTTCACGTTGAGAAATACACTCTGATGTCTCATAGGAAACCAAAGAGCAGTATATCTGTAGAAATGAAAGAAAATATTATTTGTCTTTGGACAGTTTGATGCAGCAATAAGTTATTGCCCTTTTCCTATCTAGTAGATTAATACAAGTAAATTTTAATAATGTTCTTGAAATCTTCTGTTTTGATAGCATTGATGACAGAAACATTCTTTTGATCTTGTAGCTGACCCACTTTATTACAACTATGCTCAAACTAGCACACTGTTCTGATCCTCTGTGGTTAAGATCACACACTTGGTATTCGCTAGTGAAGTGTCAGGGTTGCAAGCCTAGAAATGCGCCCAGAGGTACAAACGTGAGGAGGTTGTCACAGCTCTGAAGTGATGCAATGAGTGAAGATGTTTCTGAGCTGCTGCCACTGATGAGTGGATATCCTAAGAGGAGTAGGGTTGTCAGCACGGTCCCTTCTGACAAGACTGGAAGAACATGAGTGTCTGCAGCTCAGATTGATGTGAATTGTTGGGTTTTAAGGATGTTGGTGATTTCTCACTTTTTAGGAAAGCACTGTTTCAAACTATGTGGGATCACCTGAATGGAACTACTGAAAAGTATTGGATGAAGGTTGCAGTGGCTTTAAAAAAGTCTTGAACTCATTTATAAGTGACATCATTCAGGATAGTCTCAGAGAGCTTTACTTTTAAGTCATATTTATTCAAATATTTCAAGAGGCATTCAGAAAAATGAGTACGTCACAAAACACAGTAATAAAGGCTAGTGTAAAGAAGCCACTGCTGTCTTAATTTCCAAATTCAAATAGATTCTATAAGAAAAAGCAAAACAATCTTGATACTAGCTTGTTATGTGGAAAGTTTTGCCCTACAGACAACTGTTGATATTTTAAAAACAGTATAGAATTGTTAGAGTGTCTAGAACATGCTGTGTATTTTCTTGCATAAACATTTAGTTGTGTTTGGGGTGACATGTAGCTCCTTCCATGCAACACACTGTCTGCTCCTAGAATTAGAGAGTAAATTTATCCTCAAGGCTGTGAAAGCTTAAAATACTGGCTCTGGTGGAAAACAAAATTGCCCTTGTCATTACTGTTGTCTTACTTCTATCAATACATGGGTAGGTGTCACACTGCACACCCCCTTTGAACTCTGTGTATAAATGTAAGAGGAAATGTGTTGAAGGTACTTTTAAGAAAGTGTTACATGGAGCTTTGTTCAGAATGGGTTTATTTGCCTTTGAGGAATTTGTTTGCATTGCTGCTGGATGGATTAATTTCTGTGTTTTTAAATACGAGAGACAGGCTTTTTCCTAAGCTGGTGTGAGTAACACTGCAGTTAGGCTGGGATGTCACAGTGTTTAGGGGGAAACCTAGGTTTGTGTTTGTTCAGTTTATTTAAGCCTGACTGAAACCAAGCAAGGGTAAAGAATGAATGAAAGAAGAAGCTTTAAATTTTTTTTACAGTTATCTATAGAGGATTTTGTAGTTTAGCAGTTTGCCAGAAGGTGTCACCTTACTCAATAGAAATTGCTTGATAGTCTCTAAACTTGAGATTCCCTTTAGCACAGCAGATTCAGTTTGGTCATTTGTAAAGACCCTAGTTTGTGCTTTGTCTCAGAATGGCAATTATACTATTTTCAAGCTCATTTTTTACAAATCTGAATTTGGGAATGAGCTGATGCATATACAGTAGCATAAGGATTCAACTTTAGGGAAGTTTTAACAAAATAAATTGACAATAGCGTGTAGTTCTATTTTAGTACTAATGCTGAAGTATTTTAACAATCATCTGAATGAGATATGAGCTGCTGTAGGTGTTGCTAACTTGCCAATAGCTGCTTTGGGGTAGTGCAGAAGACATATAGCGTAGAAGAAAGTTGCTGCTTTGATTTGTTTGGGGACTTTTTAGCCCATGTGGAAACTGGACGGAACACAATTTTAGGGTGCTCCCTGAAGTATGTGCTTTTTTGTCACTGCTGTAACTGTAGTTTGTGGAGTAACCTTTGTGGTTACTGGTGAACTGAAAAATCTGTGTTCAGTAAGAAGATACCTGCTTTTTGAGGGTGGAGAAATGTGAAATTTCAATGTGAACGAACACCTGTATTATGTAAAGAAGCAACTGTTGCCACAAGGGGGCAAACTTGCAGTTTTTGGGCAAGACTCGTGATTTGCCATGTACGAAAAATAAATAAATACATTGATTTGGTAGGTATTTAATTTCCAAGAGAACAGAAATGTTAGATTTTGTTATTATGATTCTTGACACTACAGGGCTTCAGTGATAAATTACCTTTTCCTTAGTTACAAACAGGAAATAGGAGAAGATCAACACATCAAGTAAAACTAGTATAAATGTGAAAAGTATTATAAGAAAATATTTTCGAATCATTTAATAAATTTCTCTGCATTACAGGTAGATGTAGATTACTGTATCTGGTGTGCAGCCTGGAAGAGGTATATGAAATAAACAGGGATCTCACTCTGTTCTTAGCCTGCACATCTCTCCTTGAATCCCAAACATAATCTTACAAACTACTTAAATAGAAACTCTTACTGCTTTGTGACATGCTCAGCAACTCTATTTCACTCTCACTTCTCTTATTTTAGTCTCAGGAAATCTGGTATTTATTCCTGTATTGTGAGGTTGTTTTTTTTTTTAGTTTTTTTTTTTTTAAAGATGTTGGTTCTTTTGAATGTATGTTTTGTAGGCTATAATCAAAGGGAAAACATGTAAACTGTCAACAGCCTCACACTTGCAAAGGGCCAGTTTAACTTGACTTGTTTATTTTACACAAGTTATACACTGGAAATGTGAGGCAGTGAAACCTTCAGTTGGAATGCATGAAATTTCTGAATCTGAAAGCATTTTTCTTTACTTACTCAATGCTTTCTCACTTAGGTTCAACATAAAAGTGCAGTTGCAGATTGTAGCAAGCTTCATGCTCACTGGTGTTTCTGGAGGTGCAAAGTATGCCCAAAATGGACAACTTTTTGGCCGCTTCAAGCTCACTGAGACACTTTCGGAAGACACTTTGGCTGGACGGCTGGTGATGACCAAAGTCAATGCAGTTTATTTATTACCTGTCACTAAAGAGAAGTCAGCACAGACCCAAGGAACCAAAGAGAAGGTTTATGAAGCAGCTATTGAGGAGAAAACAAAGGATTATATCTTCTTGAGGGTATCCAGGGAATGCTGCGAAGAACTTAATCTTCGGGCAGATTGTGAAATGCAGGTGAGTCTGAGTGAAAGTGGTTTTGGTGTGGGAACTGTTTGCATCCTGTCTGTTTTGGTCCCATCCAAAATAATTGCTTGAAGATATGAAAAGGAATTCTGTCATTCATCATCATACACAGAATTTCAGATACATAAATATACATGTATATACATGTATATATACATAAATATACATGTATATACATGTGTGTGTGCACATGTTGTACATATAAATGAGTCACTTGGGAAAGAAATTAATATTTTTAAATGGTTATAGAGTGAAAATACATGTAAAACAGTTCAATTTCTGGCAAAATTCTTCTGAGAAGATTAGACATTGTGGATTCCACTATTTGTTTCTAGGCCTGAGGTAAGATTAATTTTTAGTAAAGTCTGTTGAGGTATGAATGGTCCTTGTGTTGCTTTTTGCATTTCTAGCAGAACAAGAGGGATATTGTCCTTCAGTGGAAAAGTCCTCAAATTACAGTATTTCCCTGATGAAGACAGTGAATGTTGGTAGATGGAGGCATTAAATGCTTCTGTGATACATATGCTGTGTTTCAGAATGATAGCACTTGTCTGCATGGCTCTCACTCCTCTGACGCTTATATCGAAGAGGGATATTTCTCTCTCTTGAAGAGGGATATTTCTCTCGAAGGCATTCAGTCACAAAATGAGGAGTTGTAACACTTTTGCTAGAGAGAAGAATGTTGACAGTAAGGTCAGACTGTAGTTTACAGTGAACATGAAATGCGTGAGGATACTTTTCGTTTAATATTGTGTAGATTGCAGGCAAGATAGTGTATTAGGTATAAGTGCATGTAAGAGAAGACTAGTTAAGTTAAATACTTAAACTCCTTACCCATCCCCAGTGTGTGTCTGCTGGAGACCTTATGATAGATCTTGTTACCAAACAGAAATAATCTCATATATTGGGCACTGGAGTTGCTTGAAATGAATGTATTTTCACCAACACATTCTCCTCCCACTCATTTTGTTTTGGGGAAACACAAGGAAGAATCCTAATGTCTTAATTTAACATAGGTAATTAGCCTGGGAAGTCATGTTGTTCTGGGGTCTTGGTTTTGTGTTTGTTTTCTTAAAACAATAATTAAACTTACTAACTGGTGCTATCAGAAGCTGCAGTGGAATGCAAAATGAGCTGAGGCTTCAGCAACAGTCTTATTTTTCTTTGAGTGTCTCATAAAACTTTGCCTGAGGTAGCAAATCTATCCTGCATTAAAAATTGGGTCCTAAAGTTATTTGTAAAATCATTTAGTATTTCATACTAAAATCAGTAATCAATTCATCAGTGAACTGGTGGTCAAATCCTTCAAGTGTTACCTGTATTTTAATGAATTCTAATTCTGTTTTCTGATTAAATATTGACTGAAAATTTGGAAAGGGATCCTCAGTTTAGAACACAGGATATTATCATTTGGATGTACAATGTTTTTATTAAAGGTGCTGGAAATTTTGCTATTGTCTTCAGTAGAGTTACCATTCCCCGTGTGTTTCTTACACATTGACAGCATTGCTTTTTGTTTGGTGTAGGTTTTGGATAAGTTAGGTAGTTTGCTTCCTTTCATCTTCGAAGAATTCATCTTGGAAATTTTCTGAACACTTTTTTGCCCGTTGTCCTGGCTTAGCTATAACGAATACACAATCTGCTTTCATCAAGTGCACCATTCATGAAGGTGGGATGGAGTGAACTGGTTCTTTAAAGCCCTTTGGCTACTGCTCCTTTTGGTGACCAAACTAATATGCAACTGGTTTATTTTTGGAGTAGTTACTCTGTTCTGTCTCCTCTTCTGTGTATCTGGCAAGGGATTAACTTCCTTTCCCACTGTTTTCTTATTGTGGAATACCTCTTAAAGCAGGTTACATGCCTCTCCTTCACAGATGGCCTCATTCATTACTCTGCAATAGCAAATGTGACTATTTGATTCTATCCAAACTGGATTAAAAACAACAAATCACAAGCACTTAAAGAAGGAGGTGAATGCAGGTAGATAATAAGAGGTATTTAGTGCTCAGCATCTTGCTTGGACTCCCAGAAGGGACTTATACAGTGTTGCTGAGATGAACATCACAGGTTTTCTGCATTTAAATTACCAGTTATTTTGAGTGGTCTTTTGTTAGCCTTGGGTCTGTCTGAGCAAAGATATTTTTCCGGTAGACATCAGACTGTGAGGATAGGACCATCACTATTGGTGTGGAACTCTTTTCCAAACATCTGTGGGACTTCATTGGGCCAACAAGTGGGCACTGGGTGGAGATGAGTTGGGCAGAGCTTTGGAATGAAGCTGAGGTCCCTTTTGGTTGGGATGAGCTGGGGTTGTGTTTCTTGATAAGTGCTTCTGAGGACCAGGGTGTTGACTGCAGTAATGGGATCGGCATCAACTGCCTGGTGGAACAGTGTGTGTGTGTAAAATTCTTAAGTGTTCCAGTCCTAGCACTTCCTATCCCTTCAGTGAATGCTATGCTTGATGTTGTACAGATTTGTTACTGCCCTTTCCTTCAGAGTTTCAGTTATACTTCTTGCTGTAAATGCAAGAGTCAAGACAAATATTTAATGTCTCCATATCTGCCAGAGACTGAAGTTAACGTCTGCATTCTGCACTAATAGAAGCAAACATTGTTTATTTACAGCAAAGCTAGTGTTGGTTTTACGTGCTAAGTAATAATTTGAAGAGTGGAATATTTAAATGTACTAGAAATAAGAAAATACTAAGTTCTGTATTTTGGAGATCTTTTTGAAAGGAGGTGAATGTTGAGTAGTGACCATTACTGGTGCACAATAGGGTTTTTACTGCTGTGATCTCTCTGGTAGGAGGTGACCTTGTGGGTAGATAAAGGAGTATCAGGTTCAACAACAAATAGTTAAATCTGGAAGGCTAAATTACTCCTCCATGGGAGGAATTCTCCAGAGGAGAGGTTAATGAGATAAGTTTGTATGGGTTTGAATGAGGCATGTCGTGTTTAGAGAAGTGATTGTGCTTTTCCAGGTCTTTATTTTCCTTTTGTCTCCCAACTTTGCTGTCTTATTTTGATATCCACAGGGTTCTTTAAGAAAACAAATCGGTTTTTGTTTCTAACATGTAAGGAAAACTTATTTTAGTTGACAAGGACTTTGAAAGGCTTTATAGAAGTTTTCAGGAAAGATAATTACAAAAATATATTCTAGTATTGCTTTGTGTTTATTGAAATTTCTGGTTGGTGGCAATAATTATAATGAGATTACAGTGTGATTAAGCATAGTAGGCTGATTTAGAGAACCAATGAGTGCTACAGGAGAAAATGAAAAGATCTCAGACCAAATTTTTGCTTTGAGCATTGAGGTACAGTTCGAATGGCTGCATCAACTCAGTGGATGTTTCTCTGAGATGATGTGGGATGCTCAACCACAGCTTTGCCCCATCTCTTCAGCAGTGGGTGCTGAGCTACCAGCTTCAGCTCATCTTCACTCTGACCCTGTTTTTTTGTCTGCTGATTGATAATACAAGTCCAACTTCTGTAAAGTGGTTGTGAAAGCTGTCAGTAAAGATGACCATAGACATGGTCACTGTAAGAGGTGTGGTTTCCAGGTGTATGAGGGCTGCTTTTCCAGACAGGTTGCAATCATTTGGCTGCCTGTTTGCATGCTCACAATTAATTGTGAATCTCAGAGAGGTACTTAATCCTGTTTAATCTCAAAATGCTGATTAGCATTGTAGCACAGTAATTACATAAATATTTAGCAATAGATAGTGATGCTTTGGAAAGAAGAAAAGTGTCAGTCACTTGGAGGTTTTCAGCAGTTTGGGTTGTTCTTATGCTGTTTTATATTAGGGCAAATCTGTGTCAAATTTTGTGTAAAGCCTTCTTTGTTGTTAACACATTTCTTAGGAGCAATGCTCTGATCAGATTAATTTTGTTTTGGAGAGATTAATAATTGCAAATTTAAATATGTGTACATGATAATCTGAGTGAACTGGTTTTATGAATTGTTTCCCAGGAGCTCCTTTTATCTACTGTTCAAATTTAGGATGTGTTTTTCTCTTTGCTCTTTTATTGTATGTATGTATGAACTAATTTCACTATCCATTGTTCAGTCCTGAGTTTAATCAGGGATGTTAACGTGCTCTGCATGTTTTTTCTGGCTTTGTACCAGAATTTTGTTGTCATTATCTGCTCTTTACTAGAATAAAAGTGTAAGTAATTGAGAGAAGAAAAAAATGAACGTATCGACATGGAACAAATTGTTAGAAATTAACTTTTGGAGGCTTCTCGTAATTGAAAATAAATTACAAGTTATATCATTCCAGAATGCTTGACTACAAATAAATAATGTTTGGGTCATTTTTGTGCAGGTCACACATCTATTTTATTTAATTTATTGATCTTTAAAAAATTTCTTGCCTGTCACTTTTTCGAGGCTGTTCTTACACTAAGCAGTGCAAGCTTGTATTTTTAAGAACAACTTTCCACGAGCATTTTTTTTATATCCAACACTATTGCAAGGATGTTTTTCCTTTTATTTTGTTCTGAAAGTGCAGTGGAATTTAGCCTTAACAGTCAAACAACAAAATTACATTAGAGCAAATGCTGAATTTATCTTCACTTCCAAAAAAAAAAACCAACAAAGGAACAAGTTAATGTTACTGCAAATCTTTTGATTTAATGATGTTTGCTGATTTCTTCTGAGAGTCAGTAGTTTACAGGAAGATAAAAATATATCATATGCAGCAAAGTCTAATGAGTGTTTTCTAAATGAATAATTTTTGGTTCACCTAGTTGTTTGTTTGTTTGTTCTTTTTGCACTGCAGGTTGAACTTCAGTTTCAGTTAAATCGCTTACCCCTCTGTGAAATGCATTATGCCTTGGACAGGATTAAGGACAACAGTATTTTGTTTCCAGATGTCAGCATGACTCCCACCATACCCTGGAGTCCCAACAGGTACAAGAATACAAACATTTTAATATCAAAGATTGTATGGTAATGCAGTACTGAATTTCTCATAACAGATGGCTGAAATCTGCCCTCAAACAGGGAACATGCCTTGCTCTTCATTAGTGGTGAAAGTAGTTCAGAGAAGGAAGTGAAACTGTTCTAAATAAAACAAGAAAACTGATCCTCTGAGGATTAGAAGTTGTTGATTGGTTTTCCCTGTGGTTGAGCTGTGGTTTTATAGGCATTGCAGTTGTATTGTAGCTTTATAAAACAAATCTGCTATTTAATGCTTTGTTGTTCCTCGCTGAAATATGCATTATACTTTATAGGAGTGTAAATACCAGTTAGAAGGAGTTTGCTGAGCAGCATCTCAAGCAAGGAACTATCAATTAGTACCTTTGGACTTTGAAGTAATGAGTCCAAATGTGGGCATATCACTGAGGGAGTGGCTGAGGAAGGTGCAAGATTGATTGGTTCTTGGAAGGACCAGCATAGCACTTGCAAGCAGTCCTGAGATTTTTTGTAGACATGCCCTCCA
The DNA here is from genome assembly GCF_000747805.2 of Chaetura pelagica. Lineage (NCBI taxonomy): Eukaryota > Metazoa > Chordata > Aves > Apodiformes > Apodidae > Chaetura > Chaetura pelagica. The sequence goes on from NW_009954140.1 coordinate 3,996,949, forward strand.
GTTTCCTTGATGAAACATAAAACCTCTATGCTGTATAAATACTTTTAAAGAAACACTAGGCTGATGCAGTGAAAATAGTTTGTCTCAAGGAGGAAACTTAGGGAAGAGAAACGTGAGGCTGTGTTGCCCAGGGAATATGGTCAGTGTTTCTGGTGCATGGGGGAGGATCAGAGAGGCATGAGGTTTCTGTACTTGGAAACTAGGGGAATGAGAGTATGTGGAACTGAACGTACCTGGAGCGTGCTTGGACAACATAAAAGGAGTCTTGGGGTGGCTTGAAGGTGAGAATTAAGAGTGTAATTGTGATGCAGTCCAAATCAGAAGGTAGCTCAAGGATTAAAAGGAAAACCATCTGGCCAGAAACCTGAGAGCTCATGAGATCAGTGAGATCATGCAAGACAAAAATTTCTGGGGAAAAAAATAATTTTCTTTGGAAGTGTAGGAAGAACAGAGATAATAAAAGGGTGGGTGCAGTGTTCTGGGTGAGGATGCTGCATGTGTCCAAGCTTGGACAGTAAAGGTAGAAAGAAGGGAATGGGTTTTGCATGGAGTTCTGCTGCAAAGCTAGTGGAGGACAGTGACAATCTGCTCACTGACTTTGCTAGGTTTTGCGTAAATCATGCAAAGAAATAGTGTTTAATGCTAGTTTGGAAGTAAGCAGTGATTTCAATGAAAAGAGGGTAAGTCAAGTAAGCTAAAGCTTTCCTCTCTGTCGTATATCAGGAAATTTATGTTTACAGAAATGTACATACTAGATTTAGTTAATATAATTTATTTGTATAATGTTTTATGTTTTTATATACAGAAATGAGAGATATATATATATATGTAATGGATGTAGTTCAGTTTAAGTCAGTGTAATAAGCATGTGTTTTTCCATCTAGTGGCTTGGTTTGCCCTACCTTGAGAATCAGTACTTCTGGCTGACTCAAAACTGTCTTTCCCTCTGTGTTTCTTCTATTTTTGTTTTGAATCCCCATTACTTTCCATTATTTCTTGGAGTGTCCTGCCAGCTTTTTGTTAATAGCTGCCTTCAAAGTGAGGAATTCAGTCAATTCCCTCTTGATCTTGCTCCCTGTTGCTGACTACTGCTGAAGAGAAACTTTCCCAGTCTGTACGCAGCAGAGTGCCTGTAGCAAAGCAGATCACATTACTGAAGTATGGCCATATGTGCAGCAGAGACAGGTGTTTTTTACTATGCATGTCTACTTTTAAATCTGGCAGTGGGAATATTAAAAACTATGTCTACAAATTTTTAACCTCTTACTCTCACTGGGATTTGCTGAAAGCATCTTCCTCTTAATACTGGTATCACTAGCTAGATATGGCAAAATCCTCTTTTTAGACTGCTTTCCCATTAGAGGTATGTGCCTTGATCTCAATAACAGAAAAAGCAAAGGGAAGTTTTCAGTTACTTGGTAGCTGTAATTTTTAAATTGTTTTTATATGTCATTGTAGATAACTTTTACCAAGACCTGGGGTTGTATAACTGTTGTTTTTTAAAGGTGACAATGTAAATATGGCAGGGAAGAAACTCAACTAATGTTACATTTTTGCACAGTAATAGCAGAGAATCACTGTGTGTCTACTTGCCTTTGTTACCAGGTGATGGTGCAGCATATACTTTTAGTAAAATGTGTACTATGCGGGTTATTTCCTGTTAGGTGAGATAATGTAAGTGGAGAATTAGATTAATTTTGATAAAAACCACACAACTAACATATTGCAAACATTATGGATGTTTTGTGATTGTTTTGCTAGACTTGTTGTTTTTTTTTTCAACGTGCCTCAGGATGACACAATCAATACAGTAGCCTGTAAGCTCTTCAGTTTCTTTAAAGCTTTTGAAATCTTATTTCATTTCTGACTGACAGTGGATTGTCACAGCTTCTGTTTTTAAGCTCTGTTGCCTCCTTTTGTACAGACAATGGGATGAGCAGTTGGACCCTCGACTAAATGCTAAGCAGAAAGAGGCTGTTCTGGCTATCACTACTCCACTCTCAATACAACTGCCTCCTGTTCTTATCATCGGTCCCTATGGGACAGGAAAAACCTTCACTCTGGCTCAGGCAGTCAAGCACATACTCCAACAACAGGATACTAGGTGAGATGGGACACTAAATACAGAGCAATACTTGATTAGCAGAGGAGATGTAATTTTTTACTTAAATTCAAGTGAAAGATAGAATATAGATTTTGCATCCAGTTTAAAACCAAAAACCACTCAAGCCATCCATCATTATTTTGAGTGATACAGTAATTTTATCGTTTTAGCCTGTATTTTTCCATTGAGAACAACACTAAAATTGACAATGTATAGAATGACTGTGATGTGCTTGACGTGGAAAGTTTTGCAGTATTTTAGATAATCAAAGCTGTTCCTTACTCCAAATCACGTCTACATTAATAATAACAAAATAATAACTGAAAAAAATTATTTGTACTTTAAATCTTTTAATATCTAAAGGATTTGAGTTGAAGGGCTGAATCGTGGAAATTACCTAGGTCAGTGAGTGGTTTCATTAAAAAAAAATGTGCTGGAAGATTGCCAGTGTTTCCCTTTTTTTGTATTCTACTGCTTTGAATTGTTTTCTGTTTCTTCATTGCTTTTTTATTTGCACCATTTATTCCAGCAGGATTCTCATTTGCACCCATTCTAATAGTGCTGCTGATCTCTACATAAAGGATTATTTACATCCATATGTAGAAGCAGGCAATCCCCAGGCAAGACCTCTCAGGTATTTTTTAATGCTTATTATGTATCTCTATAAAATACTATTCTTAAGAAAAGGTGTCTTTTAAAAAGGTTAAAGAGCCTCTAAAACATAAAAGCATATTGGCATTGCCAGCAGTGCTTTTAAAAATGGACTAAAAGGAATGTGAAACATTGTCAACATACTTTTGGGTAATTTGTTAAATAAAAGTAAAGACATCCTTTTTTAAGCTTTTCTTATTCTAGTGATAATTGTGTCTTTCCTAATAATCAAGCTTTTAATATGCTCCTTTAAAAGCTACTATGATAACATAAACTGAACTTTAATTGTATTTTAATTCTAGGGAATTTTGACTCACACATACAGGGATAATTTGGGGCTACCCACCTTTCTGAAGCAAAAATTTGATGTCACAGGAGCTACATTTTAGAGAATCTGTTTAGAGAATCATGTTAAAGTAGTTTATCCTCTTCTGATAAGTCAGTGTGTAGTCATTGTGTGTGGGGTTAAATGTACTTCACATGGGTATTTTGGGAAAATTAGTTGAGGGGAAAAAAATGAAGAAGGGATGGAAACTTAAGAGCAAGAAAGGTAAACCTGCATAAAAATAGTTAAGGATGATTTATTTATGGGCAGAAACCGTCTGTGCAGATTCTTTTCTGCAGTAATCACAATCTCTATTCTGTACACTGCTAACTTGATGTATATTTTTTTAAATTATGGGTGTAATTTTCTGAATGCCACCATGTGAGTTCATTATAATATTAAGAAAATGACTCTGCATGTTTACTTGCTAGCTGTTAAAAGCCATCTTGAGGTTTTATTTTCTGCAATGTCAGTAAAGGCAATGAAGTGTAAATTCTCTTAGGCTTGCTTCCTTTAGTTGCCATGTGATATTTTACGCACATTGAGGACCTGGCCAAGGAAGAGAAGGCAGCTTATTTTTGAAAAGTTACCTTTGATCTGGTTGTATTTTAACACAGGTTGTTTTGAAGTGATTTGTAAAGCACTTTGTGATGAAAAGCATAATGGTGTCTTAACTTTGGTGGGGCAAAAATGTGTGTAGTTGACACTTTCAGGAATATTAAAATGTGATTTAACAAAGCAAGGAGTGAAAGTTAAATACAGTTTTATTGTGGTTACCAGGCTTTTGCTACCTTCTTTTATGTACTGTATTCAACTATAGTCCAGTCTCAGAAATACTTACATGAACATATATAATCAAAAGTGTGGGTTTTATTCTTACAGTTAAAATATATATATACACATATTTGTCAAAAAAATGACAGCACATAATTTAAAAGTCAGTTTGAATTTAAGTATAATTGTCATAGTATTTGCTATGAAACTTTCGGAAAGTGCTATTGTAGATTGCATGATATTGTTAAAATAGTCATGATACCTCTATAAAAAGCTAGTTTTAGAAAATGGAGGCATCCCTGGAATTGTGTGCAGGTATTTATGGATCCACAAGTATGCATGTTTGCTGATTAAAAAATGTTACAGATGATTGAAAAGCATGTGTTGCTTCAAAGCTGAGTGCATTTCACCCTGCTCTGACAGGAGTTAAAGGGTCAATGTGTCCGAATTGAAAATGAAAACTATGTGAGACTCCTAGAATAAAATTAATTGTGGATCTTTTTTACTGTTGTCAAGATATATTTTCAAATTAAAATAATTACCATTAGTTTGAACACTGAGCCTCTTGTAGTATTTTAGAGGAAACTTGGAGTAGAAGTAGTTAAATTACCCAAGCTGGAGGTGCTGCTTGCAAGGTTTGATGTGTTTCTGAATGGCTTAACAGTTTGCTTTAGATTTTTCTCTTTATTTACTCTATGAGTGATGAGTTGACTCAATAGTAACCTTGCTAAAAAAGTTTTCATAGCTTAGTGGGTAGCACCATAATATTTATGTTGTTTTTAAGGAAAGGAAACGTAATTATTTAACATTGAGAACTGTGTAAAAGTTTATTTCTGTAAATTTCTGTGGGTAAAACATATAATAAATAAATAACCTTTTCAATGATGCAGCTTAACAGTCTAAAGCCTAGATTTTGGTTTTTTTGTGTTTAAATATCATATTATAAATTCATATTTTTTCCTAACAAAATAACCACCTATGCCTTTTGGAAAATGCAGAGGCAGAGTGAACACTGAGAACGTATTTTAGGTCCAAGTTCTGCATCTAAATAAAGACCAGTGAAGCCCGAATGCAAAATTCTCATAGTCCTGATCCCATTAAAAAATTGTATTTGGGGGAAAAAAAAAATGCCCTTGGGTTTGATTAAGTGATTTACCTGTATTGGGGCACACTCCAAAACCTCACTCATGCTGAAGAAACTTGATACTGAAACAATTCTGTTACACGGAAATAAATTAGTGCAAAAGTGTTTTGGAAAGAAAAAAAACAACCCTAACCTACAGTTAGGAGGGAAGAGCCTTGTATCAAGTTCTTGTTAGGTGCCAGGGCACTTGTTTTCAAGTGTGGAGAAGCAGGCACCTTTAGAGGGTGAGTCAGAGCTCTAAGAGGTAGTAATTTACTTCTAATTTCTCTACCCTTTTACTTTGTGGATGTGCTTTTCTCTCTCCATCAAGTGCTAGTCTTCAGGAGGCAGGCTGCTGAGGTAGGCACTGTAGCTAGATACTTCAGATTATCACTGTCTCCTAAGCACTCCAGGCAAGACCGAGGAAGCAGATAGCAGCAGTTTGTATGATTCTGGGCATACAGTGGATGAGATATCTACTGTTAATAATTTTACTTGCATATTTCAAATGTATTTGTGTCTGTAAACTGGTTTTGTGAGTAATACTAGAGGAATTCAAGTTGTTAATTTATCCAGAATTGAAGTCTTGATGTGGGGCATGTGAGGTGTTAAAACATACTCTGCTGTGAGCTTTGGCTGGGTTTTGGTTTTGTAGCTGCAGTTTTTGCTCCTCTTTGTAACCACAGCTGCACAGCAGTAGAATGTGTTGTGGGTTTTGATTAGTAACTGCCTGACTCTGCTGCCATTCAGATACTTTGCTGATTCAGATATTACAATTAGAAGGTTAGTTGCTTGTTTAATCAGAAATTAAGGGTATGTTGCAGGATGAAATGTTATGATTTCTGTTCAGCTGGTAAAACCCGTTTTTGTAATGGGTTCCGCTGGCTTTAAGGAAGAAAACCAAACAAATAATGAAATTATAGGAGATTTTTCTAGCCCAAATTGCACCTGAGAAAGAAACCCTTGTTCAGTGTGCCTTACTTATGTCACGACATTTTTTAAGTAGTCATATCTGTCAGGTGTTTTTATGCCAGTGGTGAATAATAGCTCTGGGATACCTTTTTGATCTCCCATCAAAATAAAATAAATTAATGGGTAAGCAGCAATGCAGTTTGAAATGCTGTCAGCCAATCTGTGAGTCACACATACTTGAATTTTTTGTAATAGAAGACAGTGCATGGTATAATAATGACTAATAACCATAATATTTTGCATTTCAATAGCACCTTTCAACCAAGAATCTCAAAGTGCTTTACAAACATAAAATCACAATAAACTCATTAATCCTCGCAGTATTCCTGTGAGGTGGTAGGTACATGTTGCCCTCAGTTAAGATTGAGCAACAGAGTCATATGAGACCTGAATGTCTGGGATAAATAGACCAGGGGTTATCTTGCTCCTACCACCTTCTTCTAGCTAGTAGGTCATGACTTCATGTTGTTACATTGATCTAGTTTATCTAATAAAGCTTATCAGTTTATGGCTGATAAGAAATTAATATATGGAGGAAATACTAGAAGGTTCTTGTTCCAAGAATGACTCAGGAGTGTGTTGTTTGCTCCTGCACTGAACCCAGCTCCTAACTGGTGTTACCATTGGTCATGAAGTGCCAATTTTGGTGGGCTGTGCTGTCAAATGGAAAAGTCCTTCAGAACACTGCAGTGCCTTTGCACCTCTCTGCATTGTATTTCGGGCTTATTGTCCAAAGGGGACATTGTCTTTTCACAAACTATACTAATTACCATCATAATAATTGTTTCTTTCATGTTATATGGAGCTGAGCTGTAATTTTCAAATGTGGGTGGACACATGATATGCAAAGTTCAGGCAGTGCCATCATGTTTTGCACTTACGTGTATAATTACACTTTTCCAAATACTTTGTTAATGATTTGGGATTTGTAATATGGACACAGGATAAATTAATCAGAAGATAATAAATGCTGAGTAGATAAACCAAACAGCATTAAATCCCATATTTTGAGCTGAAATTAGTTTAAATAATTTCATCTGAATTTACTTTGGAAATAAATTAAAATATCTTTAATTCTCAATATTACTGTTTATACGATAGTTTCCTGTAGGTTAAAGGTTCCACTTTAGATTCACAGTTCTCACTTGCCAGGGATCATGTTTTTGAGGAACATAGAGAAGCCCTGTGACATCCTTATCCAGACCCTCAGCTGATGTGGTTTGGTGTGTTTCTATAGACCTCTGCACAGTTACTTGTGCTCTGTTTTCTGGGGTGTCTTCTCTGCTCCTCTCCCATTTAGCTAGATTGGCTGTAACATTTCATCACTCTTTAAATAAAAATTAATTATTGATCTCACGATACAGTGAATAAAATTATCTTGTGTCATGGAAAGTTATTTAAGTCCAGTACTTTGCTGACAATGTCCTAACAATGACAATGTTTTAGACTCCAGCCATCCTTTTTGGCACTGTTTTCTCATTCTTTTATACAGTGTATCATAGTTATGGCCCTGCATGATAAAAAGATGAATATCCTGATTGTCTTAGAAGATGTATGGTATGTGTAAAACCACGTACAGGATCTTATTAATGTCTTTTGAATTTATTTATTTTTTTAAGATCCCATGGCTGCTGTTGATGAAATGTGCAGACCACTCCAGCTCTGTCAGTTCCAAGATTATGGGTTATATTTATATTTCAGCTGAGGAAATATTTCTTTAAAATCAATTAACTGATAGCTTAAAATGAAATAGACATCGATGTGAGGGTCACAGAACTTAAACATATGAAGAGTTCAGAGATTTCCATCTCTAATTTAATCCTTGGTAACTGTCTGTAGTATTGCACTGCAGCAAGTAATGGAAGGTAAATCCAAGAAATTTTGGCATGTAATTCTGCCTAGTTGTGATGTTTTGCTTCCTGAAGATTACATTTACTTACCAGAAAACAGAATATTAGCATTTGAATATTAGGCTGTCCCTGTGTTCCCACTGTCCAGAGAATAAGCCCCCTTTTTCTTTTCTAGGGTATATTTCAGAAATCGCTGGGTAAAGACTGTCCACCCAGTTGTGCATCAATACTGTTTGATTTCAAGCACACATTCCACCTTTCAGATGCCACAGAAAGAAGATATTCTTAAGCAACGAGTAGTAGTTGTTACTTTAAATACATCACAGTATCTATGTCAACTGGATCTTGAACCAGGTAGGACAATTGCTAAATAAAGAGTGTGTGTGCTGCAGAATTACCTTCCTCGTACCAGAGTCAGTTCCTTACCCAGTTCTCTGAACTCTTAAAAAAGATAAATAATGATCATCCAAAAACCATCTTAACTTTTTATAATGAATGTTTGTTATAAAGTATCTATGTAACTGGATCTTGAACCAGGTAGGACAATTGCTAAATAAAAGAGTGTGTGTGCTGCAGAATTACCTTCCTCGTACCAGAGTCAGTTCCTTACCCAGTTCTCTGAACTCTTAAAAAAGATAAATAATGATCATCCAAAAACCATCTTAACTTTTTATAATGAATGTTTGTTATAAAGCTGTAAACTGCTGCCATTAAAATTAACCTCTTGCTTGTTTGTTTTTTTTTCCCTTACTAAAAAAAAAATAATAAATAAGCAGCACAATCTGTGATCTGGTGTTTTTGAGATCCAAGAGGGAAAATTCTGTTTGAGATTCTGACTTTGAATATTATGCTCATTAAGGTCACTACTCAGTGGAGCATGTAAACATAAATACACGCAAAGAGCTTTTTTATTTCTTGTTTTGTGAATTGTTTAGCTTTGCAAACAACTCCCACACATACAGACCCATGCTATGTTAACATTATACTTCTAGGGTTGTTTTCTAAACTGAAATATTTCTAAGCTGACTGATTTTTTGGGGGCAGAGGATGCTGAGGGTTTATTGTTTTCTTGATCTCCAAATTAAATCCATGTTCTTTTTGGAGAATGTGGAATTTCTTTATGGAAGTTGTTATAATTAAATTTTTATAGCTACATTTAGACATTTGTTGCAATACAAAAAACTAGCACAAAATTTATTGTAAATATTTTCAGATCTTCAGAAGGAAGGAGCTGCTTTGCTTGGCAGTGAGCAGTGTACAGTCATGCCATAGTGAAGTGTGTGCAGCTCTGTGGAATTAGTGTTTTCCAAAGAAAATTACTACATTTTTATAATCTTAATTGGATGGTACACTAAGTCCTGTAATGCTTTGTTTTAAACCTTAATACACATGAATATATAAAACCACTTCTATACCTATTCTGTGTTTCCATTTCATAAAATATAAGTCTGCTGTGGCCCAGTTTTTTTCAAGTGCATGTTATGAAGTGCATAGATCCCCCCAACCTTTTGGTCCAATATTATCATAAGGTTGAATTTAAATTTTCCTTCAACTTCTGTTCCTTTTTTCCTCCCAACATTCCTTAAAGCCCATAACCAGCAAAGTGCTCAGGTATGTGTGCAATTTTAATGGGAAATTTAATGCATAAAATAGTTAACAGGACTCAAGTACATGAGGAAGTCCTTTTCATTGTCATTGTTCAGTGCTCTTCAAGCCTCATGGTGATGAAAAGATATTCAGGTTTGAGAAACCTACTGAGAGAGGTCTGCCAAGAGACATTTCCTCTTATATAAGGAGAGCTCAAATGAAACACTGATTTAACTTCATGTATATCAGAAGAAGGAGGCAGATCTCTGGGCTACTGCTCATGTCACTGGCAACCAGTTGACCACTGGTGGTCACTTGATGGGTGTGAAAATTGTTTCTATGGTTTCTAGTAGTTGCTAGAAATGAATTTGTCTAAGCCATACTGAATTTTTTCTAGTTTTGGTTACTACCAGAATACAGAAATTTCACTGCAATTTCTTTTTTTACTATCAGGTTTATTTTCTCATATTTCAGGTTTCGTTTATTTGCTGCTCTCTCTGTTTTACAGGGTTTTTTACACACATTCTGTTAGATGAAGCTGCACAAGCTATGGAGTGTGAAACTATTATGCCTCTAGCATTAGCTAATAAAAACACAAGAATTGTCTTGGCTGGAGACCACATGCAGGTAAGAGCTATAGAATTTTTCAATGTAAAGTGCATATGTAGAATACTTATATTTATAAATTTTAAGTTATTTCTCTGCTTCAAATTTCTGTGGCACATGAATACCTGATAAAATCTCCAGTAGACTCAGTGTTTCTTCCAAGTGAGAATATGCTGAACAAGTAAGCGGTAATAGCTGGAAACTAACCAGGGCTTTGTCACTGGGATATGCCTAGGAATTACTTGGTTTAAAGAGTTTAGATGAGTTCAAAATGCTCATTATGTATGTCATTTTGCAGCTTGCAGGCATGAAAAAAGCACACTTGGAAAAGTCAGCCTTACTTGCTTTGTTGATTTAGGCCAGATTTATTTGTTTTTATAGATTTGCCTTTAATTGTCTTGACATTTTACAATAGCAATAGGGTGGATGTTTGCCTTGGTGTAGTAATAAGCTTAGCGTTGCCACCTTATGATTTAGTGCCACTAGATTATTTCATGTCATGATCTTAGTGACCCATGGAAGTGGGATAGTGCTTTTTAAATACAGATCTCAAAAGTGCTTTTTAAGAGATTGGGATTCTTGCCACTTCACACCCAGCTGCATGGTTCCAGTCTGTGTGTCTCCTGTGTGCTGGAGCTGCTCAGTTCTTAGAGAAGCTGCTGTGTGAGGTATTAGAAATAAAAATGTCTAAAACTAATATTTATCTGAAGTGAAACTCAAACTCAGAGTTTGAATCATATGTACTCAGAATGATGAAATAGATCAGCTTAATTTCTGAATTTTAAAATTTTATTTTAAAAATATTTTTTCATCATCTTTGGTTCTGTTTTTCCCTGCTATAATAGATGATGTTTTTATTGTTGAACAAGCCCAGGAGTAGTTTATTGTAATAGTAACCAGGCCACTTAGGTTTTAGTTTTTCCAGTGACCTCCTATTTAAGTTTTAAAATTTGTTACAAATTTCAGTATTTTCTGGTCAGTACTATTTGTGGGGGTAACTCATCTATAAAGTGCTTGTCAGAGTAATTGTATAATGTCATGCCAAACACAGTTTTGGGTGTGGGGTTTTTTTTTGTCAAATAACTCTCTGCTTTCAGTTACTCATCTGTGCAAGCCCCAAAGAAACAACTTAGTGATAAAGGTGCTTCTCTCCTCTTTACATAGTTTCTGAATCTTTTATTGTTCCTTTAAGAGCATGCTGGCATTTCTGTGGAATAGCTGTGGCATTTGGCTTCCACCTGGGAATGTACAGCAAAAGTGAGGTTTCATTTTTGTTTTGATGCAAAACACATAATGTTGGAAGCATGAAATTCCAAGTCCACATATTTAGTTACATTTTCTTTGTATGTGTGTGTCTATTACAGCTCAGTCCTTTTGTCTACAGTGAATTTGCCAGGGAAAGAAACCTTCATGTTTCATTGCTTGACCGACTCTATGAGCACTACCCTGCAGAATTTCCATGCAGGATCTTGCTGTGTGAGAACTATCGCTCCCATGAAGCTATCATCAAGTAGGTGTGAACTTTTTCACTGTATCATGCTTTCCTTTGGCTGGTGTGAGTGACCCAATCAACTCTGAGCCAAGCACAACCAAATGAAGGGAGAAGCGTTATGTGTTACTTTAATGACATCTGAGTTGTTTTAATTTATAGACTAATTCTTAGTAACTAGGTTGAAGTTCAGTCTCCTAGAACAGACGTGGGGGGTCATTAGGCAGTTGTATTACAGACCCTTTGTTTAGGTGGGGATGCTTTGGCTGCAAGACTTGGACACAATAAGCAAAATAACTAACTTACCCCTTTTAACTGTTATGCAGTATATTGAATAGATTCTGTGTTTCTTTGAGCAGTTTCAGGATTTTAGAATTATTGGGGTGGTTTATCTCAGAATGGTGAGCTATGTGCAATGTAAGGATCGTACGGATGCACAACTATGAATTAAAAAAATAGGTCAAATTTTGAACGTTCTTTTCCTGTTGTCGTCTTATTACTTCTTTCAAGACACATTAATCAGTGGGTTTGCATTTTTATGCTATGATAAACTAATGACTGCTCATATAATGAGCTCATCCATGAGCTGTGCTTGAAAAAATAAGTGCAATCATGGGGAAAAATGCTAAAGTTTAAATCCTGGCTCAAACATGTACTGAGGAATATTATGTTGTTATCCAGTCACACTAATTAGGTTATCACTGTGTTCAAAGCAAAAGCAGAAATATTAAGTACTCTGGGAAATCAAAAGTCAGAATGTAACATATTTTGTTGCACAGCTTGATCTGTCTTCATTTTATGGACTTGTTAATTATAGACTGATGCAAAATTTTTTACACATTTCTTGAAATTGTATGTTTGAAATGAGAGAATCTGAAAAGCTCATTTCAGTTTTTGGTTAGTGATCACTTCCATGAAATTTGCCTGAGAAAGAAAATGAAAATTCACTTAATCAGTTGGAGTTCAGACAGTGAGTTCCTAGAAGGATCCACTGTATTGGGCACGGAGGCAAGGACTGCAGAAATACCACTGCTAATTGGGTCTCTAGTGAGAGTCTAGTTTGCTAATTCCACTAGGAAGTATTGCTGTGTGAAGTGAAACCTGCTCAGTACTCTGATGGTGGTCCATGTAGGAGGTTGTCTCAAGTCTACTTTTTTTTTATAATGTGGAATTTCTCCTGACAAATAGGACCGTGGCACTTAAGACAGAAGGAAGTGTGAGAAGATGGTTCACGGCGGGCTCATTAATCATACCTAACTGACTGAAGTAAAGAGACCAAAAGAAATTAAGGAAAGAACAAGGCATTAGTTCAGCCTAACTTTGGAGTTGTAATTGGAAAAAAAACAGTCCTTGCAAAAATGGTGTTTTATTGTTTAATGAGAACTCATAACTAAGAATTAATTTGCAAAAGAAATTGTTAGTATTGGCAGCAGTGGACTGCTGCAACTCAGTCCATGAAAGAACTGCATATTCTTTAGGATTGTCCAGTGTTAGTCACTTTTGGTCTGTGGTGGACTGCAGTTGTTTTGGTGATGGTTTTATAGCAGACCAGTTTCTTTAGCTTTTTCTTGACCAGTTATTTACATCTTAAGCTGGAAGAACTCGGTGGGCCCACTGACTGACTGCACAGTCTCCTGCATTTGTTGTCTTCATGTCAGGCTGCACCCACAGAGCTATAGCTGAAGAATACTGAGGTTGGAGGTTGAACTTTGAAGAGTTAGATTATACTAGAATCCACTAGTTAATGCAAGCCAGTACATTAGCTCTGCTGTGCAGGCAGCAGTGTACAGCACTTACAGTACTACCAACTGTCATCTACAGGCTCATGTTGGCTTTTTGTCTTCTTCCGTTCCATTTGCCTTCTTCCATCCTGCTTTTCACCATGGAAGTAGCTCTTGCCTCTTTTCTTTTTCAGTCAGCCAGCTTCTGTAATGCCTGCTGCCAGCAGAGGAAGTATGTTCTGGTTGTGTTTCTGGTGACTAGCAACATGGATAGGTCTGGAGTAGAGTCACAGAAGAAAAGCTTGAGTGGAAGCTGGATGCTTGGCCTGCATTGTGCTCAGTACACATGAAATCTTTACTAAATTTATCTTCTAAGTTCAACAGCTCTTAACTGATGTAAGCAGGCTCGTTGTTCAGCAAGCCTGGGGAGTAACTAATCCCAGACAGCAAGTGTTCTGTTTTTCCAGTTTCAAGCTACCAGAACTTCTGAGTGAAACATGAGTGAGAGTGTTAGTAACTCTGCCAAGCATTAAATTAGAATAAAATACTGCCTTTGTAGAAAAACTGTTGGAAAAGCATATTTTTTGTACCTTCTGCTCCATCTGTAGTGTGGAAATACAGGTTCAGAGAAATCACTTGAAGATGTAAAATATTAATCAGTGGTTCTGTTTTCCCTATGAAGTATCTTGTGATTGCATATTTTATTAGAGCTCATATGTAGACTCTACATTTTATTCTCTTTTGCCTTGTTACAGTTACACATCTGAACTTTTCTATGAAGGCAAATTGATGGCAAGTGGAAAGCAACCAGCACACAAAGATTTCTACCCTTTGACTTTCTTCACAGCACGTGGAGAAGATGTGCAGGAAAAAAATAGTACAGCTTTTTACAATAATGCAGAGGTAACTCTTTTTTGGCTTTATTCTTGATGGTTTTCTTAAAGCTCTCCTCCCCTCACATTTATTGGGTTGTGTTCAGTGTAGGTGGAAGATATAAATTATCCTCTACTAGGAGAGAGAAACATGGAGTTTACTAAACATGAAATAGTGAACATTGCAATTGTAGTAAAAATTTCCACTAATTTGTCTTCTTTTTTCCTTTACATATTGCAAGCTACATATAATTCTTTCAGGCTCATTCTTCAGTATGTCTTTCCTGATAATTTTTGTGACAGTCTGATGGATGTATCTTAGCAACTGAGAGTAATTGCAATTTAAAGTAAAACTTACATGTCTTTGACTGTTGTAGAAATGTTCCCACTCAGATAAGAGTCCTCTGGAGTAACATTTCATATTTGCTTTAATATGCTTAGGATCAGTTTAACTGATCATGTGCAGATGAGATTTTTTTTCGGTGAGAACTTATTCTCAGTATGTTTGGTTCGCATAGATTTATTTCTATTCTTCAACAACTACTTACATTCTCTTTCCTTTCCTTCAGTTAAAAAAACCCAAAACCCCCAAACAGCCTCTCCAGCCTACTCCCCAATTTGATAATACTTTTTGTAGTGGAAGGTGCATTTTTTCCAGTCCCCTCAAGTTAGGAAGGGATTGGTCATGGTGCAGTTTATCTGATGCACAATTTTTAACCTTTTTGTTGTTGTTGTTATGCTGCACTTGTTATGTATTCTTTGATGTATCAAAATATCTGCTTGAATAAGAAGCTCCAATGACTTCTGGACACATCACTGAAAAAAACTGAAGGCACCTGACCACTTTCATTAATCTACTTGGATTGCTTTGCCATTTAAAAAAAGTTGTAAAAGACCTAAAAATATCTTCAGTGGCCAAGTAATTGTCTGAAAATTGTGAGTCATTAATAGCTAAAGGCAGAAATGAAGGACAACAGCTGCTTAAACACCAACATGAAAAACTGCTTTAAGGAGCTGGATAAGTATCTATTGAATGATATACTGACATTTATTAAATGACATATTGAATGTTAAATGTTAAGAAGCACAAACAAACCTACAAACCCTTCCATAAAATTACTTCAGAAATGCCTTCTACAGTGCAGTATCTCTCTGCAGTGTGTTGAACCAAAAGCTGGTTCAACACACTGGTTTTGGCTGGTGCTTTTTTGGCAGCAGGTTACTTTGAGCCTGTCTCCTCACAGGACATTCAGATTTGTTACTCATTAGTCTTCTCAGGCAGCACATTTCATGGGATTTTATAGAGATGAACTAGGAGCTGAGGGATAATCTGAAACTCCTGAGGGTTTCCTTTGGAATGGGAAGTGACTGTGCTCTGGTACACATTTTCTCTTTCTAGAGATACTAAACTCTAATACCACATACATAAAATCCAGATTTAAAATAAAATAATGTTATGTAGGCAGTATGTTTACTTAAAGAAACCAGTTAAGGTAAGATAAGAAAGGTCCTACTGCACTTGATGTTTTCATTAGAACGCAAGCATGAAAATCAAGGTTATTAATAAAATTTCCCAGCTTGTACTTTAAAGGTGACATTTCTGCAGGCAAGCTTCGATTTCAAGAATAAAAAAAGGTATTGTATACCAAAGCCATTGCTTTAAAACATGATATTTTTGAGTATCCCTATAGAATACAACAGTATTGTTGCTTGTTCAATAAGGTTGTGTGATACTCTGATATGTAAATGTTTGAGAACTTTTAAGATTCAAATCCTCTTTCCATATCAAAGCATGATCTTCAGTGGAGCACACTTAAAAATTCTGACTTTCTTTTAAGGTGTTTGAAGTAGTAGAGCGTGTTGAAGAACTAAGAAGAAAATGGCCTGTTGCCTGGGGCAAATTGGACGATGGCAGTATAGGTGTCGTAACACCTTATGCTGATCAAGTGTTCAGGATTCGGGCTGAACTTCGGAAAAAACGACTGTCAGATGTCAGTGTAGAGAGAGTGCTAAATGTTCAGGGTAAGTAAAGTTCTGTGCCTCAAAGATATGCTAAGGAAGTAAAAAATGTGACTTCTGAAGTTAAGTAAGACTCACTACAGTAAGCTGAAAACGATCAGAACAAAAGGAGCGCTGTGATATAGCCCATAAGAAACATGAATCAAAATGAAACTGTCAAGTCTGCCAATTAGATGTTATTCTAAAGTTGAATGCCAAAGCAATAAACTCATCAGGGTGAGATTTATCTTTTTTAAAAATTAAGTTCAAGCATACTTAAAAAGTAAAATGGAGTGAGTGAAAAGTGGGAAAAGTGATATATTTTTATTGTAAAGCAGAGTTCCAAATAAAAAATGTAATAAAGCTTTAACCTCTAAAAAACTGATTTTTTTGCATTTATGCAATAGTCTGTAAAAAGGGATCCCCAAATTTCTCTATTGATTCTTGGGATCACGTTGAGAACAAAAGTTCTGTGTAGGCATAGCCTGTTGCTAGGTTGCACTTTTTGTCAGTGATAAACAAAGGAAGATAATAAAATAACTGAGTGACAGTGAGTGGTATGTTCTGGATTTTCCTGGTAGATATTTGTGTATTTGAGAAATTTTGCAATACAAAAGAAGAATGTCCAGCCCTTTGTTCTTTTTGAAGTAGAATAAATAAATCCAACATTTGTTATTGGCTGATCTGCAACACTGTAAAGATAATAAGCATTTCAGAAAGTTCTGGAATTATTAATATCAGGATAAGAAATAAGTTTTTTAAAGAGGAAATATTCTTGTAATAGAATATGCTATTTATAGTGCATCTTTTAAAACTTTTACATCTTATTATTCTTGCATAAAGCTCTACATGTGAAGAGTAGCTATCAGTTCTTCAGAATATCTAGGTGTGAAATCTGACTGGCAAGTGCAGAGGTCTGCCTGTGTTAACAGCAGAAATAGCTACAATTATCTCAGACATTTGTTTCTTGTTTCATTTTAGGAAAACAGTTTAGAGTTTTGTTTCTCAGCACAGTACGAACACGGCATACATGCAAACATAAGCAAACACCAATTAAAAGGAAAGAGCAGTTACTGGAGGATTCAACAGAAGACTTGGATTATGGTTTTCTGTCTAATTACAAACTTCTCAACACTGCCATTACAAGAGCACAATCCTTGGTAGCTGTGGTGGGAGATCCGATTGCTTTATGTTCCATTGGAAGATGCAGGTACTTATATATGTTCCTTAGTTAATGAGAGCTAAGGATGCTAGAAAATGTGTTTATCTCTGGCTGATGGATTGAGTAAATGGATGGATATTCTTTTAAGTGCCAAATATGTTTAAACACAATATGTTTAAACCCTTAAAATAACTGTATCATGAAA
The DNA here is from genome assembly GCF_000747805.2 of Chaetura pelagica. NCBI lineage: Eukaryota > Metazoa > Chordata > Aves > Apodiformes > Apodidae > Chaetura > Chaetura pelagica. Next base: position 4,014,388 of record NW_009954140.1, read on the forward strand.
TGGAAATACTTCACATTTATATCTGTAGCAATACGATAAAGATGGTAAAACATTAGTTCTGTCCCCGGTTCTTGCAGAGGCTTGAGTCTGTAAATTGATTTTAGCTTGTCCCAAATGTGCTGCAGAAACTCATCCTGCCAGCAGAACAGGTGGGCGTATCCCTGTGGGTCTCTGCTGCAGGAATTCCTGCGGTGCCACCTGCCAAGTCCCCTCTGGAGCTAGAGGCCAGCAGTTGTGCAAGGGCTGCTCTGTCCCTTCACTAGTAAGTTTGGCTGACAGGAAAGAGAGAGGATGTTTTTCTCCAATGGTAGCAAATAAAACCACTACAGATGAGAGGCAGAGCATTTTAATATCCTCAGCTGGTGCAGAAGTCTGGCTTTTTTGTTGTTTTGCTTGGTTTTGTTCTGGTTTTAACTTCTTACCCAGAGTCACAGTGTCACTGTGTGCAACAACTGGCAAAGAAGAAGTGTGAGATATCTACCACTGGTCACTGTTAAACTGTCTTTTTATGTATTTAGAGCTGCTCTAATTTTTACTTGACAGTAACAACTGCAGATCCTTTATTTTTAGTGGGGTTTGTTGTGTTTTGGTTTGGTTTTTTCGGTATACCTGTTACAATTACATATATAAATAAAATAAATCTATAGTTTGGAATTTAAAATTGGGATGTCATGTATTTTACAGTTTAATATTTTGTCAGTCATGAAGGTAGAAAAGTTCAAAACAATTTTGTATGTCTGCATGACGCTGGGAAGAAACTCATTAATTTGAGTTAATTTACTTTTTATAGACTTAAATGAAGAAATGTGAAAAATGCTAAGAGATGTAAACACTGATGTTAAGGGTACCAAGCTCGTGTTCTTCAAAGGTTTCTTCTTTGATGGAAGAGCTGAAATGCTGAGATGATCAGAGATAAACCCTGAGGCTTATTTCTTGGAGAAAGGAAATACTGCACTGACTGTATTATTATAATATAACTAAAAATAGGTATTGGTTATCTCTACATTGTATCTGCTTTCCTGAGCAGTATTCTTCTACTTTTTGATAATGGATGTAGTTTTCAAGGATTAGAATTGAAAAATCAAAATTGAAACCAAACCTTTGTTTACTGCATTAATGAAATATAGCCTGAATTTAACCACTTATCTGCTGGTGACATGACAAGAGTATTCCTACATTAATGCAGTGGTGTGCTGTAAACTGCTAGCAACATCTTACTAAAAGAGAAATAATGGCTGTTATTTTTATTTCACTTTTACCTGCTGGTTTTTTAGATGTGTGGTTTATGTAATTAAGTGATGAGAAGGAGCTCTGTGCCTCCTGAGCACTCGCTCCACAAGTGATGCGTGTCTGGTCTGGTCTGCTTGTGCAGGCTCTAGTCATCAACTTAGGCTGCAGAGACACAGGACTTGGCTGGAGAGGTTGTCATGCTGTGCTGACTGAGATTTCTCTTACTGGTTGTTCAGAAATTACTCTTGATTAATAAATTTTGCTTCTCTGCCCTACTCTGGGATTCAGGATGTGCAGTGTTACTTAGTCAGCTTTAGCTAATCCCCAGTTAGTCTAGCTGGCAGCTAGGACCATTACTGATTCTCTAACCATCTTGTATAAATACAGCTTTTGTTGGAGAATGACCATGCCCCTTAGTCTCTCTAAATCCAAGTGAAGGAGATAATCTCTTGAATTTTCATGTAAACCCTAAGTTTTGAGGTTTGAACTTAGTACTGAAGGGGACCCAGTTTGCAAATGAGGGTTCTGATCAGTTTCTTCAAGTATGGCTCCTTCAAATCTGAAATAGGGCGTGCAAAAGCTTACTAAAATAAAGGTTAGGCTACCAGCATGGTATGTAAGATACAGTTCTGGCAGTTAGGAACTGAGTTTGACTTCTGAAAACCAGCAGCTCTTTATGTATGTAGAGCTGTTCAAAATTATAAAACAAAAAGATAATTAAGAAACAAGGAGCACTGGAGCTTTATTAAGATGTATCTCAAGCTCTCCCTTTAATACACCGTTGTCTTGTTTCACTGAATAATTGAACATTCACTCTTTGAAAATAGTGCTGGAGGGGCTGAGGCATGCTGCTAGGAAGATGGTTCTTTTTTAGTACAACAGGAGAAGAGAAGTCTGGAAGAAGTGACATTTCGTTAGGAAAAACAGATCTCAAAAAAGTTTAGAGAGTACTTGAATTTTATAAATATTCTAATACCTGTCAAAATGAGTCAAGAGACTGTAACGATAGTTGTAGAGAGCTTTGTGAAGTGTGCCCAGGGTAATCATTGCTCTGCTGTGTGTTAGAATCGGACTAGACAAGGCTGTTGGGGCAGACACTCCCTTTAAACTGCAGAGCACACTAAGACAGAGACAGCAGTGTTTTATTCTCTGTTCTTACACCCCAGTACAAGCCTTCCATGTGTAGAGAGACTGCTTGGGGCATTTTAAGCAAAAGTGGATGGATCTCCGTGGATTTGTGGTACTTGGCAGCCGGTTTGGTGACTGAATTGATTAATCAGAGGGAGTTCCATCATTAAGGCTTCCCAGTGAAGTATTTCATTTTGGTTTTTAATCTTCACTTAAAACCCTGCAAGAGATATTTGCCTTAAAGCGAAATGCAGAAAAAGGGCCCATCTTGTATCCTGAACTTAAAAGAGCATTTCTTGTCTATATAAAATCGCAACAGAAGATTGGATTTTAGGGAAAACTAGTTTCAATTCTTAGCTACATCAGTAATACTACAGTGTTCTTGCCAGAAAGACTTCCTTTCTGCAAAGGACAGCTATTCAGCTAAATGTGACACTGCTGTTAAAATTAGTGTGCAGCAAACTCATTTTCCAGGTTTTGGGGAGACAACAAATAACAGTGCCTGCTTATAGGTCAGGCCTTATTACTAAAGGGTGATTTAGACTGAATTGTAAACAAGAACACATTTAAGATCATTGTCTTTCTAATCTTCCTTTTCAATAACTTTCATGGCTCTTGATTTTTTTGAAAGGGATCAACTCAATCAGGTGCTTTTTAAAAATGACATTTTCAGATCTCATTTATTTAAGTCTCTTTAAAGCTTAAGTAACTTCACCCTTAAAGTTCCTTTGAGATTAAAAAAATCATCATAAGTGTAACATTTTTTGTATAGATCCTGTTGTGGATGTTAAAAGTGGAAAGACATTTTTATAAGCAATAGAAAGATATGTCATGAGAAGGCAGAAGACAGGTAGGAATGTTGTTTTATTACATGGTTTAAATAATCCCTCCACCCTCCAAAAAGCTGGAAACAGAATTTTCTTAGAAAAAGTCATGTGTCATCTGATGGTTGTTTTTCTGGCTTCAAGTTTCTTCTCTATATGTTCTAGAAATATCTGACATGAAGTAAAATGTATGCTCTTGTTTTCAACTTGTTTTCTCAAAGGCCCTGTAGATACTTCTGGCATGTTTATCTTCACGTGACTCTGCAGTGTTTCATGAGTAGTTTTGAGGCTCTATCTCAACTTTGGTATTTGTGACACTGGAATTGAACGATTTGCCTAAATTCATAGAATCTTCTTGGCATCTTTTGGGATTAAGAATCTATATAATTCCTGTGAATCTGAGCTTCAATAAATTCCATAAAACACCTGCTCTCCAGAATTTTAAGTATTGTTTTCACTGTATTTGGTCTTCTTGGAAAAAAAATCCAAGTTAGATGTGTCCATGACATTACTATTCATTGTGATAGCCACCTAGTGCTGTGATCTGCTGCCTGTGGATAGATCCATGTGTCTTCATGTGACTGTGGAGCTTTGCATTGTGCTGTAGGGTTCAGATGCACAGATCAGGTTGCAGGATGGATGACTTGGTGTGTAAAATGAGCATTCAGGAAAAAGAAAGATGCCACACACTTCTGTTAAATCTGTGTTAATTTTAACAGCAGCCATCAAGTCTTACTCTTTGTTGTTTCTAAAAATTGTTTCTATAGGAAGTTTTGGGAAAGGTTTATTGCCCTATGTCATGAGAATGAAAGTCTCCACGGTATCACATTTGAACAGATCAAAGCTCAGTTGGAAGCTTTGGAGTTAAAGAAAACTTATGTGTTGAACCCACTGGCTCCGGAGTTTATCCCCCGAGCTCTTCGGCATCAACATTCAGCAAACACCACCAAACAGCAGCAGTCACCACCAAAGGTAAAGTTTTACTGATGATGAATTTTGTCACAAAGTGAATGTAGAAATGCCTTTTGAGGAATGATGTAAAAGGTTTAAGGGACAAGGTGTTCTAAAATGGCATCAGTGCAATCAGATATAAGTACAGATTCCAGAGGGAACCTCAGCATTTTCAAGGGAAAACCCTAGGTTTGTGTAGCATTCAGGATTATAGCTTGGGGTTGTCTAAGCCTTGTTTCCTTACTGAAGTATATGCCTTGGGTTACTCCAGCATGTTTATTGACTGTGTTACAGTGACCCTGCTTCAACATTCCTCATCCCTGGAAGGGTTTAAAGCCAGTTTGGATGGGACTTTGAACAGCCTCATCTAGTGGGGGGTGTCCCTGCCCATGCAAGGGGTTTGGAACTAGATGATTTTTAGGGTCTCCTCCAACCCAAACCATTCTGTGGTTCTATGATCTTGGTCTCAGTATTCAAAAATAAGCCAAATTAAACCCTCTGCACAAGAGGCAGTGCCTCTCCCAGGCAGCTTGTGCTCTGACTCTATCCTGAGAAACAAGTCGGTATAGACAATGTTGGGGAGTATAAGGAAACAAAATAAGAGCCAAAAGTGATTTGGTTTGATCTAAAAATCACGTTTTAAAATTCAGGGAATTAAGCAAGGTGATTGTGTGATTTAATTAAAATGTTGTAGAACAGTGTATTGCCTAGGTTAGCTCACTGTTCATGTCCTTCAGAAGCCCAGATTGCATTAGCAGAGAGATGAAATCACCACTCAGTGGTAATATTATGAGCTGCTTTTATAAAAGCAGGTAAAGGGCTGATGAAAATACATGGCTTCCTTAGGATGAAAAAGAATAACACTATGTTTTGGAGCTTTTTTGGGGCTCATATATTAGTCATCAATTGTATTTCAATAGTTCTTTATAGTTTATTTCAAAATCATGTGAGTTATAACTTAATTAAATTGTGTTTAGAGATGCAACTAATATGCAGTTTGTCTACTTTGTGATGAATTCTGTTGTATAAGAAGGAATTTTCCATAGTTTTGCATTTTTGTTGCAGGCTGTATTGTTTAAATGAAATTTTTATGACAGGTTTTTTTGACTTTAACAGTACAAAAAGGAAAGCCTTCCCTTTGGCAGTCCTTACCAAAAGAGAGTTTGTAAGTGAGAACATTTGGTTTCTTCATCAAGATGCATTACTTTCTGAAACAAACACCAGATTGCTGAAGCATCTAGGCATGTGTCACAGCACCAGGCTTACAGAAAACTGTAAATTAAAAAATTGTTGTCTTAAAAAAGTAATTGCTTCAGAATGATTTTTCACGAGTCTTACAGCCTTAAATGCATTTCCTGTAATAACAGAGCATCAGGATTAATATTTTTTGTTTCCTAAAATGAAAGAAAAGTATTTGAAAATGCAGGTATAGCACATTAAAAAAACTAGAGGGGCGGGGTGTGGGAAGTGAGAGTCTTGTGAATAGACTGTTCTGTTTATTTTTTTTCCCCAGTTTGTTAGTAAACAGCACTTGTGCTGTAGAAATCAGAAGAGACACTTTCAAACTGCCAGCACTGTATTTTCAGCTTAAGATCTGCAGTGTTTTAACCACCTATATCATAATTGTAATAAAATCTCTTCCCTCTGCATACAACTGACAGCTAGCATGTGCAGTAACAGAAGTAAAGCAAGCAGGTAATATTCAAACACACAGAATATGGCTGTGATAAGTGATACATTTCCCTTTGCTCACATTTTAAAGCAGATGGTTAGCTTTGCTTATTTTAGACTTCCTAAGTACAATATTTAACATTAAAAGATGAAAGATTAAAAATTTAGTGCGGATGTTTTTTGTAGCTAAAACAGCCTCTGATGCACTGTTTTGTGGTGAGTTTGTGGGCATCTGTGAAGTTCAGGGCTTGTTTTCCACACTGCAGTGAAAAGGGATTTTGTAAAAATGGCGCCTTCTTGTTCAGCAGAATTGCTCTTGGATTTGTGTAAGGGTGTTAAAAACTTCTTTGCTATTTATTTTTATTAAAGGTGGTGGTGTGAAAATGGGAGATTTTCAGAACTCGGGGCTTCCTGCAGTGTAGTTAGTGTACAGTAGATTAGGCTCTGAATTTTACAACTCTGCCTACCTTGTGCTCACTGTTTGTGCTCCAGCTTCTCAGCCTGGATTCAGGCACTTGGTTAGGATGCATCGTTGTCCTAGATATTTTGTACAGTCAAAGAGGACCACAGGTCTGATGTAAGTCTCTGGAGAATGCTCTCTTCTCCTGTCTGTTGACTGAAGGGAGATGGTAGGAGTGACAAGGCTGTTAACTGCCTGAAGTCACCTAAATCTTGGTGGTTTGTATACTCTGAAGTTGGAGGAAATTTTTAGGGGGAAGTCAGTATGTATTTATGCTCTCAGTTGCCAATCAGTTACAGTGTAGGTTTAGGTGTTCTGTAGATGGCTATGAAAATCAACCTTGATCTGTAAGTCTTTCAGAAATTAAGTCATTAATAACTATTAAAAAGAAAAGTAAACAAACAAAAGAAAGCCAGCACCTCCCTTCCCCAACTTCCAAATGGCCCCAATTGACTTACATTTACCAATCTGATACAGCTCCAT
>NW_009954140.1:4021778-4033097 GCF_000747805.2 Chaetura pelagica
AGCAGGACAGCTTTTCTTACAAACTGATAGAATTACTTGCTATTTCAGTTTTAAAAATACGGCACCTATAAAATACCAGTGTGTTAGGTAGAACAGAGATTTGTTACTTCTGCACATACAGTTTGAGTCTAACTGAGAGCATAACAGATACAGAAATGCCTTGTACTAACTGTGAGAGATTAGGGCTCCTCTATATTTTAAAATTACATCTTTCTCTCCTTAGTGAATAAACAGTTTTGTTTTAAGTACTGCAATGAAAAGCAATTATTATTTTATTTTTCAATAACTCATTTTTTAAGACAAGGAAAATTTTGAAACCAGCTCTTTAATCTGGTTTATGCATGAGTCAACATTGTCAAACAACCTGTCTTTGTACCCTGACTAATTTGCTCAGACTGCTGGAAAACTGCCTGGACTTATCTCTTGGGCAGAGAAAGTTTTGCAACATCAAAGAGGTTTTAGATTTGTTTTAAATTGGTGTATGTAGTTAGGACCAGATTAAGTAAAGTGTTCTTACTCTGCAAAAGACTTCAGAGCATACTGGCATTTGAATCTGTGCTCACAGTTTATGAATATTAACTAGTTAGTTGATGCTGTAAACTCAGAAGCATGTAGGAGGGATAACTCAGTTCTGTTAACTCCTTTTCTAATGTACAAGTCACAAGGAAAAGCAGTTTCCCCTGAGTACTCTGATTCTTGACTCTATTGTACTTTGGGGGAGCAGTCACTTGAGGGGCCAAAGTCCAGAGGCAGGTACATGAGATGGGGTAGGAGGCAATGTCTAATGAGGCTGGACCAGCATTTGAGGAAAACTACTGGCAGCTGCTTTGTCTCCAAGGTTCTTGAGTTGAAACCTGGAGGAGAAAATGGATCATGTTTCCACCTAGAGCTCTTATGGAAGAGGAGTACTGAGAGGTCAGGTTAGTGCTGGGTTCTGCTCCTAAAAGAAGTGAGATAGTGGGAAATAAAATTGTGAGAAAACAAGCTCAAAGTGGCTTGCTGGAACTCTCCTTTTCATCTGAAAACAGGCCCTGGGAGAGATATTCCCAGAGGGACTGGTAATGACCCACTGGTTAGTTGAATTAGTGGTATTTAATGTCCAACTGTGTGAATTCCTAGCTGTGTGATGGAACTGGACAGTTGAATGTGTAAGAATAGAATGCTGGGCTAACTACTTTCAAGCTTTTATTTTGTATTTAATAATAATATTCAGTTGAAATAAAAATGCAAGGCATTACTGTTACTGTTTTTCCCTTTAAAGGGCAAGGTCCATCATCATAACCAGAATGACCATTTCCCACCTGATGGAATTGGTAAGTGTCTCTGCTGTCCCTGAAGGAATTTCTCTGAGCTCACACTGATTTTGCTTCAGTGAAGTTAATAGTAATTTGACATAAATTGAGTGCCTGGTCTGTTTTCTATCTGAAAGCCATTTACTTTGTCTGTGCATTTGGGAAATGCATTATAGACAGTCAAGTGGACATTAGGTATTCCCAGGCCTATCTCTTTATAGCTGTTGTGCACACTGACTTTAGAGCCTTAACACAGCATTGTTGTTAGCCTCTTAAAACTGGCAGTGTTTGAAATTCATAATGTACAACACTGTAGCGGTGTATTTACACTGGAAGAGTTAGGACACTGTATTGCATGCACAGTTTATGATGTACCTGCTGCCATATATCCAGATATTACTGATACATTTTTGCAAGGGAGCATGCAACAGCTTAATAATTTTGTTATTAAGTTAAAAAAGCTTTAAAGCTTGTCTTTCCTGCTCAAGAAAGGAGCCTGGTTCTAGTTTTTAATGCAGTATTTGACAGCTAATTTGACTGTCAGCATATTGAATTGGTTTGGGGCATTCTTTCATGAATGCAGTTACCAGCTACCTATTTCTCTACATCTCAACTTGTATTTTCTGCCTTTCCAGATTTTTGAAATGAGATACAGAATTTGATTAGTTCTTTTTCTTAGTATATCGGACCTGTGCTGTTAGAGAGTTGCACACATAATTTGTGAAGATAGATGCTATTAAGAAGAAAAAAGATAGTCTTAATATTCTTTTTGTGTATATATTTTGGGGTTTTTGTATGTGTGAATATGTATTTTTCCCCTTTCTTTTCAGTTCAGCCCAATCCTTCTGTTCTAATTGGAAATCCTATCCGAGCATATACTCCTCCCCCTCCTCCTCTGGGACCTCACCCCAATCTGGGGAAATCTCCAAGTCCTGTTCAAAGGATAGATCCACACACTGGGACAAGTATTCTATATGTACCTGCTGTCTATGGAGGAAATATGGTCATGTCTGTGCCTTTGCCTGTAAGAATTAATTTTATGTTCATAATTTTTTTCTGTTTTGGTTTTTTTACCTCTCAATTATCGTATGTATAAAAATGAACAACCAAATCAGTTAGTGAATGTTTTGCAAGGTTTTTCAGTGCTTCATTTCAGATATGTGGGCTTAGCTGACTCTAGGAGTGGCTGTGGAGGACCACCAGAAAATGAGGACCCAAAAACATTGCTCCCACAAGTAACTCCAGGCAGCCTAAAAGCAATTTCATATTCATGGAATTTGGTGTATTTTCTCAGCTCTAGATTTAAGCACACCAGTGGGATCTGTCTCATCTGACCTGAGATACCTTCATCTGAATTAACTGCACAGTCCAGTTCTTAATCATTTTAGAGACACAGGCAGTTCAGACAAAGCTAGCTTCTCTTCACTGACTTCATGCAGTTTAAATTACCAGCTCTGGATGTCTGCAGTGCAAGGTGTCTGAAGTGAAGTGATAAGAAAAATAAGCATAATGGGATGTTTTCCTCTCCCAGAACCTGATAGCAAACCAGTTTCTTCTCCAATCCTTTTCCTTAATGACATTTCAGAACACAATGAAGACTCCTGATCAGCTCTTTTAGGCAACATTTATGTATGGAATTTTGCATTACAAATAAAACCATCTCACCAAAACTTACATGAATTGAAGAAGCAGACTCTGCTTAAGTTTTAACCTCCATGTTCACATATTCAAGGAGGAGAGTGGGGAGGAGAGAACAGATGCTCAGAGTTGTGGAATAACATGTTTGTTACAGCTCCTGACAACATGCAGGACATAGGACTCACACGTGTTTAACTCCATTCATCATGCATCAACATTGACATGCAGTGAATTTGTTTTTTAATAATTCTCCAAATCCTCTAGTGTAACGTAGGTTATGGAAACTCTGTAGGGGACTTGTTGTAGAAACTCTAGTTTCAGTCGTGTGTTTCAGATCAGCTGGCAGCTAGGCCTTGGTTTCTTTGCTAGGTCAAGGAATTTTCCTTTTTCCTAACTTACTAGAAACGTGCTTTTGATGGATAAATTTAAATGCAATGAGAAGGCTGGCAGCTGTGTCTTTGTCATGCTTGCTCACATTGTATTAATATCAAACCAAGATAATTTATAAAGTTCTATCTTACTGGTCCAACGTTAATATATTTTTATGTATTTCCAGTCAAAAGAAACACATTCAAAATAAATATTTTGAGTTCACATTCCCAGAGGGTAGATTTTTTAAAATAATTAAGTGAGAAGACTGAAGTACTAATGAGACAGCTGCTTTTAAGAAGAAGCTTGTTGGAGATGATTTGAAACTGTACAGATGCAGTAGTAGCCTGAAGCTGAAGTTCAAAGTGCACATTTCAAGGGCAAATACTAATTTAAAAAAAGAATTGCATGAAAGTTGTTACATGTAAAACAAGTAGGGACTGAAGTAAAATATGTTTGTGTTCACATGAGATGTAGTGATCTCTTTGCTTTGTTTAAGGCACTTTCCATATCCCAGGTAAAAACATGAGGAGGTTGTCTGCTGTTATCACTAAAGGCTGCTGCCTGGGTTTTGATGATTACTTTCCCTGCACTCTCCTCTGATTTATACATTTTCCTCCTTTTAATACATTCCCAACAGGGTGAGATTGAACTGATTTGATCCAGGGCTGTCCTCTTTTGCATTCCTTTTAGGAATAAAATCTGAAATGTTGTAAAATTTCCTGACTTCTTAACGTGCTTTCAGGAGGTGGATTTTACTTCAGATATTTAGGAAGATGATCTGCAACCCATGTGTCATGTAGCTTAGACCCTTTGGAGTGGCCCTGTCGTTGGTAACATGTGGATAGTCTCTTGTTTTACGACTAGTCCTGTTAACTGCACTAAGTGTCTGTGGGTGCAGAGGTTGTGCCTGCTCCTACGAGATGGCAGCACTGGGTGGTACAAGGACCATAAAGAACTCCTCAGGTTAGCAGCTTCTCTCTGTGTTTTCCCCCCTGAGACACAGCTCAGTGTCTCTTTAAACTCCCAGGAGAAAGGGCTTGTTGTTTTCTTGAACTTCACCCACTTCTGTTTATTTAGAGATCTATGTAATATTTATTTAAATACAATTTGTGTATCAGTCTCTTCTCTCTGAATTTTGAAACCAGTGCAGTGAAACAAGAGTGAGTTTTGATACTGAAACCTTCAGGTGTCCCTGCCTTTGCAGGAGGGTTGGAACTATCTTAAGGTCCTTTCCAACCCAAGCCATTCTATGATTCTATAAATCCTGCAGAATCTTTGCTCTTTGCCCCCTGCTGCTAGGCCTGCCCTTGGCTCTTGCCCTTTCCAGCACCTCCTGTAGTTGTGTGCTAGTGTGTCAGGGCACTTGATGTATGGAAAGGTGCTTGTTCCTGATGTCATGAGTGCTTGTTACTTTACTTCCTTTAATGAGCCTTAACAGATTGCATTTATTTTTTATTTTATTTTCCAATTATGTAGGTACCATGGACGGGGTATCAGAGTAGGTTTGCAGTTGACCCTCGAATCATTACTCATCAAGCAGCTATGGCATATAATATGAACCTGTTACAGGCACATGGGCGTGGGTCTCCTATACCTTATGGCCTGGGACATCACTCACCAGTTAGCGTAGGACAACAGCAGCAGCTTCAGCATCAAGAGAAGGAGCAACATGAACAAAGTCGAAATGGTTAGTTGTTGAAATTACATTGCAAATTTGTTTTGTTTTGAGGGAGTTTGTGCTTTAAATAGGGTTTTGTGAAAAGGGTATTTTTCCTTCTCTCCTAAGTGAAATGGAGGGATGTACAGAATTAGGGAAATGCCCTGTGATTTGCCATTACAAATAGAGTAAGATATTGTGAGATTCCAAGGAGGAAGTAATCAAAGCTGGAGTGTATGCTTGAGAGTGTAGTTCATCTGTGTTCTGCAGTCCAGTGGTAACTACTGCTGATGTTAGTTGTAATTAAGTTGGAAGAGCAACCTGGTGATGATTAACGAACAAAGTGCAGAGATTAAAGGCAAAGTGGTATTTGGGCAAATTATATTAAACATCTGTGATGTTGTAAATGCTATACTAATAAGTCTAAATTTTCCTGTGTCTGGGAAAAGCCCTCTCAAAATATTCATTTTCTCATTGAAAATAATGAATTAATTTCTGAAATGTTTTTAGGCAAAAGTGAAAACACTGCTGGACCTGAAATTGGTAAAATTCGAACACCTGAGAAGAAACCTGTGGAATCCAAGCAGGTGGGTTTATCTTTGGGTTTTTTGGTGGGTTTCTTGGTGGGTTTGATTTTGTTGTTTGGTTTGTTTTTAAATCAACATTCCATCTTTTAATGCGTGTATTCATTACTGACTTGGTTTTTGTTTGTGTTTTCCTTGAATGTGGATGTTCCAAGTTTTTTCCCTCTCTGTTTCCAGGTGGACTTGGAAGCCAGTTCTCAGAGCAGAAGCCCCGAGTCCCGCTCCAGTGGGGGTGGCTACTCTAATGCTAAATTCCATCGCAAAGATAATCTGAACCCCAGGCAGCTGAACCTCCATCTCACCCCTCCCCATTCCCAGTATGCAGTTCCAAATCGCCACTTCCAGCATGTGTCACAAATACCAAGGCAGCCATATCCCTTGCAACAGCAGCAAAACCTTTTAGGTCAACAGCAAAATCATTTGCCTGAACAACAAAACCAAATGCCACCCCAGCAAAGCCAGGTAGTTCAGCAGCATAATCATTTGAATCAGCAGCCTCCACAACCTTCACAGCTCTCCCCTGCTTACCAGGCAGGCCCCAGCCAATCTTTTTTTAATAATCCAATTCCCCACCGACCACATTCTCCTGCTGTAGATGCTGTGATTTCAGAACAACACCCCCCACCTATGTTACAAGAAGTCAATAACCCTCTGAGACCTATTGCACAACACAACCCTGTTCTGCCAACCCACTTGAACAACTTCATTGAAGAGAATCCATCAGGAATTCCCTTAGGGGACACTTTAGGTAGGTGACTTTCCTTTATTTAAATTCAGAGTGTGCAATTATAACTACATTGAAGTGAAAATGAAGGAGGTATTTACCTTTTCGGGCACATTGCTCTGAATTGGGTCATTGTTGGGTTCCATATGTAATGTCATTGAGCATAATTTGCTGCTAGAGGCATGTCTGAATATTCAGCACTTTATTAGAAGATTCATGTTTATATGATTTTCCAAATGAGTTTAATAACCAGGTTATACACTGCAATGCAGTTAGTATATAATAGGCCCTGGAATATACTGTATAAAAAAGTATTCTTTTTTTTTTCTGACATAAAGATCTTTAAAAAGGGGCATTAGATAAATATTTTTTTTAAAACTATTTTTATAGATCGTATGCATGGAAATGTAGCTTTGGAAACAATAAGGCAGCAACAACAAGCCAGGTTACAGCAATGGAATGAACATAATGCCTATCTCAGTCAAGGCACTATTCCATATCAACACCATCACCATCCTCATCTACCACATCTTCCTCAGCAACCAATTGGATTGCATCAACAGCAGCAAGTTAGGGCAAACTGGAAACTTGCCAGTAATACAGAAGATGAAACAGAGGCAACATATTCAAGGTATTTGTTTACTGAGTCATCAGAGCTTGTGTAAAATTGAGCAGTGGGCACCTCTCTTTAACACTGTGATCAAGTGCAAGACACTTGAAGGTATTGCTTTTTGCTGCTGTTATTATGAAGGTTAAAATAGTTGGCAGGCTGACTTACAACTGTGCTTTTATTGTGTGTTATGCTTTATTCTGTTAGTATATTGGGTAGTAAAGCTGTAGTGGAAAAAATACTTTTATGGAGCTTTTCAGTGCTGTATTTATGGAATAAGGAATGGATAGAGAGTAACAGCCTTGTGTTTATAACAGAGATGTCTGAGTGTAGTTGAGGCATATTTAACTTGTAAATTCTTCAAATTGAATTAGCAGTCTGATTTATGTGCTTGAAAAGAAACAAACCAACCCCTCCCCAACCACTGCTCCCAATGTAATCCAAACTTTTTTCCTTTTCAAAAAGCATTTGCTTTTAAAGCAGATATAGAAAAAAAGCCAACAACAAAAAAGCTTGTATTTGAGATGGAGCATTAGAGGGCAAGAAAGGAAGCTGTTGAGCATAAACAGAAAAATGGTTCCAGTGGTCATCAGCTTAAATCATGTATATTGTAAAGGCTGGATTTTTAAATTGCCTCTCTTTACTGTCATCTCCCACTATGCTTTATTTTCCATCTGGTTTGTTATAGCCATGATAAAGCCTCAAAGTTGCTCTCTTATCTGACTCTGAGGTGCTGAGTTGAATGTTCTTGACCTTTTAACGAAGTTTGGAAGTATGTTGTGCAAGTGAGGGGAATCCTTCATTGTTCTGTTTTTTGCCTTTTAAGGGGTTAAATTTTTAACTATGTGAAGATTTTTACCTTGTGTAATACAGCAGGAAGTCCTTACCTTAGTTGTCTCTTAAGAGATAACAAATAATGATTCTTCTGACTGAAAAGGAAATCTCAAGAGTTATTAAAACTTTGAGATGATTCAGGTAGGTATTTCATCCAGTTAATCCTCTTGTGCCTAATTTCTGATTGCTCACAGCCATATCCTTTGAAGTTAGGGTGTGAAGATGTGAAGTGTGTGTGAAGATGAGTATATTTAAATTCCGTATATTTAAATTCAGTATTTTGTGACTTGAGTTCTCTGAACCTCAAAAAGAGTGGGATTTCAGCAAAACATTTTTTCTTTCTCTTGATACATTTATTCTGTCAATACAGGTTCCAGGATTTGCTCAGAGAACTGTCACACCGTGATCCAAGTGAAAGTCGGGACTTAGCTGAAATGCCACCCCCCCAGTCAAGACTGTTGCAATACAGACAAGTTCAGCCCAGAAGCCCACCAGCACTCCCCTCTCCTTCCTGCAACTCTAACCACAGTGGTCACTTTCCTAACTTCACTGAAAACAACAGAGACATTGAAATACCCAGTAATCCAGCATTTCAGCAGCATTTACCCCAAATATACAACCCCCCTTTCTCAATGCCATCTGAACATATAACCCCATCTCCCTTGAAATACCTGCAACCTGATGGATCATGGACTTTTGCTAACCTACAGCAGAATCACCTTATGGGGCAGGGCTTTCATTATGGTATACCTCCATTGCCCCATAGGTCACAACAAAACCCTTTTATACAAATACAGAATCATCAGCATGCAGTTGGTCAGGAGCCATTTCATCCACTCACATCTCGAGCAGTATCTGCTTCTTCGCTCCACAGCTTAGAAGAGGTAGGCTCTTTTGTCTGCCTATGCAACAGTTGTGTCATTTTAATATTGCATTATATTTGGAAGTGGTCATGAATGCAAAATATGTGTAGGAATTCCTGCGAGGTAAAAATTTTCTCTATGACTTCTGGGTTCACCCTGTGTGTATTTGTTGTTCTCATCATGCAGGTACAACATTTTCTCTACTTAACGGGAGGTCTTGGCTTTTTGAATGTTACTCAGAGTTTTCTTGCAATCATTGCTCTATTATTGCATGTCATTTATCTGCAGTTCAAATTAACCACACCCCAGGTGCAAACTCATGCAATGACTCTGGAAAGTCAGCTTTAATCAGCTAGTCACTTGGCTCAATATTACACTATGAATATGGTTGAGTTACTTTTCATACAGGCTTGACACCAGGGCAGTACATTTGTTTTACAAAACCTGATTTAATAAATCCCACCTGGCCTGAGCTAATTCTGTGAAAGCCATGCTACGTATTTTGGGGGCTCAAAGTGTTGGGATAGTGTTGTGCAGCAATATCCAGCACAAACTGTGCCACAGCAGAGAGGCTCTGTCCCTCTCAGTCTTATTTTATTCTGGACTCTGAGGGTGTGTGTTATGGGATGCAGACTATGCAAGCACATACAGTTAGGGCAGGTCACGTTTTGAACGGGAGTCTTTAATCCCTGTTGGAATCTGGAGTGCTGAGGAGTGTATGATATGCAGACTTGGAGTATGCTGGAGCCAGATTGTATTCCAGGAATGTCAGAATTAATATTCTCAGATAATTTTGCACTGCCTACATATAATCCAGTATTTGTACAGAGAATTAAGTGGCTTGTTCTGTGAGGCATTTCTGCCAGGGTTTTTGCAGACTCCGTGGAGGTATCCCTGCTCATCCCTATCCCACATAATACACATTTCATTGTCTTTTGACTTCTGAAAGTAGAAAATACTTAGTTTATGAGCCTGAGCAAAAGAACAAAAATTGAATTCCAGTGCAATTTATAAATCTGTGCTTTACACAGACCCAAGGAGGCTAATGGAGTCCTCAGGCCCAGCTAGAGCTGTAGTAAGGTTTGGTTTCATGGGCATTTAAGAATTCTGTCTCGGTCTGTTAAAGCCACACCACCTTGTATGAAATCTAATACCTTTTGACAACAGTTAATGCTGTTGGTGCAGTAGGACATAGGAACAATAGCTTTTCAGTAGTAATAAACTAATAAATATTCCTGCAGAGTTTGTGACAGCTCCTGCTATCTGAAGACAAATAGAGTGAGCCTTTATGTAATTAGTGCAAATTCGGTTTAGTTCTTATTTTTTCTTCCTTTCAAAATAAGTGGCAGAAATGCCAAATGCAGTGAAAGTGTTAGAAGACAGAGACTTCCATGTAAAGTTTCCTGCTCTGCTATTTCAGCTGGTAGGTAGGACTGACTAGGCAAATAAAAATGCAGTTTTGTATGTATTTCTAACAGATATCCCTCATACAAGGCAGGTGTCTGGGGATTTTTGCTATCCTTACTAAGCTGTTTTCTCAATCACTACTTATAAAACTGTTCATTGACTTGATAGTTGAAAGCTTTTGCATCTATTTAGTCAAACCAGATTTGAACTGCATATTAAAGGTAATACTTAAGTTATTCTGTCTGGTCCTGTACTTGCAAGTGTCCAGAACTTTGGTAACTTCCTGATTGCTTACCAAAATTGTCTGTTAAACTCAATAAAAAGTATGCTTGTTGGGTGTGATTCAGGCAGCAACCTCTAAATTTTAGGTAGTTGTTATTAAGGAATATCCTCCAGAGAGCAGAGAGGCAGGATATTTAAGTGCTTTTCCACTGATACATCATAATAGTGTGGCAGCTGCAGTGAGATAACAGTTTTCTTTAATGTACTCTGTTTTTTGTGGACAATATAATAACAATATTGGGGCATTGCAAGCAAGTTACTTGATGTTTATATAGCTAATCTTTAATGCATTTCATAATCATGTTTACTTTTTGCCTTTACCAAATATAGATTTTGGTTTATGGCTTCTGTTATTTGTACTCTTGTTAGGATAATGCAGAAGGAAGCAAATACTGCATTCAATTTTAAAAACCAAGTTGTAATACAACAGACTTGCTTTGAATCTTGAGAAAGTTTTGAGAGTTGAAAGTTTTGAGAGTCTTTAAATTTGAGTTTTTGAAGCCACTAGGTTGATTAATGGAGCTCCTGCCATTTTCATCTACAGGGTTTATAGAAGCAAGTAATTTCTGTGGTTTCAGATAAAATTCTTTGCATAATTTCTCCTGGGCACACACTTCTCCAGAGCATTTGTTTTGTGTGTACATACCCAAAATTCAGTATACAAATGTATCATGCTTCCCCAGATCCTGGTACACAAGTAATTTGGTAACCAAAAGCCATTTTTTCTCTCTCTACATTGTAACTGAACATCATCTCTTGCTCTTTCTGTGTATCTTCCTGTGCTTCCTTTGTAAGTGCTGAATATCTTCCTCCTCACTCTGTGATACATCTCCAGTGTAGGAGTGCAAGATATAGAGGTTGATAAGAATTGACCAATCTCAGTTAATGCTCTTTGCACTTCTTTTAAAATTCTGTGTCTGTTTTGTGTGATTAAAATACATGATCAGTGGCTGCAATATACCAAAGAGAACTTGAAATACATTAGTTTTGTGGGGTTTTTTTCTAAATGAAAAGGAATTTCCCTCCTGCCTCACCTTTTTTTTTTTTTTTCCATAA
>NW_009954140.1:4033143-4036001 GCF_000747805.2 Chaetura pelagica
ATAGACACAGTTAAATGAAAGGAGCAAGAGGTATTTTTTTGTTTTGTGTTTCTGTTTGCAGTATGAACCAAGAGGACCAGGCAGGCCATTGTACCAAAGAAGAATTTCCTCTAGTTCAGTCCAGGCTTGTTCTGAAGAATTAAACACTCCTCAAGACAGTCTTGGTCAGTGTAAAGAGCTTCAGGACCACAGTAACCAGTCATCCTTCAACTATTCATCACCTGAGTTGTGGGTAAACTCCTCCTCATCTGCCCCATACCCAAACATTCCATGCAACGGAGCCAACAGAGCAGTTCCACCTCGGGAGTTGTTAGGTAGGTCCAGACTTGATCTTTGCTTCTCTGCTTCTCTCCCTGCTCCCTTCAGTAGGCTATTTGGGCTGAAGTGAGCAAGTCTCAATCAAAGGTTTGGGATGATTTTTCTTTTCACAAAATGTTTTCTGCTGTCTCTTCAAATCTCAAAACTAATTTAAGCAAAGATTTTTGAAGTACCCATTGCTTTAGTACATAAAGTTTGCTTAGATTAATTAACTTGCTATCTTGGTACCATTCTGGTACAGCACTGATCTCTTCAGAAGAGTACTGGGAGTATTCTTCATTTACAAAAACCAATCTGCTCCTTGGTCTTCTCACAGAAGTTCTAGTAAACCCACATATTCTCTGCTAGTGGTTTCAAGTGCAACTGAGCTTTGCTAAAAGGAGCTAAGGTATCTGGTGGGTTTTATTGCAAGATAGGTTATTTGTTTCCAGGAGCAATGTTACTTCTTGTTGATATTACAGTCTGGGGGAGAAACAACATCAACTGAATTAGTAATCTCAGTGTATTTCCTAGTAAATTCTGGTACTTCATCAAAGTAATGATGAAGTTTAAACTCTCACCGTGGAAGAATCACACTGGAACCTGGCTTCCCTGGTGGCAGTAGCAGTGCTGATTGATTTAGTAGAGAGAAAATAAATTAACTTTCAGTGATAAAAAAGCTGCAAGTAGAGGATTGGGGCACTGCAGCTATTGTTTTGTTCTCAATATTTTTAATGCTTGTGAAAAACAAAATTATCAGGATAGTAGTTTCTCTTTTAAGGATCTTCAACAATAATTTAAAAAAAAATAATAGAAGTATGAACAATCTTCCAGTGGGAATATGAAAAACACTTAATGTGGGGGGAAAAAAAGAAAGGTGATTTTCTTGCACTTAGATCATCTAATTGCATTTGGTCAAATTTTATAAACCTAAAACATGTTTTCATTTCATAGTATAGTAATTATGAAGTAGAACCATGCAGTGTAGAGTAACGGAATAAAAGCTGTTTATATCAGTGCCAGTGCTCAAGAGTTAAGTTCCTAATGTGCATTTTCATTTCCAAAGTGTGAAAATGTTGTTTTACAAAAACATATTTACAGCATTGTCTCTTATTCTAAGTTCAAAGCTTCAAGCTCAGGGCACCTCTTCAGTCTATTTATATTTTTTACTGAAAATCAAGGAGGTGAATGCATGATACTATGTGTCAGCAAGAGTAGCATCCACCTCTGAAGTTGCTCTCTAGACTCTGGTTACCTAATAGGAGCTCAGGAACCCTAGCAAGATGACACAGTGATCAGCTGATAATCACATTCCCTTGCTTAAATTTAAAGGTTGAGAACATATTTTTGAGTAAAATCCTCAGAGGAAATATGTATGTGTAAAAGGCACCATATCTGTACATTTCCTGTAAGTAATAAATCCTAAAAGAAAGGGGCAAGTTTTGACTAGTATCTGCATCTGCTAGGAAAATATTTTTTGTTGTAGTCAAGCATGGTTTCTGTTTTATAAATAACTATGCATGCAGCATGGCCTGGTGTCTAATAGTTGATGCAAACAGATCTCCATTTTTATGGCTGTTTTGCTTTCCTGCATTTACAGCTCACTGGCTATGATGATTACATTTAAAGCCCAAATGAGTTTTATAGTGCTAGGGGTTAATGGCCAATAACTTCAGTGTTTCTGGTTGCTATTGATTTTTATCCATGAAATAAAAATCCATGAGAATGAGATGCTGTGAACTAGATCTGTGTCTGTACTGGTTTCCTGAGAGCAAGGACTCCTGACACTAGACTATTCCAGGGCTTATATTCCCTGGACATCAGGAATGGCAGGGACACAAGCATTTGTTGATACCAGGCTGGATTCATGGAGTGCAAGGACAGCTGCTGTGGATTGCACTTTCCAAATTTGCAATTTGAGAACTTGATTTGCATTGCTTTTTTTTTTTTTTTCTGTTAATAGAAATAAATGATTTAAGTTCTTAATATTTTTATTTCATGTATTTCCTTCAGTTAGACACCTCTACCACACACAGCTTTCACCTCTGGCCCAGCTTGTCATTACTTGTCTTCTCTTGAGTGCTGTAGTTATTTTAGGGAGGCTTTTTTGCTGTGTTCTGGGTTTTTTTGTGGAATCGTAGCAACCCTAGCAAAACTGTCTTGCTTATGTTCTTTCCATATTCATTCTTCTACAAGTTAGGTTGAGGTTTGTGGGGTTTTTTTGAGTACTTAATCAAAAACCAAAAAGCCTTCCAGTGAGCAGCTTAATGATATACTTCTGTTTTTCTAATTTTTTTACTTCTTTGGTGGTACACTTTTGTATCTGCACTTTAAAAATAACATATAAGGATTGAAATAATCACAGAATGTATCTGTTGCCTGGTTCCTAGGCTATTTTAGACAGAATATATGCCTACATTTTGGTGTAGAGCTTCTCTAAAGACAGCAGCATTCTCCAGGCAAATGTGAGATACTGCATTAGGGTTCAGGAAATTCACTTGGAAGCAGTTTTATACCTATGGTTTAAAGCAGTTTTTTCTGGTAGTCACAGGAGTTATTAA
>NW_009954140.1:4036024-4054211 GCF_000747805.2 Chaetura pelagica
AGGAATGCATTCATACTGAAATACCAATAATTAGTTGGTTGGTATTCAGGACTCTGAATTGCTGTTTGAGAATGAATTATATATGGTGCTGTAAATTTTAATTTTAGCCTATTAAGCTATGAAGCAAGAAGAATGAAATGGTCTTTGTTCTGTCTCAGTGGATAAAGTGTTTACATTAGAGTATATCCCATTCTGAAGCAGCTTACCTTCAGTGCAGCTGCTAAAGCCACTGGTGCAGAGCTGCAGGTTCCATGCTCTGTAGGCCCATGAACATGCAGAATGCAGTTCATGACATCAGTTGTCTTGGCAGGGCTGGCAGGAGAATACCAGATCCAGTGGTTGGAAACAAAGCTAGAGAACTTAATTAGGAAATCTTCTAGGACCAAGAGTGACTGAATACAGGGGCTGGTGGTGGGGAAGATTAGCAGGAGAGGTGGTTGTGGTACCCCGTGATACTTGGGTGGGGTTACTAGAACTTTCCCAAGGCAGAGCTGTTCACTTACACAAACTCTGGGTGCTCTTTTCGCAGCTCCGCCAAAGACAGTCAAGCCCCCAGAGGAACACCTGAAGGCCGAAAACATCCAGCTCTCCAATTCCTTCAACTACAACATGCTCCAGCATCTTGGCCAGTTCCCACCTCTCATGCCCAACAAGCAGATCGTCGAGTCCAACAGCAGCAGCCAGCAAAACGCTGGGGGGAGCAAACCTGTCATGTCCTACGCAAGTGCTCTGCGGGCTCCACCAAAGCCCAAACCTCCTCCTGAGCAGACAAAAAAGAATAGTGACCCTTTGTCTTTGTTTCAGGAACTTAGCCTAGGTAGTTCATCAGGTAGCAATGGCTTTTACTCCTATTTTAAATAACCAGATTATTTTTTTTTAGAGAGAATTTAATTTTTATTTGTGTCAGTAGATCTAAGATAGTTGGGGCTTCACCTGTAGTTGCAAATATCCCCTTTGTTTATATTAGTAAATATATCCTCACTTAATTGCTTTGCTGCTAGACTTGCAACTAACATTTTTTAAATTATATTCCATTATTTTGCTTTTTTTTTTTTTTTTTGATGTGGGTCGGATTTTTTGGAAGCTTTTCTGTAGGAAAACACAGACACGTTATTTTTTCATTTGTGTAATGTTAATGATATGTTGCATTGAACTAGCAGCTGAGAGGTTACCTGTTCAATTTCTAAAAAGGAAAAAAAAAAAAGGAAAAAAGAAAAAAGTTTAAAAAAAAAAAGTTTGTCTAAATTGTATTTAAGAAGATTGTAAGTAGCATTTACATTTATTCAATAACATTAGCATACTATGCTGGGTTTCTGTACCAGAAATGGCCAGTTAATGTAAAAATGTATGTTATTTCTGCTTAAATTCATTTAAATTTTTTTTTTTTTTTAAATAAAGGTGCAGCATCTTCTAAATACTTTCAGTTTTATCAGCTTTTTTGTGAAGGGATGCTGCATTCTCAGACTTTTATAGTTTTAGATTCTGTATGATGTGGTATTGTATTTTCCATCCACTGTAGGGTATAAAAGTAAAGGCATTCTTTCCAGACACCTAAGCCATTGTTTGGAAACAGTCAGATAAAAAGTATTGGTATACTTTAAAGTAAACAATAATAATAATTAAAAAGAAAAAAAAAACACAAAAAAACAAACAAAAAGAAAAAAAAACCAAAAAAACAAATAAAAAACCCAAAAAAACCACAAACAAAAAAAAACAACAAAAAAAAAACCACTCTACATTTTATTTTTGGACAAGCTGGTAATATGAGCTTGTTTGAAAAGTTAATTTGATAGGTTTTTTAAATGAATTATGAAGCTGAAAAGAAATTTTTAGGTATGTTGGTGCTTAGTAGATTTAATAACTATTTTAAAAGGAAAAAAAAAAAGCGTGAATTTAGTAAAAGACTTTTTTGTTTGTTTGTTTAATTTTTATTTTTTTCCCCACTATGCATGTGTAAATGTTTGTAATCTGGCTTTTTCCTCCCCCCTCTCCAGTGGTATAAAAATTGTGCCGCTTTAAGGTTTGGTTTTGTTTTTTTTTCCAGTAAACCTTTTGGTACATTATTTGATGTTTACATTAAAATGTGACATTATACAAGGAAATTCAGATATTTTGCTAACTGTTTTGTTTGAGGAACATCATTAAAGAAGAGATTTAATGTTTGTCAATGCTGTATCCAAATCAGTCTAAATCTTTTGGGGATGAGGACGCTTACCAGGTTAGCTGTTGCTATGACTTCTGCAAAGTTCTCCACAAACCTGGCCCTTTAGGAATACAAACTGAAACAAAAAGTAATGAATGATGGGGTATTTAAAAATTAAAGAAACAAGTGTGAATGAAAACTCAGAAGAGAAACCTTGTCCAGCAAGATTTCTGGTCTTGCACGCTGTTCGTACTTTCGCAGCTGGGGAGACAGAGGAGGGGGGTTTGTATAGTTTCTCCAGATAAATAGTCCTCCTTTTACACTTGAATTAACTTTAAATCTGGGAAGTATTTTCCAAGGACTGAGCTGGGTGTAGTTGCAGTATCCCTCCACTTATAACATACAAGAATTAGAATTTTAGAGCTGTGTGTGGGCAATTCCAGATTTGTACAGCTGTCCATGGGACACCTTACTAATGAGCAGTGACTGCTGCTGTATTCAATCAGATTTTTGCTCTGGTTACAATCAGGTTTTTTTGCATTTGACTTCATGTTTTAAGGCAAGGGTCTTTATATAATGGGGTTGATTTAAACTCAGTATAATTTTTTTATTATAAATCTTTGCTGGTTTGTGATTCAGAAACTTAGTCTGAAAACCTTTTTCCTTCTTTTTGCTGTAAAGAAAAGCACGCCTAACTCCTTAATTTATTTCCTAATGTCTATACCAAACAGAAGATGCTGGGGGAGGGGAAAGCCCCTGCCAAGCTAGGCTTAGCACGTCAGCATATGCCATCGAACCAAGAGGATCCAAAAATGAGTAGAGGCCAAATTCTGCTGCCTTGAATCAAGCAAAACTCCCCTTAAGGGGGTTTTTGCTGAGCTGAGGGCTGCAGAAATGGGTCCCAGGGACACTGATCTGCGTGGGCCGGGCGTGCGCTCAGTGTCAGTCTCAGCCTTTTCTTTCAGGGGAGCTGTGCCAGTTCTCCTCAAGGGAGCCCCTGGCACTCCTGGGAGAGAAGAGTAATCTGAGTGCCTGAACGTTAGGGTCTGTGAACAGTTCTTGATGAGATGTGCAAGACTATGGGAGAGGAGAGGTAGGGTTCCAATGCACTTCACGTCGCCGAGTCGGCACTGTAATTTCAGGGGTTTCAAAATCACTCATTTATATGGAGCAGTCTTTTGATTCTGTTCACCATATTTGAATATTAAACTAATAAACATCACTTGTTAATTTACTGCTATCTGTCAATTAGTTAAGGGGGAGATGGTTGCATCTTGCCACATTTTATTCTGTTTTACACTGGCATTTTATCTACACTCGATAAAGGAGCACTTTCTGTCTGACTTACAATTTCAATTTATAACTTTATGAAAATCCCTCCTGGTTTTGTTTCTACATTTTCCTAAGTGTCCTCACCCAGGAGTTTGAGGATGGAAATGGTAGAGATCTTCTGACTGTCAGCTTTGGAAATGTTGCATCAGTTGCATTCCTTAATTTTTTCAAAAATGTATTTAGTTTGAAATGTCTTTTCTAGCCATTATATGTCACATATATGGGCCTGAGTGGGATCTTTGTTTTTAGAGCAAAATTACCCAATTTTTATTGCAGTGACAGCTGCTTAGAAAACCCCCAAACTGTACTGTAAACTCTTCTAGGTCTTTAATCTAAGTCTTATTAAAATCAAATTAAGCCTTACAGATGGCTCCAATGGGCACTGGCTCAGGCTGCACTGTAAATATGGAGCTGTTGCAATTACAGTAAAAATTCAAAATGATGAGTTTAGATTCTTGGTTTTTATAAATTGTTTCAATTCAGAGGAAATGAGTGGAGGCTTGGGCCTATGCACCAGCTCAGTATTTGACTATTTGCCTTCTTTTATAGCTAAAACGTCACACTTAAAAGCACAGTTAGTGCCAAGTCCTGTGGTCCTTGTCCAGGATTAACCCCCCCTTGTCATGGAAAATGTAAATGACAAGATCACCCAGGCCTAAATTTAGAAATCTTGTCTTCAATATCAAGAATAAGTTATGGTTTTATTCTCATTCTTTCCAGTTTTTCAGTGAAAAACCTGGCTATCTCATGGGAGGTTGTCAGTGTGGTGTTAAAAACTAATGAAGAATTGAGAGAAAGATTTTTTTTAAATTATTTAACCTCTAAAAAATTAAACTTTTCTTTGCATTTGAAATAGAGCTTCTACCCTCTAAAAAGCTACTTACTGAATGCAGCTGGTAGGTTTCCCTGTCTATCTTTGGAGACCAAATTCTTATGAAACCACAAGCTTCAAACTTGACCTCACAGTCAGGAAAAGAATCAGGAGGAGATGCTGCTCATTCTGGTGAGCAAAGAGGTACCATGGAGATGGATCCTGAGAGAACATTTACATCTTTTGACAGTGGAGTACCACTTTGGTTTCCTGAGTGACCCTCGTTAGGGTGTGGGGTGTGAATGTGTCTTGCTCATGCCTCCCCTGCCTGTAGTCATCAGCCTGTTTCTGGAGGGAGCTGTGTGCTCCCGGGGTCAGCAGAGCCCTGGGTGTATGTCCCCAGCTCACTCTGGAGGGGCTGTGGCTGCTGTAGGCTCTCCTTTTGGGTGCTGGTCTCCCTTCTCTGTAGGACACTGAAGTGCAGCTGATCTACCTTGGGATGCATTCTTGGGTCTGTGCAGTGCCAAGGTTGTTGTAGGGACAGTGGCCCCCTCTGTTCTCTCTAGCCTGAATCTTCACCCTTTATATAGCTCAGCTGCTATCCAAATGGCAGCCTGAAGTGTTTCCACAATCAAGAGCTGTTAGAAAAGCTGGCTAATTGGAACCAAAGCCCTTGCATCCATATTTTCTCCTAGAAGTTGTCATCTCGTATAGTTTGTACTGTTTTATTTAATTCTATGGGCTATGACATTACTGACCCTTAGCAATATGGAAATGCTTCCATTAACTTTCCAAACCCTAAGAGTACTGTTCTCCTACACTGATTAATTAATGTTTTGTTCCCAGATTTGTCAAGTTCAGCTGTTTTTTTTTGCAGAGATCATGCTCTATAAGCAGTTCTTTTGCTATGTGGGTAATATCCCTCCTGTCAGTAGCCCTGGGAGCAGTGTGTTTGACCACTCCAAATTTCCTTTTTCAGACTGAACTTAACCATATCAGAATCCACACCTTTCCAGAGCAGTAAGCCCATGGTGCTCCTGCTCTGCCTGTATCATCATTCAACTCATGTCATTTCTTAGGTTTTTTTAAGTTTCTGCTTTTCCTGTAAAACTGCAGACAATTAACTTGACAAGACAGGTGGTGATCATCTATGGTGCCTATAGAAATTTTGCACACCATACTCCCTGACATGAAATATGGGCTATTTCTGTTGGTACAGCAATGCTTGCACCAGTATCTTTTTGTTGGTTGTGTCAGGGAGTAAAGACTGAATAATTCTAAATTCTTTTATTTCTTTCAAGTAAAGTAAAAGGATTTTCAGCAGATGTGCTGGAAATGTCAGTTTGAGGTGGGGTTTTTTTGGCAACTTCTGTTGAGAAATGCTGAGAAGTTTTTTGCTCATTAAGGATTAATACATGCTTCTAATAAATTACAGAAAATGCTCTGTGATCTGAATTGTACAAGACTGGTTAGAAGATGTCAATCCAGTTTCTGTAAGACTTGCTTTCTCCTGAAGGGCTTTCACAAGACCTGCTGGTGAAGCCATCGTGGTGTCCTTGGTGGGACCAGTGGTAGTGGGCACAGACCCAGGGGTGAGCCCTGCCAAGCCAGGCTTGTGCTGCTGGCTTTGTGGAAAAGAAAGTAGGCCAGAAATCAGAGGTTGTTCCCTTGCTCTGTAGAAAGCAGAAGAGTGACTCACTCCGTGTCTAGATGCAGAGTGTGCATATGTGATGTCTGTATGGCTTGAATTTATGTTCAATGGCTTCAGTGGAGCCAGAACATCCATCAAGGGTGACAAAGCAAGAACAATCTCATCCTCTACTTCAGTCAAAACAAAGAAGTGACACTCTTTTCTTGCCCCTTGGTGATGGTGGAAAGGGGAAGTAATTTGAGTAGATGCCTTTAAAACAGTTGCTTTTGCTGTGGGTCTGGTACAGAGCACCCCAACACTGCAGCAGTGAAGGTAGAATATGACATTCAAAGGAGTGCTGTCCCACCACAGAAAGCAGAAGCTTGCTTTAAATGAAGTTGAAAATAAAGTTTATGCTATAAAGAGTTTCTGCACATTGGTCAGGGTCCTGGCATGCAGATGTCTGGCTGGAGGGAGCACAAGGGTTTGGTGTTAGTCTCCAAGGCCCTCCCTGGGGCTGGCAGGGTTAGCATGGCCATCGGGCGTCTCGTCCTTGGTCTTGGGTGTGTTTCTCAAGAGATCTCAAGCCCAGGAGAGAACATGCCCCTCTGCAGCACAGGATCTCATGGTGGGGTGTGGGGGTTTGAAAATTTGTAGATCTGAAAGAACCTGGAAATAATTTCCACAGTTGTCAAAGTAAGGAGGAGAAAGGGGTGGTGGCCCCAAGGAAGTGACAGGGTGGCAGGGATCAGGGAAGGAAGGAAGCCAGCCAGCCAGTGCCTTTATAGACAATGTGTTGGGCTGGTCAGGCACCTGAGCATTGTGTGCCTGCTGGTCCTTTTCAGGCATGGACTGAAGGAAAAGTAGATGTTTGTACCAAGATTTCTGTGCCTTCCCCTTGCTCTGTGCACCCATCCCTGCCCCCATGTTTGCTAAAAACCGGCTGGGGCCGCGTTGTTGCTGCTGTGGTGCCTCTTGCAGAGAAGTGCTGAGAGCTCAGCTAGCTGCTTGCTAAACAGGCAGTTTTGTTCTTCAGGGTTGTTAGTCTGGCACCTTTTCTGCACATTAAATTCACACAACACAGCATTTAAAAAGAAGGGAAGCAGATTCTCTCCATGCCTGGTGCCTAACAGCAGATCTTGCTCTTACATAAACAAAAAGCTTCATGTCTTCTGTTGCGCTGACTCCCTGACTGAGCACAGGGCTCTGCAGTGTGGTGGGCAGATTTTGGCAACAGAAATCTCACTGTGGTGAGATGGGCAGTGATGCTGGCTTATGGAATGGCAACTTGTCAGGGGATCCACGACCAAAGGTGTCCATGGGTCTGGTAGTGGCAGGACCAATGTTTCAGATTTCATAGTGGGAATTACTTGTTCTGAGAATTAATTTGCCTCTTCCTGTTTCCCACTAGGTTCTTAGCCCATCTCCCCAGCTCCTGTGTGCTCCTGTTCTGTGTGTAGCAGCCAGGTTCCTGTCCTCATTCTGCTGTGCTTGCTCCCTGCCAATAAGGACATTTCTCATGGCATGTTCCTGAAGTTTTGGAGACTATTCCCTGCTGTTTGCTCAGCTGAGAGAATGAAGACTCCAACTAGTTTCTGCTCCCTCCCCAGTGGTTTTTGCTTTATGAAGACCCATTACTTTATTAACTCTCGAAACACATTATTGGCTCCTTGGCAAAGAGACTGGGATATGGCAGAACAAACCTGCTGTAAGAGCAGTGCCTTTCCCACTGTGAATACCAATGACCAGTTTAATGGACGGGTCCTCCATCAGTTATTTCTTAATGTCTGGAAAAAGAAAATTAAGTCATCCCCATGCTCCTCAGTCTTTCAGGGACCATACGAAGCAGGGAATGATGAAAAAAACCCTCAACTTACAGCAGACAGATGATAAAGCTCAGCAAGTTTAAGAGCTTTGGGAGGCATCTGGCTCAGCTGCTGGAGTTGCTGGCAGGGGCTGTAGGTCTCACTGCTGTGAGCTGTGTGTGTTCTCTGCCCCAGGAGTACAGGGAGCACAGGGAGGCTGTAAAACCTCTGGATCCAGCTCAAACCCCAGGGCTCACTGGGAATATTTCCACTGCCTTCACTGTAGCTTGGATGAAGTGGTTCAGCCCTGACACAAGTCAGAGCACATGTGGGATGGGTTAGACTTCTAGGGTCTGTATCAGAAATATGTACATTCTTGCTCATGACTGTCATGAAGGGGAGTCAGCAGCTCCCTGGCTGAGCAACAAGTTGGCCCATAAGGATAAAAAGCCAGTGAGAAATTTGTCAAAGAAGCAGCAGTGCAAGAGAGGGATGGTGCTTCCGAAAGGTGTAGGCAGAGGGCTTCCCAGGGCTTCAGGTTGTGCCACCCACACTCATGGGGTGATGAACTTAGACCCATGTCCCCAAACCTCACTTATCTTAACCCATTGCATGTCCCAGGTGGGCTCATGCTGATGATAATGGCTGAGGTGGGGATGCCCCTGGCAGGCACAGATCAGATCTCTGCTCAGATCAGTGTGTGCTGTGGGTGTCCCAGCCTGGGATCAGTCACCTCAGGGCTTACACCAACTACTGTCTTCTGTTGTCACGTGTAAAGGATCTCCCTAGAAACTACCCTGTTTTCCTCGGCAATAAAAATGCAAATTAACCATGTCAGCTCTGTACCCAAAAATAGGATTTCAAAATCATTTCAGAGTTTATGATTCAGTGAGAACTTGAAGACGTGCAGGAGTCTTTCATGATGAGATGCAGAGTTCCCAGCTCATACCCAGATCTGAGCACCAATCAGTGCTTTCTTCCAAAACTTTATAATAGCTGTGTTATTTGTAGTGCTTTTTGACTTGAAAGAGCTTGAAAAAAAATGTTAATGCAACTTCACAAAAGTCTTCTGTTCTTGCTGCCACTGCTGATGGAAAATGGAGATGTGCCTGAGTCTGGCTGGGGTCTGGAGTTGCACTAGCATGAAATTATTCAGTAATTTCTTAAAATATTTGAACATGTGACCATGTCAGGTCATTCATGTGATAGTTTCTCTTTAAAATGATTGGAATTCTTCTGTTCTGAATTCTGTTTTTCTTTAGAATGGTGGACAGGTCAGCATGGAGGGAAGGAGACATCAGTTTCCTCTTCTGCTTTTTAAACTTACCAGGTGAAAAAAACTCCAGTGTGAGCCACAAACTTTTTCCTTCTTGGGGGGAAATGCTGAGCAGGTTCTGAAAATTGAACTGGAAAAAAAAGAGAAAGAAAGAGACCCACCTCTTGATGCTGGGGGGGCTGTGATGGGGTAAAGGGCTTGGCCAGAGGGACTGGGGGTCCCCCAGTGCCATAGGGGCTGAGCACTGGGGGGCTCTGCCTCCACAGCATCCCCCCCAGTGATCCCTTGGAAAAACACTTCACGTGTGCATCAACAGTGATGCATTTCTGGAGTAGTTTTGGGGCTGACTCTCCTGAGTGTTTCTGAGTTCTTTCCTTCTTGGCAACTACCTTGGAGGTATTTTGAGGTACGTAAGCAGTGAGCAGAGCCTGGTGCTCTTAAGAAGCCCATTCAGGGGGAACAAATGAGAGCTCCGTACAGTAAATGCCATCCAGAATTACACTGTCATTCTGGACCCAGCAGAATTTGATGGGCCAAGTGATTCATCCATCAAAATAATTTTCCAGAAAATCATGCTAGTGGAAGATTATGCTTTTTATTAAAGGAAAAATACCACTCTTAATGTTCAGTACTTCTTGGCTCTCCTATAAAATTTTGAGCGGAACAGAAACTGTATCTTGCAGGCTTTTTGTGCTTAATTCAAAAGAAAGGAACTGCAGGGTGTAAATTTGTAGGATAAATTTTTATCCTGATGCTGGGGGAAGTTCTTTGGGATTAGTTTCTTCCTTGAACTGTTCAATAGAACAGGGCAGGGTGGATGTTAATAGAACAGGATGAGGCATCCCCAGATTGGGATGTGCTGTTCATCCACAATGGATGCACATCCCAGCCCTGCACTCTCAGGTCCCCTCCCTGCATTCCTGGGTCTCCCCCCCTCAACTCCATGGCCCATGCTGGTCCTGAGTGCTCTTTCTGATTTCTTAAAAAGAAAAAAAAGGAGAAAAAAAAAGCAAAAATGACAATAGAACATGCCCTGGTACAGTAATGACTCAGGTAATGGAGTGCACACTGTGTAGTGAGATCCAGACATTTTAAAAAATACAAATATTTTCCAAACGCTTTCTGGCTTCTTTCATGGGTGCTGGGAACATCAGTGCTCTGGTTCTGCATCCATGCAGGTCTCCCAGGGGTTCTGGGGGAAGCGGGGCAGCGCGATGAGGAGGAGGGCGATGCCGCAGACGAAGAGCAGGACGAAGGCGGCGCAGGCACAGGCGAAGGACCAGGAGTAGCTGTACTCTATCCAGACTGTCTCCTCACTGTCAATCATCCTCTTCACGGATTGTCTCATGACTTCCACGGAGATGATGATGCAGAGACCTGAAGGGAAGACAGAAGCAGTGGGCTGAGTAACTGGCTGTCAATTTTTCACCCTTAATTAACCCCCTCATCTGTCTTTTTTGCGAGCAGGAGCTGCAGGGGGTTGCACAGGCGAGTCGGTGGCTTCAGGGGCTGAGGGAACCAACTTTCTCCACTGCTTGGAGCTCTGCCATGACCCAGGCAGCCAAGTCAGCTGGTGGCTTGTTGAGTGTGGTTTTTAGACAGGGTTGGATGGGAAGCTCAAAGTGGTGGAGGAATAATTGCATTCTCTAGGGAGCTTCTCCAAACGGTGTGTGACGTTGGTATTGAAGGTGACAATGTGCACCTCTGTCTTTCAGTCATTGTGGCATGTCAAATATTCCTAGCTTTTGTAAACATGCAGTCTGCATGGTTTTGGGAGACAGCTCTGTATTTTGGGCCTGGATGAGCTGTTTCTTTGGTTTGACTCTTAACTGAATATGTCAGAAGTACCCCTTTTAAAGGTAGTTGGAGAAAATACAGAGAAGCTGCTAGCTAGGGAGAAAATGCTGCTTCCAGGGCATTTTTAGAAGTATCTCCAGCCTCTCAGGAGCTGTGTAAGTTTCTCCCTGTTGTCCTGGGTGCAAGTACATGAGCACTGACTCTCCTACCTGCGAAGGTGTAGAACATGGAGGCAGGCTTCAGCAGATAATCCCTCTTCTTCCTGAAGGACAAGAGGACGCAGATTGTTCCGATGATTGCAAAGGCAACGCTGAAGATGGCAATGGCTGCAGCTGAAATGCTGTATTCTGCCAAAGCAAAACAAACACCAGAAATTGCAAATGCTGCAAATTTCCAGCACGCTCCCATCAGCTGGGGTGACTCTGCAGTAGGTCACGCTGAGAAATGTGTATTCTCCTGCTGCTGGAGAGAGGTGGCTTGGGTGAATTGAGTATTTCCCTCCCATAAAAGCAGGGGCAAGTATTGGCCGTGTATCTTTGGAATGCAAAGGGTATAAAGGCAGAGCAGGAGGGGGAAACACTTTCTGAAAGAGCAAATGGCAGCTGTACTGGCCTGACGAAGCTCTGGCCTAGAGTGGTTTCAGCCTTGCTGTGCAGATGCTACTGTTGAAG
This sequence comes from Chaetura pelagica, assembly GCF_000747805.2. Lineage (NCBI taxonomy): Eukaryota > Metazoa > Chordata > Aves > Apodiformes > Apodidae > Chaetura > Chaetura pelagica. Next base: position 4,047,490 of record NW_009954140.1, read on the forward strand.
CCTTACCAGGCTCCACGCTCACATTTCTTCCATCACTCCACACCCTGCTCTCAGTAAATAAAAGTTTCTGCTGGTTTTATTCCGGGTCTGTATCACAGAGCCCTGGCAAGGCCCCACGCGTGGTGCCGATGCTGTAGCACAGCAGAGAGGCAGCTGTGGGCTCCACAGGCTCCAAATCCACGCAGGCAAAGCAGGCAGGAGGCCAGAGGTGAAGTGTTTGCACAGCAGCTTTTTTGTTTGTGTTTGGTTTTGTTGTTTGTTTGTCTTTTTTTTTCCTTTAAGACCACAATTTCCAGCTCAGTGAAAACCCAGCTTCTTCAGGGCGTAGGATTAAACCCTCTGTAAAACGTCCTGGTTTTATCTAAGCCAGCTCAGATGTGTGCTGGACACTTCCCTCAGCCAAAGCACATTTCGGGGCCTGAATGGAGGGGAAGAATTGCTAATTGAATAATTCAGGCCTTCATTTATGTATTGCCTTGGTTTTCAGCTTAGCTTAATATTTAACACGTGTAGTCATGCATGAACATCACTGTGCCTGGTGATATTTGCCTTTCAAGCCATTAAAAAAAAACCACCTCCCAGGCAAAAATAATGAAGAATTTTTTTGTCTGTTACTAATTAGCTCCCATCAAATCATCACCATTGCTGCGAAAGGGAACAGCAGATCACTCTTTGTTCTCACTGCTTTTGATGCCACTGTTTTATTATGATTTCCTTAATGTTTCTCTTTACCACGTGCTGGAACTGCCTGAAAGGCTTCGTTTCGATGTAAAACCTTTTGCTGTGGCTCAAGCTTTTTCTTTCACTTCAAAGAAAAGGAGGTCTTCATGGTCTGTTTCTGAAATGACTAAGAAGGTATTTGGTACATTTTTAAGATCAGATGGCTGGCTCTGATAATATTTATATAGATGAGCAAAAGCAGGTAGCTCAGATACGGGCTCTTCTAGCCACTGAAAATTCTACACCATTTCTGTTTTAGGAAAATGCTTTTTTAGAAAACCTGTCTGCAGGGTTTTCCACCATGATAACTTCCAATGGAAGCAAAGCAGATTGTTAATATGTTTAATGTAATCATCAGCTCATTTACTCCACAGTAAAATGTGTCGTATGGCAAACTAGAAAGGAACTTGTCCTTAATGAGAGGGCGAGAAAGAGAGGACGGCACGTTAAATGAGTGCTAAAAATATTTGCCTTGATCAGGGACTTCTGAGAAATGTGAATTTTGTCTCTGAAAAACTGCTTTCAAAATCCAGGCTCTGTAAACACTGACTGTGCATGTCTTTGTAGGACCTTGGTTTCTTCCTTCCACTCATCACTCTGGTTTTACATGACTTCCGTATAAAATCATTATAAAGCACAAAATATCTCACGGTCCTCCCAGACCCTCTGCACTTCTTTTCAGAGTCAAGGCTTGGGGTGTGATTTATTAATTTAGATTTTATTAAAGTCATCACCCTTTGATGGCAAAGGGTCAGAGTGTGGCAGATTGTGCCAATGTAGTAAAGTCATTTTGATGCTGAAAAGACTTTTTGCAGGTTTTGTGTCTATTGACATTGTTGTGTATTTGTGGGACAACTTGGAGTAAAATCCCACTTGATGTAGGAGTGTGATCATCTATAACAGTTATTCTCCCCAGGAAGGTGACATTTGACCTTGTTTTTTACATTTTTCCCAGCTGTTGGTATCTGGTATAAAGTCTTTTACTGCTCTCAGTGCAACCAGGATCAAACCCGCATCTTGGGCACCCCCTTTACCTTAGATCCTGTGTGTGCCTCAGGAAAATATTTTTCAGGATCATTCTTACCTTTTTGGGTGGTCACTTCAAATATCTCTGAGCTCTCTCCTGGTGTGAAGTGCTTGAAATAGGAGCAGTTGTGTTCTGAAAGAGAAAGGGAAATATAGTGTGCTTGGAAATCTCTGATAAAACGTGGTAAAACTTAGTTTACTTTTTATTGTTGTATCAAACTTGCTGTGTTTTTAAGGCTCCTTACCCTTGGTAGCACAGAGAAACTGGAGTTGGGCCTGTTTTGTTTGGGAACAGAGGAGTGGCACGTGCATGCCAGCCCAGTGCCATGGACAAGGCTGAACTCTCCTCTGGTACCTTCTGAGGGCTGCTCCCTCCAAGAGCTTTTCACACTGATTGCTCATCAATTTAAAACATGAATTACAAATAATTTTTCTCATTCTGCCTTTGGCCACCACAGGTTCCTACTCTTCAATGTAGCTGTATTTGCTGGTGATGGGACCTGCCCTGCCTGCAGCTGAGCTGGTGTCTCAGCTCACCTCCCCTCACCACTGCCAGCCCATGCTGGGAGGGTCTTTTTGGGCTCCAGAAAGGGAGGTTGAAGTGTCCTCATCCTGGCCTTCTAGTCTCCTGGCTCATCCCTCCTCCAGCTTGCAGTGTGCTGTGTGGGAGGGGGGTCACCACACCATGGGGGACCCCACACCATGGGGGTCCCAGAGATGAGGCTGCTGGATTTGGCTGGAAGGTGCAATGGCAGAGGTGCTGAGCGGTGCCAGCTCTGGTGGCACGTTCTGCTGAGCTGGGCTGGAGAGGACAGGCCCAGTGCCTGCCCCAGCACCCCTCCTGCACCTGGCTGGGCTCCATCCCACCAGGAAATCATGCCAAGATGCAGGAAATACAGGCACTGCCTGCAGAGAGGGGTTAACACCTGCATGTCTTGTCCATTGAATAAGGAAGTTGGCACCGATGTCTAGGAGATGCTGGAAGAACATTTGGAAGGACTTTGTGAACCTCTCTGGCATCCAGAACATGCTGCTCCAGCTGATGGGGTAAGCCTGAGCCAGGTCCCATGTGCAGGACCATGCAGGGCTTCTACCTGGGGACACATACTGCTTTTCAGAGGTTATTTACAGCACAATTTTGACTGGCAAGAAGATACCAGAGTAACTGTATGTTAACTGATGGTTCTTGTGGAATTCTTTCTGTCATGTAAATGACAAATTTTGGAGTTTCTGATTCAAGGAGGATTTATTTGCTCTCTCCCAGGAGGTAGGCTGTTGTAAAGCAGCTTTTTTTGGGCCAGTTAGTGGAAGATTCCTTTGGGACACTCTTATCTAGTTAATTTTATAAGCTGACTTTTATTTCCTCTGCAGCTTCTCCTTGCTGGAGACCAGGTTAATGCTCAGCTCTGGCATCTCCTGACCTGTTCTTTATTATCCCTGCAGATGACTGGAGAAAACATATTTGAACTCAGGCCCCTGTGACTGAAGTTGCAAATTCTGAGCCCCTGAGTAGAGATTGTGTGTCCCTGCCAGCAACTGAGAAGTGGCTGAGGCTGAGCATCCAGTCTGGTGATCTCAGTCTGGGGATCCTTTAGCTGCCTTTTAGGGGAGGAAGATCAAACTGAGACACTTCATCTTGGATTGTTTGGTTTTGCTTGTAATTAATTTTCTGAATAGGCTGAACTCAAAGGAGTCCCCATGTGTGCTGACTGTCCAAAGCCCAAGGTGAAGCCATCCCACCATGGGATGGGGGGCACAGCACAACTTTGTGTCCACTGTAGGGGAACCAAACCAGCCCATCTGTGAAGGCTCAGCCGGGGGGGAGCACACAACAACTTCTGGAGATGGACTTGTCTACAGGAAAAGGAGCTGCTTCTGTGTTTGTGGCTAATAGCAAAGCTCTGCCAAGGTGCAGTGAGTGGGGTTATCAGAGAAGTGATAACCACCTCCCTCCTTGAGGGGAGGTGGTTTTGGAAAATGCATTTCTTGTGGAAAAGTATAACTCTGGTATTGGTGAAATTTTATCTTGTTTCAGTTTAAATCAGCTCTTGTGTTCTGCTGAGCTCAAAGTACCTGTTTCAGGCTCCCTGGTATTCAAGAGAACTGAAGCACTTCAGTGCCTCTCTGGTGCTATCATGAATAAGAGAAGAGCCCATTTGTGTCACACCACATTTACATAATGGATAGGATTTAAAATGAATTTTATAATGGATGAAAACTGTGTGAGAATCTTTGTTTCTCCCCACCCCTAATTGCATTATCTCTGCCACAGGGTCACTTCAGACTGCTGATGACAGCAGTCCAGGGGTTCTGTGGTCTTTAAGGCTGACATGAACCTCAGGGTTGTAACGTGGTTTATCACACAATGTCTTCCTCCTCCCAGGTCACCCACCCTTACAGCCCTCCTGGCCCTTTCCCTTCTCTTCAGATCTATCTATCCTGCTGCTAACTGCCCCAGTGCAGGGCAGCAGCTCCCACAGAAATGGGATGCAGCAGAAATGTAATCCGAGTGAGCTGTGGTTGAACCTTGGGGGTTTGCACTATGGAGACCTCATGGGTGAATTCTTGAACCTGAGATGGACACAGGCATGGTTAGAAAAACCTGGATTTTAACGTGAGGTTTCCAGTTGGGTTAAGTCTGGGAGATGGGAGCTGCTGCTGTGATTAGAGGATTTGTTAAGGCGAGAGCTGAGGGGTGGAAAGAACCAGACCTTGAGCTCTGGCCTGACCAGCAAGTCCTGCTGGTAACCCAATTGCTTAAGCACTGCTCTTCTCCAGTTGCTTGAGCTCAGCTCCCCATGCTTACAGGGACCTGTTGAAGCTGCTGGTGGCACAGGCAGGCAGTTGAGCATCCTGCTGCTGCCCAGCGTGCCGGCCCAGGAGAGCACCCCTTGCAGGACACCTGCACTGGGCTTTACAGCAGTGAAACCTGCCCCACTGCCTCCTGACCACAGGTAGGAACATCTCAGCATTCATCTGAATTTGCCTGGTTTTAACAACCATCTCCCTGATCTTTTCATGTCTTACAGCAGGACGCTGAACCCTTTCCAACCTGTCATTGTCCTGGGAAATTGTGAAGCTCTCCCTAAATCACAGCCCTGCTCTGAGCCGGCCAGGCCATCCCCCCAGTTTGCACTGTGCTGAGCTCAAAGCCTAATAAATAATGTTAATAGTGTCATCCATTTCCTCCACGGGGAGTGACTGGTAAATGGTTATTAATGCAGTGATAAATTCTTCTGTTTCTTTTCCAGCCCTGGCAGTAACGTCTGGTTGTGTCTCATGATTTTCAGGAAAACCTGTGCCCGTGTCTGCTCCTTTGCTGCATGTTTGTTCATTCACATTTTCTCGGCTGCTGCAGGTTTCCCAACCCTGGTGTTTCCCTGCTGACATTTCTTCCCAGAAGTGTGAAATCAACCTAACAGGAGCCGTGCGGACACAGCATCGTTCAGCAGCCCGGATCTGGGGGGGCTGCACTGCCCCCCTCCAGCTCCCCTGGTCCCTGCCTGGGTAGAAGGAGCATTTAAATATCGATGGTAGAACTGAGGTGTGGATCTCCTGGAAGCCTCTGATGCTGCTGACGACACAGGATGGCACCCGAATTCTTAAATATCTTTTAAAATTGGAAAAACCACCTCCGGGGAGGGGTGGGTGGCTCAGCCCTTCCCTCTTCCCCCGGCTGCTCCTGGCAGAATGGCAGTACTGGGATGGGATTCAATGGCCCTGCAAGCACATGCTGGTGTCTGTCACGGAGAGGAGCTGCTTCCGTGCCTGCGAATCCACTTTTTGCAGACAGCTGGATATTTATGAGTTTCATATTTACCCCGCAGTGGTGCAATTTTGGTGTTTATCCACCAATTTCTGTTGTTTCTCCTTTTGTGGGAGCTCTCCTCCACGGGTGAGGAAAGGCACACGGGGGGGAAAGTGTTTCTAGGCACGTAAGTACCTTCGAGAGAGACATTAAGCATATGGGTGACATGCTCCCAAATTTGGTTAGAGGCAGATCCAAGTGCTGTGGCTGAGCTCCTCTCTTCAGAACGTGTAATGTGGCCAAAGAGACAAAGACTTGCAGTAATCCAGGGAACACAGAGTAAGCCCAGGCAGTGAGATTTTTCGCAGGGAATTTTTCAAGCCTGTGCTAACACACAGACTGCATTTCAAGCAGCGACTCCACCACGAAGGCAATCCTGTTATTTCTGCTCTGGAAAGCATCCAGGCCCCTGTAAGCCTCCTCAATAAGCAGGGTAGCTCGGGCACGCGGGTGCTGCTGAGTTTGCAATCAACAAAAAAACTAACGAGCTGCTTTTGCCATGAGAATATGAGGGGCTTCCTGGAAAGCTGCTGTGCCTGCCACCCTCCCTGTGCAGACATGTGGGACCAGGCTGGCTTCCCTGAGGGGTGAGGAGGCTTTTTGGAAGTTGGCAAAATGTCCTGCAGGCCCCTCTTCCTCCCTGCCCTGAGGGGTGGCTGCTCCTGAAACACCTGAGACAACCTGGTGCCTGCTGGGAACAGGCTGTGCCTCCAGAGATCTGCAGATCCTGTAGATCCAGCTACGTACGGCTGATCCATAAATCCTCTTTCCTGCCCACAGCCCGGGTGCGGCAGGACCCTGGGCTGATGTCAGCAAGGTTTCCTCCATCCCGGCTTCTCCGGGCTTTCCCCGCTCCCTTCTCCTCCCCACTGCAGGAGACTCGGACGTGGCGACAGACGCAGCAGGAGGGAAGGGAACCAGGTGTGTCTGCAGCCAAACTACCTGTCCCAGGAACACAGCCCCTTCCCCCCCCCACCTCCGCTCCCTTCTCCCCACCACTGCAGGAGACTCGGACGTGGCGACAGACGCAGCAGGAGGGGTGGGAACCAGGTGTGTCTGCAGCCAAACTACCTGTCCCAGGAACACAGACCCGCACTTCCCTTCCTCCCCCCACCTGCCGCTCCCAGCCCAGCCCCCCGTGCCCTCCCCGGGCGCTCACCTACCTCAG
>NW_009954140.1:4055529-4063670 GCF_000747805.2 Chaetura pelagica
CGGGTGTCTTCGTGGCCCCGGAGCCACAGGCTGCACAGCAGGGCTGAGCTGGGCACAGTGGCAGAAGGAGCAAAACTTCTTTATAACTTACTTATTATGTATTTATATATATATATATATATTAATTAATCTCAATTATTCTTACTCGTTGCTGTGAGTTTTTGTTTGCTTGGTTTTGTTTGTTTGATCATTTGTTTTTATTTTCCTGGTGTCTTGTGCCTCTTCTTCCTTAGGTCAAACTTCTCCCGTCCTCGCCTGCCTTCCCACCAGCCAGGCTTGCCCTGATGTGTCTGTAACTCCAGCACCCACCCTTTCCTTCTTCCAGACGTGGCTTCTGTCACCCCGAACCAGAACTGCCACAGCTGGGGCCAAGCTCTCTCCTTCCCTTTGATATTTCAGCAGACTGTAAAGCTAATTTGATGATAATGTCAATGCAGAGGCCACTATGGAGGTGACATTACAATTGCAATGTCAAACTGAGGAGGGTGACAGTGTCTGAATGTCAATAGAATGGTTAGAAAAGTGCCAGTGGAAAGCTGCAAATATCATGTTATCACATCAAGATAATGTCAAAGCTACTCCAGTCCTGTTTCATGAAGAGCCCAATTGGATAAAGGTAAAAATAAAGGTGCAGAGGTGTCAGCTCAAATTAATGAGGGCAATCTGAAAAAGGAGATAAGGTGAGAGGGGAGTCTGGGGAAGAGAGAGAAATGAAGAATAAGTTAAAAAATATTGATCCAAAATAACTATAATTGAAACATGGCTTAAAGGGGTTACCATCACTCTGCTGGATGTGTGACTGGGCTGGCTTAGACACCCCAGGGAGCATGGGCACGTGTCTGAACCTGGTATGGGCATCTGATATCCTGGTCCTGCTGGGGAGGTGGGAGTCATGGGATGAACCAAAGACACGTGGTGCAAAACTGGAGTGGAAGGGGACTGGGCAGGGTGCTGGGGACATGGGGCAAGGCAGGGAGCAGAGACCATGGGCACATCTGTGGGAGGATGCTCACAGTGATATGTTGGGTTAGGGCTGGGAGAAATAGAGGCTTACACTTAAACCAGAACTTCTCATGGAAGTGGAGAATCCTGAAAGGAGCAGACTTTAAAGCAGAAAAGGAAGTGGACTCTTTTCTTTTCTTTTGAAGTGGACTCTTATTAGATCCCACCAGGCATCAGTCGATCTCAGGAACTGCATCCTGAGTTTGCTTCCTTGATGCTACAAACTCCACAGGTCCTCCTCAAGTTGAGTGTAAGAAAGTGAACATGTGTTTGCAAAAGTGGGCACAAAGCAAGGTTCTGGTTGCTGAGAAAGAAAGTGCTAATGATCATGCTTTAGACTAATTATAGCCTACAAGGGTTGCAAGGATGAGAACTCATTAATATTTTTTGTTGGTCTCTGTGTCTCTTCCAGTGTTGGCAAGAATCATGCTTTTTGTTCTCGTGTAGGTGCTCCAGTCTGGGTACATTCCTCAGGCTTTGGTTTTGGTTTGAGTTTCCTAAAAATACCCAGGGAACAACTGAAGGGAAATCAGAAGGGAAAAAATTCAGCCTTCCCTGCAGAGAGGAGCTGGGAGTGTGAACAAGACATGAAGGAAAGGCAGAGGCTTCCGTGGTGACTGAAAATTCCCATTACAGCAGGTAAGGTGAAACATTGTCCCCAGCACCAAGAATGTGACCTACAGCCACCAGTCCCTGGGGGAAGAAGCTGTTTGGTGGGGTTATTGCTCTGTGGGTTTGCTACAAGAACTGCTGCCACCTCCTTGCCAGGCACTGGGACCTGCTCCCCCCAGCACAGGCTGGGTGTGTGTCTGGGGACCACCAGCAGGTACTTGGTGGTCCTGGCTTGTGGCACCTGCACCTGCTGTGGTGAGAGCCAAAAGGTTCCTCTGCCCCTGGGCTGAGCCTCTGTTCCCAACCTGGGAATTTCCATCCCAGCACTGAGATAAAATTGCCCTGCCGGGGGGGCCGGTGGGCATCTGGCAAATGAAGAAGCAAAACTGATTTCTGGAGGAGCAAAGGCCTAAAATAGACCCCTAAAGTTACCTGCACATCCAGAAGACCACAGCACACAATCCTCTAGGAATGGCTCCTGCAGTCTCCCTGCGTCAGCTGGCAAGTATTCACATTTAAAAATCAATATCACATTAAATATAAACAGACTATTAATGAGGACCTGTTGGGAAGCAGAGAGGGTTGTAATTAGTTGTACTTTAACAGCACTGAGTGATACATTTTTATTTCCTTACCAGAGAAAATGCTAAAGGAGATGTCTCAAGACCAACTATTGAATTATTTTGTCCCCAGCAGAGGTATTCCTGTGGCTCTGCTCCCCAGCTCTTCCACTTGACTGTATTTCTTCCAGACCAGCCTCAGTGTTTACCACAGCCAAATTAACCCAATTCTGTGGTTCCCTTCTTGCAGAACAATGTTCTGCCAAAGACCCTTCCCAGGTCAGAACAACCCTGAGCAGAGGAGATTGTGCCTGGTCTGTTCTCAGCTTAAACGTGTTTTCAGCAAACAGGGCTCTCCAAATAGCAGCTCCTTGGCAATATTTGAGCTCCCAAGTCTGCATTGCCCTGGTGTCGTGAGACCAGGGTGGTCCTGGAAGGCTCTGCAGGCTCATACACTGGTGAGACCCTGGCCCAGGTTGCCCAGAGAAGCTGTGGCTGCCCCATACCTGGTTGGATGGGGCTTGGAGCAACCTGGTCTAGTGAGAGGTGTCCCTGCCTATGGCAAGGGGTTGGAACTAGATGGTCTTTAAGGTCCCTTCCAACCTAACCTGTTCTATGGATCTGTGATACAAAGGAGTGTCACCACTGACACCCTGCAGAAGCTCCCTAATTCTAGGGCTGCAATCCTGCTGCCACTGAAGACAAAGCAAAATAAGGGCTGTTCTAGTTGCTGTTCTATTTCTTTTTATGTGGGGTTTTTCTATTTATTTTTTTAACATTTGTTTACTTTTGACTAGGCTCCCATGGGTATGAAGGAGGAGACGTGAGCCCAGCACAGCCCAGCCTCTCCAGGTCAGGGAGCCAGGCCCTGCAGACAGGTGCAGGGCACTCCACACTCCCTTTTATTTTCAGCACCTCCCATGTTCATTAGTGTTCTCATTCCAAGGAAATACCAACTCCTGACCACTCGACTCTTCCTCCGCTTCCCGCAGCTTTAAGGACTCTGTCTCCATTTTCTCCTCAAGCAACATTCCTTTTGATAGATCCCTGCTCACCCCAGGGCAGCCGTGGCTCTTGGGGTCCCTATTTACACAAGGAGCTCTCAGCAATGTGGGCAGAGCCTTTATTCAAATGAGTTCAAGGGAACCAGCTCCAGGCTGGAGCTTTAAATGGCTTCACCACCAGGCAGTGGGGACATTCAAAAGGATTAATCCTCTGGCTCCCTCCAGACGTGCCAATCCATGACCCCTATGGGAGAGAAAGGCAGATGCAGAGACATGGGCAGCCTCCAGCTCTAAGGACAGTCTGGAGGCTTAGGAACATGGAAGGTGAAGTTAAGAGGTATTTGAGGAGAAATGCTGTCTCTGCTGCAGGGCTTGCTGGGCTGCCAGGGAGGGCTGAGGGGCTGCTGAGCTGCTGCCCCATGGTTGGCACCGCCTGGACCTCTGGGGTCTTCTGGGGGTGATCAGAGCAAGGTTTCCTGGAGCTTCTCCATGGGGGATTGAGCTTTCTTCTGGCCAAGTGGACAAGAGCAGGGAGAGGAGGATGTTTGGAAGTGAATTCACATGAAACCTTCAAAGGTGGAGGCAAAGCACAGGCTTGGGGCTAACACTTCAGAAGACACTGGCTTATTTTTGTTGGTGGTTTGCAGTGCCCCTGGCTATCATACCCAGCTCAAACCAGGCACCAAAACCAGAGTGTGTCTCACGTGGGCCAAGTTTAAGCTGGAAACTAGAAACTTAGTTCCCAACCCAAATGCCTGGAAGTATTGTGAAGGTAGCTAACCTTGGAGAATTCGTGGTCTGTGGGACCACAGGAATATATATTTTTCTCTGATCTACTGGCTTCCAGTAACACTCCCAGCTGCAATCAAAATAGGTAGAAACATGAAAAAATAAACACAGAACTCTCAGTTCAGAGAATCTTGAAGTTAAAAATCTATGTACCTTTCTCCACACAAAACTGAATACATTTAAAATGGTTTATTTAAAAAGTAAGGGTTAAGTACATTATACATGATTGTGATTATACCAGTAGAACTGAAGCACAGTGGAAATAACACTTTTGAACTGCAGACAGAGATACAGCCTCAAGGGACATGATATATTAGCCCTTGTGGATATGTGATCCATACAGAAAGAAAAGGAGATATAAAAATAATGTATAGTTAGATGTATGGGCATATGAAGTGATTTCTCCTTTTATCCTTATTGTGTATGAGAAACTAGGAGGAGAGAGCTGACAATATACCTGAAACTTTGTTTCTTGGAAAATCAAATCTGATCCAATAGTTTGTTGTGGTTTTTTTTTCCAGGTCTGCTGTTACAGAATGTTATAGGGTAACACCAAAAGACCAATTATTGTTAATGATATGATGATGATATCTGCAGGCCTTGCTGAGAAATGAGGACTAATTTGTGTTCAGTGCTGTCCAGGGAAACCAGAGAGATGTGGAAGAACAGATTATTTACTTTTTTAAAAAATTTTTTAAACAAGCACTGAGTGGTTTCAAAGTCTGAGTCCAAACTAATTCTATTCAGACAGATGAGCCGTGGAGCAAGACACTGTTCATGGGCAGGAAGGCTGCAAATCTTTCATTTTTGCCAGGATCAAAGTTTTCCACAGGAAAAGACTGATTTTTGGAGCATTTTTTAAATAGAAACTTTCAAATGAAATCCCATTTTTTTCTTTGATTTTCCTGAACAAAAGACTGCCCTGCAAGTTGACACAGACCATGAGTTTTAAATCACAGCCCCCCCATTCTCCCACAGGACGAAAGCTCTGGTCTCTGTTATCTTCCTGTACCTTTGTTCCCTGGCCAGACCCCATATCCCATGAGCATCCCTTTTCCAAAGGTGTCTCCTGGAGAAGGGGCAGATGCTCCAGCTTGGACAGGAGCAGGACATTGTGCTTGGAGAGCTGCTGAAACCAGCCCTGCACAGGGGGAGGAGGCCCTGGCACAAGGAACATCCCCAAACACTTGGCAAGCCTTTTTTTAAAAAAAATTTTCTTGCAGATGTGGAGTAAAAATCCTGCACGTGCCTCTGCAGGGATGAGCTGAGCTCCAGAAAAGCCTTGGATTTGGCTGGAATCAGATGGCTGGTTTTAAACACATTCACTGGAGAAGGACGATTAAAAGAACAAAACCAAGGACTGAGCAAACCTCACACTGTCAACTTCCAGTTCAATGTACGTGGGTTTAGAAAAACAGCCTATACCTAAACCTCCTGGTTTTAAAGGGAATGTTTTTATTCTCAATTACAGGAAACACAGATGAGGACTTATTTCTAACTATTAGTTTATTAACACAGTGGGAAACAAATAGTTCTGGGAAATTGCACTTGAAAAATACATCAACTATAATTAGATGTAAATTAATTAGCACTTAGTATGACACACTAATGAGACAGAAGTTGTTTTTGTTGGTTTTTTTTTTTTCATTGCAAACTTCTACTTCTATCATAGCTAATCAAAGTATTTTAATATTACGAAGTCTCAAAAAGTAGGAAATAATTTATTGTTTGAAAGCATAAAGATTCTTGTAAAAAAAACCTTTCATCAAGAACTCTAATAATTTTAGAACTCTTTTATGTTGTCCTAGCCGAAAAGTAGGTAAAAAAGTTTTCTTGTCTGCCTCTGTTTGAATTGTTTTAAAAAGCTTGTGTGATACCTTTCTCCGTAGTGTATTAATACAGAAAGTAGCACAGCGTTTTCTCCTTTTAAATCTTTCCCATCACTCCATTAGTTTTAGCTCTCAGAGTTCAGAAGGTTGAAAAAGGATCCCAGCAGAGTTTTAACCTGAATGGAAACTCTTAAGAAGCAGGGATGGAGGCTCCAAGCCACCTTGGCTCTGCCAGGCTGGGGCTGAGCAGAGCTGACCAGTGCCCAGGGGAAGACTTCTGCTTCGAATCAAGATTTGGGTCTTGGGTCTTGCAAGGAGAGAGGCCTGAGCAGGTTTTCTTGGCGGGGGGGAGAGAGGGGCTTTAACTTGCTCTGTGGGATGTTAAGGCAGCTTCTCCAGGGTTTTCCTGGAGGACTTGTTTCCTCTAGCTGAAGCCTTGTACCCAAGACACTGAGCCCCTGATGCTGTGGCCATCGCAGGAGAAATTAAGACTAAAGAAGTTGTAATGGTTTGGCTGAGATCTCCCATCATCAGTGAGGCAAGCTTTCCAAACCATGATTCTGTTTTTCTTGTCACCCTTTCTCTAGTCTTCTGGTAGCAAAGATTTTCTGGGCAAAAAAGATGGGTGTGTTCAAAGGAATCTACAGGGATTAGATGCTCCTCTCTCACTGCACCTAAGTAATCCAAGGGGAAGTGGGCACCTCATTCTTACATGGCTTGGTCAAGCAGTCACTAAATTAACATGAGTACTAGTAAATTTAATCACCTTTGAGCCAGGCCCTCGAGCTTTGAGATTCCAAGCCTAAGTGTAAAAAATAAAAGAGGGACTTTAAAAAGAAAAAAAATATAAAATAATCAGACCTTTTTAGAAACATACAGAAGCAAAGGGTACAAATCAGTTCCCCTCTCAGGTGGATGCATAGAGTTTGCTGTGGGCTCTCTGCACGGAAGTAGATTGATCATTGCAAAATAAATTAAATTAGGTTGAACCGTCATTTCCATCTAAAAGCAACTCTACCTTGCACCATGCGGCACTTATTCAGAATAAAAAGAGTTTAATAAATATCTCATAAACGGTGATTATTTTTGTTCTATTTTTAAAAAATACAAAGTTGCCATCCGTTGAGCCAACGCTCCGTTCCCATCGCTCCAGGCCTTGCTGGTCCAAACGCGTGAACTTCTCAGATTCTTGCACACATTGCTTAGATAGCTTAGTTTCCAGTAGCGTTAGTGTTGCACTTGTGAAGCAGTAAGGAAAACAGGAATCCAGTGGCAGGGAACTGGCCACCCCAGCTCAGCTCTGCTCCTGGCTCCCACCATCGGCAGTCTCCAGGGGCTCCTGACAGCCAGCACTCAGCACCTTGCCGGATCAGGCACTAGGGCTAGTCGAAATGAGAATTCAAGTTTTCGTAATGTTAGGCAAGAAATGATATTTGTAAATATGCTCAAGTCCCACCTACTTTCATCCTTCCCTTTCTAGGTGCTCCAAGAGGCACCCACCCTCTTCTCCTCACCTGCGTTGGCCGGGGGGGACACCAAACACCCAGAACTGGGAGATCCCCAACCACCCCGTCAGGAGCCTGTGATGCTCAGCGCGCCGATGCTCCCCGGTTCCAGCAGCACAGGGCAGTTCTACAGAGTGTTGCCTTCAAAAAGATTTTATATTTTTTTTTCCTTTTTTTTCCTTTTTGTTTGTTTGTTTGTTTTGTGTTGTTTTTTTTTTGAAAGAGGCAAAGCTTCTGCTGTGTCACAGGAAGGTGGCTCACTTGAGGAGTTCATAGCCATCCTTGAGCTTGCTTATAAATTACATTTGCAAGTTTCTATTAAGGGATCTCAATTCTAGGGGGGGAAAAAAAAAGCGCGGCACAACAATTTTTCTGTAATCCTTTGAAACACACTGGTGGCAAGTCCATTGCAGGTTCTCCAAGACTTTGTACACACTACAGAAGTGCAGGAACATGAACTGCCTTCATCTCGTGACACCAAGAACTCAAAGAAACAAACTCCAAACGGCTTCAGAAAAAGCTACGAGCGTGTGGTATCTTTATGCTGGTCCAGAGGATCTCCACTTGCTACCTCAACACATGCCACAGTTAAAGAGGTGAGAGGGTATTTTAACATCACTCCTTCTCTTCCATGACAGCTCCGTTCTGCTTCAATATTTCTTCAAAAAGCATGAGGAAGGAAGGTACTTCAAACAGGCGTTGTTCTCCTGTTGACCATGTTGACATGGAGTCCTTCCTTAAATTCCTTCTGAAGGAAGTTGTGAACCTGCAGAAAACTGGCTTCTTGGTCCGCGTTGTAGCTGGCAGCTGTTGTCACCTTCAAGGGCTCTCTGGAAAGAG
>NW_009954140.1:4064039-4067676 GCF_000747805.2 Chaetura pelagica
AAGAGTGTACATGGAGATTTCGTTCATGGGAATGGTGCCTGCTATCTTCATGCCAACTGGAGAAATGTCCCTGGATGGAGAAGGCTCTGTGGATCGAGAGCTGGACCTGGACCGCCGCCTCCTGTACCTATAACTTGGCATCCTGGCATAAGGAGAACTGGAAGAAGTCTTAAGGAATTCCCTCTTGGTCTTAAACCTCAGCTCCTTGTTTTTCTCAATATAAATGTTCACAGCCAGAACACCGACAGTTTCAGCCACAATAAAAGACAAAGCTCCAAAATAAAAGGACCAACCATAGTTGTAATGGTTCTTCTTGTCCTCATCTCGCTTGTCACTTGGGTCACCCGTGTTGCTTGATATGTAGACAATGATCCCTATGATATTACTTAGTCCTAAAGAGAAAAATATAAATCAGTGGTTATTTGGCTGGGAAGATAAAATTCAAGCCGTGTTGCTTTCTCAACCTGAACCGTTCAAAGATTATGACCAGGAAATTTCATTACATTTATTTACTCTTTCATTTATATCAAGATTTCCTTTATTCTTGAAAAATGAAGAGTAGATCCAGGTCTGGGTCACGTATGTTTGCATGGACCCCAAAATGTTCAGCAGGGTTTGCTTCCAGCTCTTCATTGTCACAGGGAGCCAGAAGCAGCATAAAGGAGCAAGCTAATATTGTTCATGGGATTCTAACATTCAGAATAATAATACAAATACATTTGGAGCTCAGGGCTAGGACTGTTCACCTTGATCAAGATAAGTTCTCTTCCACCTTGCTGAATTTTCATCTAAATGCAGCATGCCTAATCCCAGCTGCAGGGAAAGCTGTTAACAATGTGCCTGATTCTCTCAGATGTTTCTAGTGTGAAAAACAGGCTCACCTACCATAGGTGAAATTTTTCTGCCATCATATAAAGGAAGAAGAAGCAAAAAGGCCTTGGACATAAGACACACCTGATTCATCTAATGCTTAAAACTTTTAAGGTGGTGTAAAACCTGCATGTTACTGGCTTTAGCTTCATTTTTCAGGAAAATAACAGGCTTTTCTAGAATATATTTATTATAGAGCTTCAAAAATACATTTTTAGCTTAAGAAATTTGCCTAGTGTGATGCTGGTAGTGCCCTTGATCCAGGAAAGGGACACAGGGGGAGAGCTGCCAACAAGCTTTCCCACAGTCCTTCTCAAAAAGTTTTAAAAGGCAGCACTTCTGAAGGACTCAATTTAAAGAAAACTTACCTGCTGCAACAAAGAGAATCCCAGCACTGAGAATAATGTTGTTTTTGCTGTTGTAAATCCTTCCTGCTCCAACACAGAGTCCTCCCAGCAACAGCAATATTGTGCTCAGGATGGGGAACACACTGGAGGCACGGACAATGCCTGGAGGGGAGATGGGAAGAAAGCCAAGACAGAGAGTAACCATTTCAGGTGCCTCCTCGGGGGCAAGTATGGAGATTACATAGTCTCAAAACCCCTGGCTTTTGTTGGAATTATCCCTGATTCTGCATTTCTGGGCAGGTTTTTGGCCACCAAGGCCATGGGTCACAGGCCCTCTCAACCGAGTAGCTTAAATCTTCAGTGCTCTCCTAGAAAGTCCAGCATTCTGACTGGCTGGCTCTCCCTGGAGCCACTATGTACAGCCCATTTCTGACAAAGCAGGAGGTATCAGTGAGACCTGGCACCACACAGGGAGCAGCAGTGAAAAATTCATGAGCTGGCCATGAATGCTACAGTGGCTGGGGATGGCTCGAGCAGCTGGAGCTGCTCCTTGGTACAGGCACAAGGTGAGCACACTACAGCTCTGGAAGCCTGCAGCATCCTGTTTCCAGCCTGCACAGCTACAAACCCCTTCTTCTTTTGTTGAATATTAAGGCATTGAAACCTTTTGAATTTCTAAGGAGAACTTTTAACAAGTGTGTCTTAGATGTCTGTGTTTAGTTTGCTGACAGCTAAGCAGAGTCATTTAAAATTCTGTGTGCTTCAGTAGGTTCACCAGGGTGGGCTGTAAAATCCCTGAGAAAAACCAACCCGACACAGAATCAGCACTTCAAGCCAGCCTTCAAAGCCCAGTCACTACAAGACTAAACAGCAATCCAAAGGGAAGCATCAGGGAGGGAACAAAAGGGCTGAGGAAAAATAAACAGGCACAAGAAAAGAGAAGTCTGTGCTGTAAAAACCAAAGGGCTAAAACCTTGTAGGTGTTTCTGAAAGGCAGAGTGAGGAACCGAGTCCTGTTGTTGGAGGGAGAGGATTTTTTTGAAGAAGTGGAGATGAGGTGCTGGATGCTGCTGTGGAAACCAGGATCATCCCAATGCTGGGGACCACGGAAAGGCAAAGGTGTGTGTGTGAGTTCTGGCACGGTGAGCAGGTACCAGGGCATGGGGGGTCTGTCAGAGAGGGGTAGAAGCCCAACAGCACGCAGTGGGAACACAGGGACCCCCAGGGCTGAGTGCACGGAGAGGAGGAACCCACCGTCTGTCCCCGTCTGCTGCGCGGTGCCCTTGGCACTGGGGCTCTGCCTGTCCTGGCTGACAGAGGTGCCTCTTCCCCCAGGGGAACGGCCAGATGTTCCAGCTGATGCTTTCTCATTTTACTTCTGATGGCCATGGCATTCACAGTTAGTGAATCACTTCCTAATAACTCCCCTGGTAACGAGGGGCAGGACTCCCACTGTCTGCTGAGGGACGGTGCTGGGTGGTTCATAACTGCCCTGCTGTCTTGTGCCTGAGCCCCCAGAGCCCCCAGAGCACCAGGTACAGGCCTGGCCCTCACAGATGGTGTGAACATAAAACAGAAAAGCCATCCCTGCCTGGGAAGCTCATGGCTGTATCAGTCTACAACAGCCAGAAGAGTCCGTCTTCTCCCAAAACTGGCACCATCGTTGCATGTGTCCTTTACAGACCAGATCTAAACCCACCCCAGGTGGGTGCATGACTGCTCAGACAGGGTCTGGCAATAATTGGCAAATCCCAGTAATGAGGGTGTAAGGTGTCTTATCAAACCACTTGGAGTGCTGAGAGCCTGTTCTGTTGCCCTGGGTGTATCCCCACGTGTGTGGAAGGAACAGTGCTTCAACTTCTGGGTCAGTTTTTAGAGTCAGTTATTAGGAAAAGATCCAATGTCAGTCTCTGTGCTGGGGGGCATGAAGGCACCCTGCATCCTTCTCTGGCTGTTAGTGCCCTGGCAAAAGGCAGCACAGGCTCAAAATCCACTGTGCTCCTCCCTTTCTGGTTGTTGTTTCCTACATTTTGTGGTCATGCTGTCAATAATGATTTCAGTTAAATCAAAGAGCTTTCCTAAAATGCTTCAGTGATAACTTCAGAAGGAACTTGCCAGACATGCCAGATACAGGGGGTGGGGTGTTTGACTTGCAGCAATGATCTCCAGAGATAATTTTTCTATATTAGGTAGTTCATGTGAAGAGCAACTAAACACCCAGAGGTCTCTCCCTGTAAAGCCCTACAATGTTTTTTCCTACAATGTGTACTTTCAACTCCAAAATTTCAAAGGAAGCTTATAGGTACCATGTAGAATTTACATACATCTCCCCACACTGACAATGAGATGACAGCACATCACAAGACATTAAGGCAATCAGGGTTTTGCTTCCTCCCCGGGTTTTCTTTTCTTCTCTTTCC
>NW_009954140.1:4068089-4102220 GCF_000747805.2 Chaetura pelagica
TGTTTCCTGTCCTGTCGCTCTGCATCGGCTGCTCTGCCCCACGATGTGTCCTGACACGTCCTGGGGTGAAGCAGCACAACATACCCAGCTGCTGCTCCCCAGGGCCTGCCAGCCCCTGTGCTCACCTCCTGCTTTTATTCCCCTCCCAAAGGCAGGAGCAAACAAATGGTGCTGAACTGGGGACGCTACAGCGCACCAGGAAGTGCAGGGAAGGGTGGACGTGGCCCTGGAACGGGGTCCCCCTGCTCACAGCTGCACTGTTGCCCCACAGCAGAGCTCCAACACCCTCCTGCCTGCAGAGAGGATGGATGGAACCCCCTCTCCTGAAGAGGGGCAGGTGCTGCAGTCCTGGATCCTGTGTTGGCCTCTTCTCCCAAGTGAATAATGACAGGAATAGAGGAAATGGCCTGAAGTTGTGCCAGGGAGGGTTTACACTGGATATTAGGAAGAATTTCTTAACCAAGAGTAGTCAGGTGCTGGATCAGGCTGCTCAGGGAGGCGGTGGAGTCATCATCCCTGGAGATACTCAAGAAACATGTAGATGTGGCACTTCAGGGCACACACACATGCTCCTTGGCATGTGTCACTGTGGCTGGCATTGGCCTGGTTTTGCAGGGAGCAGCCTGAACACTGAAGGGCAAAACCCAAACTCCTGTTCCTACCCACACCCTGGACCATTTTTCACTGATTTCAGTAGTTTTGAACCAGGGCTCAATTCTGCTCGCACCACAATGTTTGCTTTGATCTGAAGCCTGTATCAAATCAGTGACTGTGGAGCAGGCTGAGAGTCCTCACGCTGCTCCTTCAAGAGCACAAGATGCCCACAGCATTGGTGCCTTTGCCTCCAAGCAAAATAAAATAAGGTTCACCCCCAACATGGCCCTCCAGGAGACTTGTGCCAAGGACTGACTTAAAAGCACAGTGGATGATATGGAGACAAGACTGCAAAAGTGCTGCCCAGAGGGCAAAAATAGGACAGAAGGTCTCATGTCTCATTTGAAACAGGATGCAAATATCCTCTTGTCTGTGTCTAGTTAGACAATGATTTGGTTCCTATTACACATATGTATGAGCTCATCTCTTCTGGATTTAGATGCATAACCTTTCAATAATCTCTAAATCAACCGTGTGCATTTTAAGTGGAGCTGCAGGTTTTTTTGTGCAAGCTGAAGCTGAGGAGTCCTGTTCTGTCCCCAGACTATGCCTGGCTGAGCTCTGCTCCGAGGGGGGAGCAGCGGAAACCTGATTTTGAAGAAGACATAAAGGGTTGAACCCATTTGTTTTTAAAGTCTGTACTTAGTCACTCCGGAAAACAGCCTTTAGGAACACCTGTCACAAGCAGACTTAAAAAAAATGTACCCATCTCATGTCTTCCTGCAGAGCTGTGAGCTGTTGTTCCCAGTCCTTGCTTTTCTCCAAACAAAGATGGCATCATTCACTTTTATCAAGATGCTGCCTAAATTCCCTTTTCCTTTACATTCCTTCTGCTAATGATGTTTCTTTCCTAAAGCTGACTTGGCATCAATTTAACATTCTTTCCCAGGCTTTGTATGAAAGATAAATGCAGCTGTGCTCACACTCTGCTAGCCTGATTTCACCTGAGCTCTGAACTCGTGTCACCCAAGCGCCGTGGACTGATCTGAAGTGACAAGAGCAAAGATGAAAACAAAACCTGGGTTTTCTGGTAAAACGCCCTTCTCAGAGATCTTTAGATTTTCTTCTTGCCTTAGCAACGAGGAGTTATTTCCCACAGGTGAGCAGAAGGGCAGAGTGGTTCTCTAAGTGGTGTTGCAGTAATTAACAATAGTGTAATTGGGGAGGGTTCTGCCTTGCTGGGCACAGCAGCCAGCAGGGTCGCTCGTGATGCCCCATGAGCTGCAGTTCCTTTCTCTGGGAAAGGGCACAGCTTTCAGCTTGGCTGCTCAGCTCTTGTCCAACAGGAACTACTAGGCAAGGCATCCTCTAGGGAAGGGGAAATCTAACTCAAAGTCTGCAGGATTCATGGCGTTTCACACTGGGGTTCCAAGGCTTCCTGGCAGCTGAGCTCACCCGGAGGAGAGGAACTGATTGCCCTTATTTCCAGCACCAGGTTGGTGGATTAAATTACTTCTTTGGGGGATCACACCCCAGCACAGAGCAGTGATGGCTGGCTGCCCATGCAGGGAAGCCACAGCCCCTGGTGGTGCTGAGGTTTTGCTGTTAGCTGCAAAATTTCAGCTCCCCTCCCTACAGTGCAGTGATTTGTCTGCGTGGGGAGGTGGCTGAGCAGCTGCAAAGGGCAGGGCTTCCATGGGGCTGGGGTGAGCGTTAGGAAAAGCTTCCTAATGGGCTGGAGGATAAATACTCCATCTGAAGCTATTCTTGCCAAGGTGGGAATGATAGCTGGAGTTTCAATTTGAAAGATTCCCATATAATTTTTAGAGAGTGGGCCCCACAAATCATGTGCACTCCCCTGGCTGAAGGAAACCCCTGAAATGAGGGTCCCTGCGGGTCACGGCTGTGCCAGCTGCAGCGGGCGCTGGGCACGTGGCACTGCTGCTCTCTGCCCCCCAGGCTCATACAATAACTAAGACTTGGGTGGCCTCTACAGAAGGGAAACCCAGGAAAATCTTTCTGGACATGTCCTGCTCCCATGAAGGGCGTTGCTTTGCAACTTACGGAGAAGGTATTCCGAGCTGTCGTGGTCATAGTCGTTGTCTTCAGGGAAGTGGTTGATTCGGAAGCAGTGTCCTCTGTAGATGCCTAAGTGAAAAAGCAAACATAACACATAAACAACAGAACCAGGTAAATGTGCTTCTGCCAGCCCTGCTTTTCCTTTTCTTTTCCTCCCAGGTTGTATATTACAAATATATATATTATGTAAATTACTCTCCTCTAAGTTGGCCATTGATTTTTTTTTTTCAATAAATCATCTCTAAGGTCACAAATTTTGGGCAGTTTGGGCTGAAGCGTCATTGAAGGAAGGGAGAGCCAACGTGCCTGGGCTCTTGTCTTCAGTCTGCCACTAATATAATTCTCTGGAGCTTTAAAATCTCTCTGTGCTTCACTTTATCAGTGCTACGCTTATCATACAAGTGTACCAAGCTTGCAAGGCTTCTATTTGTTCCTAGAGTGACTGTTGTCTGGGTCCCCCTCCATGGCTGGACCAAAGCTGGGTGCCAGCCCAGTGCCCATCACCCCTCCTCTCTTGTCCCCAGCGAAGTGTTTCCCTCACCAGACCTGGTAAATGCTGAACTGTCTGAGGCCTCTTCAATTACTCTCTAGGTGTGGAAAACAAGTCCATAAATCAAATCTCTTCCTGCTGCAGTTTAAACGTGTGTGTTCCCCCCAAGGTTGGGTCAGCTTTTAATGGCATATTTGTTTAGTTAGCTGGGAGCCTGTGCAGTGAGTCTGGGCATGAGTGTGCACTCTGAATCCCTGAAGGAACAACATCAGAGTTGGTTGGATGAACCCCTCGCTCCACTGAACAAGATGAAGTTCAGCACTTTGTTCACCTGGGTATAGCTTTAAATTAGCATTTTGTGTCATTCCCTATCCTGGGTATCCATAGGTACATCCAGGTGGGCAGGTGAGACCCCTGAGCAAGCTGCACAGGGACCTCTCTCCAGAGAGCTCCCTGTGGGGTGGGGCCCTGAGGGCTGATTCTGCCTTGGTGCTTTAATTATCTATTAACCAGCACCGTCCTGCTCAGCAACAGACCTCACCCAGCATGGGGTGTCCTCTGCACAGGAGTGTTGGTGCCTCCAGCTCGAGCTGGCAGAAGGATTTAAGAACCATCAGTGAATCCTGCTTTAACAGGAGAGTGGCTGCAGCCTGCAGGATAGAAATGTGGATTTATTTCATTACCTATTACCAGTGATTACAAAGATCTCCAAAGAACTACTAATCCAGAGAATTTCAATTGCACCCTGTGAGTGTTAACTGCAGGTTTGCTACTACAGTGCTTTTAATTTTGCCAGTAAATGATGTACCTGCTCTAATTGTGGGAATGGCTCAGGCTTTCTCTGCTCAGCACTTCAAAGGCTGTGAACAAGAAGTAAGTGGCTCTTGTCACATCTGGAAGTGACACACCTGTCCTGTCTGCCAGGACAAGAGCCTTGCTCCTGCTACATGTGTTTGTCCATGCATCCCTCTGCTACCAGCTGGTCTGCTGTTCCTGATGGTAAAATTCAGATTTTAAAGATCCTAGCACTTATTTTCATGGCAGTTCACTAAATCACTCCCAGAGACTCAACTAGGAGCCAAGAAGCTTGCAAGACTGACAGGTTCCTCAAGCCTCTTGTGTTTGCAGCACTGACAGATTGATGGTTTTGGCCTCTGTAGAATGGCCTTAAGTTATTAAATTTCTGAATGAAATGGGCCCTTCAGCAGAACATTCTCTTACAGAGACCAAGAGGGCAACCCTTCCACTGCAGGACTGAAACATGTCAGCAGGACAGGCTGGGTTGGTGTCAGCAGTGTCTGGGCTTCTCCTCTTGTAGGGTTGGAGACCTTAATTTCCTGGTGCTTATGTCTGGAGCATTTCACATGACAGAGTATTAGCAACTCTTGCAGAGGTTAAAAAAAGAGGATAATTAGCCTCAAAAAGAAAATTATAGGGGCTTGAGAGTTCCTTTCTATTTCCAATTCTTAAGGATACTGAGATCAGTCATTTTGGCCAAGTTTTTACAGAAATAGCAAATGGCTGTAAAATTTGGACCTGTTTCAAAGCCTGGGAATCCCAAATATTCTTCCCAATATTTTTTGCTGTAGTTCAGATCATGGGTATCAGTTCAGAGTCCTCTCTAGTGTCTACAGTATTTGATAGCTAAGAACAGCAGACTGGATAAATTTTTTCCATAAACTTAATAGGTCTCATATAACTCAGCAGCAGTTTATTAAACTCTCAGTGAGGCTTGAAGTTGCTGTCAAGAGCTCTGGTGATCTACAGGGTATTGAGGCCTCTTTTAATCCATGAAGTATCAGAAAGTTTTGCTTTTATTTATAATGATGGGCTTTGAAACTCAGACTTGGGAAAAATCAGAACTAGCTGGGTGGAAGCTGTTGAAGTGGTGGTCAGCTTTAAAAGCACAGCAGCAGAGTGTGACTTGTCATTAAACACAAAAAACAGAACCAAACCAAACCAGATTTGGTGAAATACCAGCTCTGTGCTCTAGCATGTAAAACAATGCAAAAAAAAATAAACCCCATGAATCAGAAGAGGTGGCAGAAAAGGAAACACCTCAGCTGAACTCAGTGACAACCATTCTGCAGCATCTGTTCAAGACCTGAACTCCTTGAAGCTCTTCTCAAAGGCTTCACAGAGGATGCCTTGAAGAAATATGGAGCCAAGTGTGGCCCCTGGTCCGTACCCAGGAAGGCCCATATGGGCTGTTTTCCACACCAGGATCTGACATGGAAGAGAAATTATTTTTTCTTTGCCTGAGTGTGATGATGTGGTCCCTTATACCCTTTGGAGGGGAAGATGGAATATTTAACTCTACTTCTGTACCCACTAGAGAGAGAGAAACTGCAATCACTGCCTAACAGATACTAAAATATTGAGCAGCACTTCTGGATACCTCTTGAGAGTAACATAATATCCCACTGAGATGCTGGCAGTATTGCTCCTTTCTCTGAATGATTACTGATAGTTTTAAATTATGCTTTTAGAAATACAAACATTATCATGCCTTTTTCTCATAATCATAACAACTTTGTTCTGAGTTTTGAGCCATGACTTCAGGTTAGTGATAATGAAGAGGTGAATTTTATGAAGTGTTGCTGAGGGGGTAGGAACATTTTTTCCCCACTGGTTGCAGAGGACTTAGCTGGCATTTAAAAACTAAAAATTGTTTCTGGCTTGGTTTTACTTTGTGTTCAAGGGCTTCTCCTACAAGGTTAGTGTTTCTTAATCTCACTAAATGTTGTTCAGATAACTATAATTAGAGTGTGATGTACTCAGATAATATGATGAGGGAACTGTAGTGCCTAAGTGAGGATTAAGCTTTGTTTTGGGGTTTGAGATCTCAAAGCACATAGAGTTTTCAACAGTAAATCAAAGCAGTGATGCCAAATTCTGATTACATGCTACCTTCCTCTTGTTCTTTCTCAAATAATCCTTTAATAAGCCTGCCTGTATCACTGCAGAACTGTTCACTGGGTTTGTATTTTTAGATGACTGAGATGGCTAATGCTGTAGGATGCAAATGCTCGTTAACCTGGTCTGTAGCCGTGCATTTCAGGATCCTGCTGGTGGTGGCCACAACAGCAGCCATTTCTTTGAAATGGCCACTTCCCGTGGTTAGTATTTGTCAACAACAACCTTCCCTGATGCCCTGGAAGTGTCTGCACAAATCAGCACTGGAAGATAGAGCACTTAAATGTCTGATAACATTAGTCAAGGCAGGCTGTACTTTTGTTTTCTCACCCTCCTAATCCTGAAAACTATACACAACGAGATCTTTCCATAACATTGGTGTTCTGTTGTCATTTAAATAGGTTTCCACCATGGAAGATGCTAGCAGCTTTGCAGCAGAGGACCTTGTCTACAGGGTACTTCTGTCAATAGCAATTTTAGTCTCCTAGCTGTGAGCAGGAGCTTACGGGAGGCGATATCTGATAGCAGTGGGAGACACATGAGGATGGATGGGCCAAGCTGCTGCCTCCTCCTCCACCAGCAGCTTCTGCACAGCTACTGCTTGATTAACTATTTCATCTACCAGCCCTCTCAACCACCTTTCTGGGTGAGACTTTGAAGTAAAACATGGGTTTGGGGGCTTGGTGAGCAGCCTTTCTTGCTTTCTCATGGGACTCCAGACATTTGCCACCCCCTTGGATCGAACCCTGCTCTGCCAAAGTGCCACATGCTTGTAGCTCTCAAGCAGCTACAGACACTTGGTGCACATGTGCACACTATTAATAGTCAGGCAGGGTTTGCTCCTGGGGGGGGTTCTAGTGGTGGAGCCAGTGCTATGAATGCCAGCAGCAGAGGCTACAGCAGTTTCCTGTGGGCAGGTAAACACACAGCATCACCCTCCAGCCCCAAATCCCACTTACCAGCTGATTCCTTTCTGGCAAATGTGGGTCTTCTGGGATCATAGAATCATAGAACTATTCAGGTTGGAAAAGACCCTCGGGATCACTGAGTCCAACCATCATCCCTACTCTACAAAGATCTCCCCTAAACCATCTCCACCAACACCACATCCAAACGACCCTTAAACACACCCAGGGATGGTGACTCAGCCACCTCCCTGGGCAGCCTGTTCCAGTCTCTAACCATTCTTGCTGTGAACATTTTTTTTCCTAATGTCCAGTCTAAACCTGCCCTGTTGCAGCTCGAAGCTATTCCCTCTTACTCTGTCAAGATGGTCAGATGGTTTGAGGAGGTGGAAGGAAATGATTTTCGAGATCATTTGACAGCAAGTGCTTGCAGACACAGGGAACACAAGTTGAACTGACTGGGTATTAACCACCGGGCAATTAGAGGAACCACGGAACTCTGGCCTGGTGGCTCTGCCTGCTGCAGCTGCTCTGTGATGAGATGCTGGGCTTCAGTTCCAGAGACAA
Organism: Chaetura pelagica; assembly: GCF_000747805.2. Lineage (NCBI taxonomy): Eukaryota > Metazoa > Chordata > Aves > Apodiformes > Apodidae > Chaetura > Chaetura pelagica. The sequence continues at coordinate 4,075,641 of NW_009954140.1, forward strand.
CTATTAGCCTGATTTACTGGAAAACTTGAACATGACTTTAAGTGACAAGTTTTCTGACTCGATCAGCCCAGAGAAGGCTGACTGACAGATCCCAGCCCAGGACCAGACGAGCAGTGGGACCTGGGCTGTCGTGCAGCAGCTGCCTGGACACGGTGTCCATCTGAGCATGCCACGTGGGATGGGTTTCCTTAATGGCAGGGCTTTGCACTTCCCTTGGACAGCACTGGAGAACCTCTATTTATAGTGAGTGTGTCAGTGCTGGACTCTGTCAGCAGAGAAGAGACACAGTTATATATATATATTTTTTCCTTAGGAAGATTTCTTTGCTGACAAGATCTAAAATCCTTGGCTGCCTGATTTGAGCAATAGTGAGCAAAGGAGATCAGACATGCCAAACAATCTTCCTCTCTGCAAAATTTATGGAGTGGAGTCTATCTGTGCACTGTGTTCATTTCTTTGATTTTCCACCAATATAACTCCCCTGTCTCACTGGATTGACACACAACAGTAAATGCAACAGCCTAGTTAACTTTGTTTTCTCTTCATTCCTCTCATCACAAAATAACCCTTGAAAAGAGGAATGGATGGTGCACCTCCTTCTACTTTCAAAACCTGCTTTGTGGTGCTGATACCCAGCCAGGGACTATTATGGCCCTGAGCTCTCCACTCAGGCCACAAGGAACAGCATTAGGTACTTTTCTGTAACTTGGCACTTTCCATGTTAAACTGCAAATCGATGCCTTGTCTCCCGCTGTTTGCTGAGAGTTTCATAGGCTTGTCCTTAAGTCGCTTCAATGAGCACAGATCCTGTCAGCCTCTGTCAGAGGACCCTTAATGCTGTCATTATAAAAGAGATCATGAAGTATCGATGCAGGTCCTGTGCACAACACACCCCATGTGAATCTGTGACCCCACGTTGCTGCTGCAGTGCTGCCTTCATCGCCACAGGATGGAGCCAGCAGAGGAAGGAGCCTCAGGAGGTTAAATACACATTTATTGGGTGTCTGCCTTTGAGAGAAGTTTGGCTGTTGTGAGAGCCTTGTAAAGCTGGGAACTTCAAAGCACAGGCTGTTTTTGAGATGTGGTGCTGTCTGACACCCCCCGAGTCCTGCCAAGCTGGGAAATATTTGTCCATATGACAGTTTGTATTTTTGTTTCATCCTGAAGGGGAATTTGATGAAGAGCACTGCCAGTACCTGGGGTTAAAGTCATACTTTTGCCAGGGTAGGTCTTGTCTTCAGAAAATGCTTTGGATCTATGAAGACCAGAAGCCCATTCCCAACATGGTGGGCTAGTAGGGTACCACAAATAATTGACCAACACATGCTGTCATGTGTGCCATGGTCAGACTAAAGCAAATGCAGCTCAGCCCAGCCTTTGCAAGGAATTTATCCTGAAGCTCAACCATGTTTCTCTACAGGTGTTGAAACAGTAAATAATCTTCTACTGTTTCCTCCTAGAAGTCCCTTCATTCCCTGCCTTTCATCCCTCAACTCAAATCCACTTCATTCTCACTGGGGGGAACTGAGCTGCCTAATTTCAAGCAGCAGAACTAAGGGGCAGATTCTGCTGTCAGTGCAGTGTATTTAAAGCTGTCTCACCCACTATCAGTGACACCAGGATCTGGTCTTCTCCCTTTGTTGGCTCCTACTCTAAAAATCGTTTTCTTTTTGCCCAGGAAGTAAAATGTTGAAATGTATGAAATTTGCCCCACTTTCTTCCTTAGGAGCTGTCAGCTCTAACAAACCCTTTGGGTTCTGCTTTTGATCTATTTTCAATTGTCTGGTGGGCAAAGCAAAACTCCTCCTCAAGTCTCTTACTTTCTTATCTTCTGCTGTGACATGAATTTCCCCTTTTTCCAGTCCTCCCCCTCTGCTGCCTACAGACCCTTTTCATCTGTCCCCTCAGTGCCACGTGAATAACTATGAGGTGCTTCTGCTGCCTGCTCCATCTTGCTCCTCTTCAACGTTCTTAGAGGCACCTTCCTAGTGATGCTGAACTCATGGGGAGGGCTTGGAGGACCCCAGCAGGGTGGTGATGGAGGAGATGGGCACCCAGCAGCTCACAGCTGCTTCTGCCCATGTGCTTGCAAATAAGCTGGTGTTGGCAGGGGGCCATGTCCCCCACTCATCTGGGCCTTTAACCTTAGTGCTTGCCATTCCCCTCTAGTCTGGCAAAAGCACATTTTCTTGAGGAATAGGTCTCAGTTTATCTTGCCATTTGACATGCTCAGTCCCACCAATAACCTCACTCCTCTTACCTTCCTATAGTAGATAATCTCCTCTCTGTATTTATCACACACTTTCTGTGACAAGATACTGTCTCAAACCACCCCTCTCAAGTGTTCACTCCAGGATATTATACTTCCCTTCCACTGCCTTGTCTGCAGTGTGGCTGTGTCTGGCCCAGTTGCCTTTTGCCATCTGCAGCCACTCCTCGGTGCTCCTCTGCAACGGAGCACCTAAAGCCTGCTCTGCTGGAAGCTCCTTTCACAGCAGCCCTGCAGAATGAAGGGTGTGTTGCTCTATTCCTTACGCTGCTTTTTTTCTACAGTGTCTCAAAATGTAGTGGAGCTTGTGCTCCACATTGCAGAAAGGGCATCTCCAGTGACCTGAGTGCCAACTTCACACCCTTAAATAGCGACAGCGAAACTCCTGCGAGGGCAGTTTGACCTTCATGCCATGACCCACCCTCTTCTCTTCTAACAGTCTTGAGTTTCGTGTGGCCCAGAGGTGGCATCCTAGCTGGTCTCCTCCAGACATGGGTGCTGCCCACTGCCCAAAGAAGTCAGCCATATAGGAGAATATGTATCTTTCTTAGGTGTCCACTCCTTGGTGCTCCTCTGCAACGGAGCACCTAAAGCCTGCTCTGCTGGAAGCTCCTTTCACAGCAGCCCTGCAGAATGAAGGGTGTGTTGCTCTATTCCTTACGCTGCTTTTTTTCTACAGTGTCTCAAAATGTAGTGGAGCTTGTGCTCCACATTGCAGAAGGGGCATCTCCAGTGACCTGAGTGCCAACTTCACACCCTTAAATAGCGACAGCGAAACTCCTGCGAGGGCAGTTTGACCTTCATGCCATGACCCACCCTCTTCTCTTCTAACAGTCTTGAGTTTCGTGTGGCCCAGAGGTGGCATCCTAGCTGGTCTCCTCCAGACATGGGTGCTGCCCACTGCCCAAAGAAGTCAGCCATATAGGAGAATATGTATCTTTCTTAGGTGACAGGAAAAGTTTGTTGTTGGGTGGTGACTTCTGGTTCTGGCATGAACAATTTTACCCTTTGAGCAATATTATTTTGGCATGCTGCAATCCAGGATGCAACACCTGAATGCTGCTTTGTACAGCCTGGCAAAGCATCCCCAGATTCTGAATCACCTACACCACAAGGTATCCAGAGAAATGCCCACAGAGGCTCAGTCAGTTTTAATTCATGTGGGTAGATACAACCTCAGCAGCTGACCTTCTGTTTTCAGCTGGGCAAATATCAAAGTTGTTGTGCATTTGTGTTTCTGTGTAAGGAAGGAGCAGATGCAGAAGAGACACTTTGCCAAAGATGAATTTGAAATTCCATGACAGCCTTTTGTTTCCTTGTAAGATTTTGAGACCTTGAGTGATGTTAGGAAATCCATGGCAGCAAAACTCATTTCCCGAAGATTCACCTTACCTGCACATCTGGGAGCTAATAAAACACATCACAGTGTCTGGCTGCTGTCCTTTGAATTCTCTTCAGTCATTACAAAACTGCTGCCAAAAGTACTAAGTGTCCTTGTGCTACCACAGTGAATACCAATGGTATCAGGGAAATGTAGGGCAGCAGCAAAGCAGATGAGAGTCGATCCTGTGTTTTATGTTGGTTTGAGCTACTTAATTTCCATTTTCTTTGAGTGTTTCTCTGGTAAACCAGAATTTTAGCCACAGAAGTAATGATTGAGTTTACCCAGCAATGCTCCTGCCCCTTTCCCAAATGGCAGATAAAGCACCTGTGTTATCCCACCACTGCTCAGGCATCCTGGGAAGCCCCTTCCATGTGTTGCTGACAGTCTTCCTACTACCATTGCTATTTGTTCTTTCTTGCCCAATTGTGCTGCTGCTTGGGTGGCAAAATTTTTAGTCTCTTTTGTTGCTCCTTTTTATGGAGGGGCAATTCCTCAACCTGGGTATGACATAATTTTTGGGGAGCAATGTTGGTGATGCTGCTTGAGGAAGTTTTTCAAGTCAGAGCTAAGTCAGCCTTGCCAGAGTGAGCATTCCCATGCCTGGCTCAGTCCCAAGAGACTGTCAACGTTTCTAGTTGTCATGGGGCTGCTAACTCACTTCTGTGTCTGCTTTTCTATCTACCACCACAGCCCACACTTGTTCTGCCTTCACACCTCATCTCATCCTTTATCCCAGCAGCCCAGAAGTTTGTCTCACCACTCATTTCCATACTTTGCCAAAGCTGTTTCTGGGTGGCTGATATAATCGTTCTCTTCCTTTTAAAATTACTTTGGAGCCTGGATGGAAACCTCCATTAGAGTTTTGTAGTTGGCTTTTCTACCTTAGCTAATATTGGTCTAACCCTTGAGGAGCTGGTCTTGGCTTCTTAGGTGAGCACCTTCACCCATGACAGCTTCAGACTGACAGTCAATCTCCAGTAAGTTTCCAGCTCTTCCTTACATTTGGGTCCAAAATGCCTTAATTTAAAGAGGTAGTAACCACCAGAGCTTTTGGCACAACGTGTCAGACACTAAGGTGTTACAACAGCAACTACACAGTGGCTATCGGGGCTCCAGCACCTCAGAAAGTGGGAAATGAACTGTGATGGATTCAGGTATATCTTGAGTAGGAGAGCAGTGGGAAATGAGCTGTGATGGATTCAGGTATATCTTGAGTAGGATGAAAACTCTGCATTTCCCCCCCCCAGTATTCTTGACCCTGAGTTCCATTCACAGGTACAAAGACTGCTCACTCAGGCAGATGCTCCCAGCCCATCAATCATTCTGAGAGGGCTGAGATGCTGAATTTTCCTGGATGCAGTTTGGAGAACAGATAGTTGTTGTGTCTGATGAAGCGTTCAGATGCCACCAAATGACAAATAGTGTTTATTTTCACATTGTCAAACTGTGCTTTTTTCCTGTGTTGGCACAATTGGAATCAAGTTTCCCTTAAGGGATAGTTTGGTTTTTATCCATCTGGTTTTCCTTACTTCAGTAAGTCATCAGTTCTCCCTCATTAACATGGTGATCAACCGGGGCTTGATGGTTTCACCTCTTATGATCACAGCACATCTATAGAGCCTGTATCGTGGCTTGTCACTACCTGGGGGAGGAAATTTAAGGACATAGACATTCACATCTCTTCAAAATCCCTCCTGAGTTCATAATTTGAGACAGTCATGATTGTGTTTGGGGAATGAATGCTGCTCTTGAACTAGACGACACATTCCCAGTACTAGGTGTGATGCTTTGTCCTCTGCTCCTCTGCCACCTCAACTTTCACACACAGGCAGCCCTGAGCTATTGCCTTCTCCTTCTTAATTGCTACTTTTAAACCCTCTTAAATCACTATTTCTCCAAGTTCCCAAAACATCTTCATTTCACACCAGGCAAGGTTTGCAGTTGTCATGCAGCAGTCCAAGATTTAAGAAGCAATTGTCCAGAATGAGGGTCTAGGTACTTCTTGGGGATGCTTGGGGTAGCAAGCACAGGATGCTTCTGTAATGGGAAAACTCTCCAGCTTTAGTCAGTAGAAAAATAATTCCTATCAATGATACTCTTTGTGAGATGCCTCAGCTTACAAAGTATTCCATAATTACCTCTTTTCATAAAATGGTTTGTTGTCTGCTCTAATAGCAGGGAAAGCCTCTAACCTGACATCTAGAACTGAACTCTTTCTCTACAAACCTCCTTTAGGCTCATTCATGCCCCAACAAGTTTTTTTTTTTCATGGAAAAAGAACTAGTTACATTGAAAAATACCAAAAATAGGAGCTCACTAGTTAACTGATTAGGAATATGCAGGGTATTTGGACACTCCTGGAATCTTGTCATATTTCCATGTCTCTTTGAGCCATGGTGATACATCATAAGATGATGGCATTTTGAAAAACAGTTGGATATTGGAGAATAAGGAAATTTGACTCCATAAATCATCTTAATTGAAGGGAATGCTTGCAATATGCCTGTCTTCATAATGCAGTGTCCTTGAGTTGGATCTGCATTCATTCTGGAGCATGTCTTCCTCATTTCTATGCCAGCTTGTTGAGTTATACATAGAAGCTAAGCCTCTGGAGACTGATCATGCACAATCAGTGATGCAGGACTGAAACAAGGCAGATGACAACAGGGAATCTAAAGGTTAGGAGGAGGGGGTGTAGCTGCCAAACCCAGCTGATGGCTGGATTTGGAAAATGCAAGGCAAAGGTTTCAAAACTCATCTGTGTGATGTATTAGTGGAAAAGACACTCCACTAGGAGAGATTAGTGTGGTGCATCCAAGAGACCTTGTTGTCTAGTTGAATACTCAGGGCTAATGTCTAACCTTGGGAACAAATAACAGAGCTGCTGGTTAGATGAACTCAGTTCTGGGGTGAACAAATAATATAAAGGTAATAGAGTTATTACTGATTTGTTTTTTCCTGATTCCCAGCAGTAGGTGCTGGCAGGCTCAGGGCTCTGGGGGTTTGGTGGTTGAAGATGCTCCAGCAGTGGGATGGTTTCCCCCTGGCTGTGGCCAGCCTTGGCCAGGATATGGGGCAGGCTCATCTCTCTAGGGCATGTTGAGAGGGGGAGGAAAATGGTGAGCAGTTCTAGGGGAATAAAGGCCTAGGGAAGGAAGGCAGAGAGCAGTGTAAATGAGGAGGAAAAGGAGCCCTTTGGAGTCAGAAGGAACGGGAGGTAGTTTGCAGGGGAGGAGGAAAGGAAGCTTGGAATAAAGTGGGAGGGAGAGAGCACTGAGCTGGAGGAGATGACAAGGGTGAGGGTAAGTGTCTGGAGTCGAGGAGAGGGCTTAGGAGGAGAGCAGGAGCTTGGTGGCACCTGTGGAGATGGGGACCAGATGGTGACCTGTGTCCTCCTGGAGCAGCTCTGCCTGCACCCACAGCCCTGCCCAGGGTGGGTGCTGGTGCTGCTGACAGGAGGCCACGGGATGCACAGAGTGGCCACCTGGCACTTGTAATTCCCAGGACTGATTTAAACAGTTATAGCTAAAAATGACCTAAAACATGAATATGGAGATGGCTACCAAACAGGTCTGTTCAAATGAACACATGCAGAAGAGATTTCATTTGGCTCCTGCATCTGAAACTTCGTATTTCCTCATGTAAACTAAGCAGTGACAAATAAAAACGAGGCTGCAAACACAGCATGACCTCTTAAATATTTAATTATTCATTTGAACTGTTTTCTTCTCTGCTGAGATTCAGAGCAACACATTAAAGTGGGTTCCTCTCAGGTTCATGGAAGATATAACTTCCATGTTACACCACATAATAAATATAAGTAAGCACAACGGCCTAAAAATATTTGTAAAAACAGCATTTGGGAAAATGTGTTTAATGAATCAGAAATGCCTTAATCTAGTCAGTCTTGAAAAGCAAAGCATATCATGCAAAATTACAGTGCACTAAAGCACAGACGCATCAATATTTGATCGTCGAGATTTCTGAGTTTTCTTTCAGCATTTCAGAACTGCATTTTACTATGAAATGTCTCTGCCTGCACTGAGGAGGGATGATGGTGGTGGTAGCTTTGGATAAGCCAATCTGGGACCTCAGAATTGGATTCAAAGAATGCATCTGAGAGTCCCAGCCCTTGGCAGCATCAGGCAGACCTTCTGCAACCTGAAATGCTTATTGCGTTTTGCTGTCCTAGGTTGGCACGGAAGTGACCAGGAAGGTTCAGGGCCAGGAGGAGAAAGTTTTCCTTTTGCTGGAGACTGGACAAAGGCAGGTGCCCCCAGCCTGGCTGCACCTGCTGCTGTGCCTGTGAGTCCCTCACAGCCCTCCCTCCTCAGTGCCTTGTCCCTCTACCTGCCCTCATGTAGCAGCATCTCAGGGACCCTATTTCCTCCTGAGTTTTGAAAGCAGGAGAGAACCAGTTTGTCAGCACCTTGGTGAGACCTCCCAAGAGGTGGGAGGCCAGCAGTGGCTCCAGCTGCCCAGGAATGGCGCCGAGTGTGGGGAGAGACTTACAGATCCTCTCCCCTTAAGACACTACAGCAGGTGTGACACAGAGCTGGCAGCTCCTCATTTCCAGGTATTACAAACTCCTCTGGCTCCACAGGAGCCTGTAGGGGCTGTTTGGGGCCCCATACTCTGAGCTCCCCCCCAGGGCAGCATCCCTGCCCTGGCAGACGGGCACAGGCAGCCCAAGGGCAGCCTTCCAAAAGCTGCTGCTCTTCATGGGGCCATGCTCAGGTACTTACTCATCCTTTACAACTCAGTGAGATGCTGCCAATATGTTTTTGCCAAGGAGACAAAAATACGTCTCTTCTTCCTACTCCCTCAGCTTATGAAAGATCTCAGTTGTGTGCAAAAAGGCTGTGTGTGTGTGTGTATGTGTGTGTGTGTGAGTGTGTGTGCATGTGCATGTAGGTGTGTGTATTTGGTGGGGGGGAAAAAGGGGGAGAAAATAGAGTTTCTATTAATTTATTTCCCAGTTGAAAGTCTGCCTTGTAGCCAGGGAAGCATGGTTTTCACCATGTATAAATCTGGGTAGAAAAGCCTTGAAGTTCAACAAGGCCAAGTGCAGGGTCCTGCACCTGGGTCAGTGCAACCCCAGGCACAAATCCAGGCTGGGGGGAGAAGGGCTGGAGAGCAGCCCTGAAGAGAAGGAGTAGATAAGCTCTTGAGAAAGTTTGCCTGGTGACTACAGATCACTCGTGTTCCATGGATTGGATTCACAGGGTTAAGTGCCAACAAATACCTACAGGAGAGTGAGGATCTGCCATGTCATTGGACTCTCCTTTTGAGGGGGATGCACCAGCTCATGCCCACTCGACTGTGACTCCACCCAGAGGACTCCCAAATGCCACGTCCATCCTCCAGGAGGAGCACAGCTTGGAACACCAACCCTGTGGGATTGCAGAGCTGGGGCCTGGCACCCTCCTGCTCACCACTGGGGCACAGGCACTGGTCTCGGTGTCACTGACTGTCCAGGCTGAGTTTCTGCTTTTGAAGCTTGGCAATGCCTAAACCACATGGTGGGTCTGCTCCTAAGTGCTCCCAGGTAGGAGAGCCAAGCCTCCTGAGATGGGAATGCTCTTCCACAGCAGCTCCATGTGCCTCAGGTGACCTTAGCTGACGTCCTTCCAATGGGCAAGCTGTGGATACACCAGGTGTGCCCTCACTGACTGCTGAGGGGCTCCAGCAGGGATGCTGTCATCCCCTTGTGCTTCAAAGGGGGGTTTTGTTGGATTCTTTTTTTCCCCCTAACAGCACTCCCAGGAGTGGGAACCCAGGAGCTGGTTTTCCCACACCACAGACTCCTTTCATGCTCACTGAGAAGAGCCACTTTCTGCCCGTGAAGTGAACGAGGAACCTGAACCCAGCGGTTTGGATCGTGACTTCAGGCTCAATCTGGAATGAGCCCCGGGAGGCTGTGACTCAGCTGCACCTCTGAGTCACCCAGCATGATGCTGCTGCTCCCTGGGGACAGCACAGGGACAGCACGGGGACAGGATGGGGACAGCAAGTCGCCTTCAGCCTCTGTTGGATCCAGCTTCAACTCCTCCTGGCTGGCCCAGACCTCAGCGAGGTGTCTGGACCCTAAACTTTTGGCCGTTCCCTGCTGTCCCAAAGGGACCAGGGACACCAAAAGCATGTCCTGAGCCCACAGTGCCAGCCCCCAGGGGGATAGTTCAGTCCAGGTGCAGGCAGAAGGTTCTGTGGAGGTGCCTGCTCCCATTCCAGCCCTGTGCAAGGACACTGCCAGTCAGGCTCAAATGGCTATTTTTGAGAATGTAACTAGAAATAATTCATGTACGTGCAAGTTAAAATTCTGCTTAAAAATCACCCTCTGCCTCAGAAGCTTAAAAACTGGGAGGGAGATCTAGAGCAGGAGATACTGAATTTCATTTTACTAAGTTCTTTCCAGCTGTTAGGGTAAGCTGAGATCCTCACCCTGCATGTCTTCACTTTGAGGATGTTTTCTCATGCAGCTATCTCCAGTGCTAGAGTGGGCAGGACCAGAAGCACAAGTAACTGTTGAGAGGAATCTGACCCTTTAACTGGACCAGATGAAGTCCTGCACCAGACACTAAGATGCATGATATTTCTTATGTGGAAGTTCAAGTAATAAATCTTCTTCTTTTAAGGATTTCAAAATAAAATTCTGAATATTGAATTAATTTATCTGATGGTATGAACCCAGGTTTTGGAAAGCTGGAAGGAGCAGGTTTGCGTGGCCAACAGCAGAAAATGCTTTTTCATCCATATGAGTTTCTGTAAATGGCATTCTATTCTTAGAAGAGTAAAAATAATGTAAAAAAAAGAAAAATCTAATAATTGAAACCTTGCAGGAGAAGAGGCAGGAGCAATGGGAACCTCTTGAAATGATAAATGTACAAATTTATTCCGCTGCCACCGTGGGGTTTTAAATTAGTTTTATTTTTCTTTTATTTCCTGTTGTTGACAAGTTGGGCTGCATTGCTATTGTTAGGATGTTTATAGATAAGCAAATATTGAAGGTAAAAAATCCTGTTCTTAGTTATTCTTGTATAAGGTAATCTTCTTGTGTGGCAATGAGGAGTGATCTCATGTCGCCATGGGTACCTGAATCATTCCTGTCTAACAGCAACATCCTCCCTTCCCATCCCCTTCCCTTAAGTCATTACACAGAAAAAAGAAAGGAAAAAACCAGGAAGATGTCTACAAGAAAAGGTTTGTGTGTGATGCAAATGATGGACTGATGGAAAGACTCCTCTTTGAGAAGGGGCACTGCCAGCCTCTCTCATCCCAGTTGGGATGATGAATTAGTTTGTACTTGATTGTGACCAGTATGAACTTGGCCATGAATGCTCCAAAACCCAGAGTCCAACATATTTTTAGTGTTCACTAGAATGCCCACCTGTTGACATCAAAACTGCCCAAGTTGGGTGGGTGACTTTGTCCCCACGGCAGCCTCAAGCAGGGGGATGTACAGCAAACTCTGCTGCAGCTGTGACCTGTGTTAGACCAGCACAAGGAAACTGGGAAACTGCTGAAATCCAGATAATGGGGGAGAAGTAAGACCAGCTGATTCTGACAGGGACATTGCAGGGAAGCACAGAGCATGGTAAAATTAAAGTTTTAAAAATAAAATAAACCTTAATTACACCATGTTTCTCTGGGCTCTAACATCTGCTGGATGTAGATTTCCATGATTGTTTTGTAACATCTAAAGGAAAGAAAATGAAGAGGAAGCAAAGTGTACAGGCCTTGCTGGTGCCAGGCTGCAGCTCCCTGAGTGTCAGCTTTCCTCCCTGCTATCAAAGTGTTCGGTCTCTGCTAAACTGGGCTTTGAGTTCATGTGGATGGATCATGTACATCAAAGACCTGGAGCAACAGCTTCTAGAGGCTGAGAGCATGGCTGTGGACCAAGACTTCTGCCTTTTCCTTTATGGATGGGAGGGACTGGAATCTAAATTAGGGTCTTTGTGCTGAAAGTCTTTATGCAATCTTATTTCAAGGGGAAATACCCCCCCACACACACACCACTACAACAACCAAAAAAGCACTCTCCAGGAAGGTGGATCAAGCAATGCAAGCTGCACTTTTTTTTTCTTGCTAGCAGAATTTCCTTTTTAATAAAACATTTCTGACTCCAGTAATATGCAGCAGCCAGGTCAACCAGAAACCTCAGCTGGAAGGTTTGGACCTGCACCTTCTGGCAACAGGACAATCTAGTGGAAATCAGATAAAGCAGCTTGTACATATCACCTCGATGTGAATTAGGACTGTCCTTTGTGGTTCACTGTTGGACAATCAATTTTCAGAATAAGCTTCTTTCTTTTACATGGTCAGGGGGCTTGATTCAACCCTGGAATAAATGGGCAGCTAACAACGGGCCCAACTCAGCTTGGATGTAGCTCTAGTTAATTAAGAGCAGCATCGGGGATAAATTTGGCAAGGAGTGTTTAAGTGATTGCCTTCAGAGACAGGGAAGAAAAACCCTTGCTTAGCTCACTGCATCCAGCTCTTCAAATGCAAATTAACCTGTCAACATCTGCAGGCAGCCCCACAGGACAGCTGCAAAAAGGAGCTCCCAGCACCCAGAAGAAGGGCTGGAAATGTTTAGTTACAAACAGCTATTTTCTAAAATAATTTCTAGTAAATAAGAATACATTTAAAGTGGTAAGCTGAGCATCTGCTACATGAAATGCATGGAGGACAGCATGCGAGAAGAAACATATGCCAAGGATGCACTTCAGATGCATTGACTCCTTGCCTCCAAAACAGAGTGAATTTAAATATATTTGCAGCAAACATGGAGGAAAAATCACCTCTGCAACCCAAAGAAGAGCCTCAAACGATGGCACAATTTCAGCTTGGCCATACCTTGCCTTCCCCACGGTGGAAGGGAGCAGTTGCTGTATTTCAGCTGCTGCCAGGCTGGCTTTACAGAGGCACATGGCAGGGATGCTGAGACCAGACAGCTTTTGTTTGGAGCAAAGAATGTTCCTGTCAGGAATGCTGAGCCCAGACAGCTTTTGTTTGGAGCAAAGAATGTTCCTGTACCAGTACATTTCAAAAACAAGTCACTTCTGGAGTCAAATCATACCAGGTTTGGTCCACAAGAGAGAAGATAGGAGCACCCCTGTGCTTTTTATAAAGTACCTTCAATGCCAGCAGAAGAGCTGGTGACATCCCTACTGGGACTGATTCAGCAACAGGGACAATGGGAAGTGAGCTCCATGGCTGGAGGGGGATTGCTTGTGACTCAGTGTCTGTCTTCAATACACTGCAACTCGGGAACTGCACTTCAGTGTTTTGTCGAGCCCTTTATCCTCAGAGGAAATCCCTACTGACTTAAGTGAAGCTTTTACTTACAAACCAAGAATGGGATATGGCCCCTTCAGCAGGTGAGAAAAGGAGAGGTTGGAATTCAGCTCTGAAGGGTGCAACTGGGCCTCCCAAGCAGCATGCAGGAACACTTTGCTCTTGCTTTCAGTACAACAGGGTTGTTTTGTTTTGTTTTTATCTTGTCAGGGGAATAATCTCTCTACCAAGCCCAGGACATATGTGCCCTCTGTCAATCTGCTGAGGTTTTGCTAACTTTATGGTTATGCAGCCAGGATCTCTGGATCCTGACATCTCCTACAGTCCTCTTGGGGGACAGGGAAACCAGGATAGAAACATGCCACAAGCAGCTTCTGCAGAAATCATTTTGCTATAGTAACGTGGTATAATTAAACAAGACACAAAAATCCCACCTTTATAAACAGCCCTGGCTGGTGACAACGATTTTACTCATCTGTGGGTTTTCAGCCTGAATCCAGGCTGAGGGAAGAGTGAAGATCTCACTTGACAGAGTTGGGCTTTGTCCTGCTCACCTCGGCACACTGTGGCACCTCAGTAACCCACACAAAATGAGCAAATGCAAGAGAAGAGCCTCTGGAAAAGCTAGAAACCTGCCTGACACAACTGTGGTTCCTGGGAGAACCTGAGAACAGAGATACTGCTTCCTGCCCCTTCACAGCAGCTTCAGCTCTTTACTTGGGTTTGTGTCAATATTCCCCCTCCTCCCTGATCCTGGGAGCTACAATTATGGACACGAAGAGCCTCCGTTGTACCAGCAGTGAACTGACATGGCCCAGGGCAGAGCTGGGGTTTAAAATCCCCGTGGCTTGCAGAGCAGCACAGTGAGCTATTGAGTGCCTGCCCACCATGGCAACAGCGCTGGTGCTCCAAGCATCCCATCTCCACAGGGCCCCTGGGCCCTGCCTTGACATCTTCATTGTTCCACAGCCAAATAAATAAATAAACCAAGGGGGAGGGCTGCAACGACAGTGCAAAAATATGGAATGCTGCACCCCCAGGTTACTTAATGGTTAATTCAGAAAGGAAGATATCATTAAAAACGTATGAAGGTGGCTGCACATTGATGCTGGATAAATATTTAAAGGGCTGCCTCTCGTAAGGGCAGCCTTCCAAGCTGCACCTCAACTAACATGTGCAAAGGAAAATTAAAAGAATATTTCACCATTTGGACTTGTATAATCTGCCTTCAAAAGGCTTTTTCAGCCCAGCCACTGTACATTAGTATGGGAAACGATATCAGGCTAAACTGATTTTTTGGTGTAATTCCACCAAAGTCAGCAGAGTTAAACTGAAGATGATTTTTCTGGCCTTTTAAATAGAGTGTAATTTTCTCCATGGGTAGTTATTAAATTCTATTGAGAGAGACTGCTGCTGCTGCTGTTGGAAGGGCTTTCTGGAGAGGTCACTCTGTCCCATGTGAACAGCACCAGTGAAAAACCAGAAGGTTTGTAGTTTTTACAACTCGAATAGTCCCAGAGGGCTCTAACCACACCACACATCACTGCCTGACCCAAAGCTAAGAGCACATATCTGCTCTGAGCTGAGATATCCTGGCTTGACATCCACTCCTACACCACAGAAATTCTGCCTATAGAAATCGCTTCAAATACTGGAGGGGGCATTGCAAAAGATCTCCATGTCCCATCTCCATCAGAGAAGACATAATCCCTAAGTACACTCTGTGGCTTGGCTGTTCTATGTTGCCATTTTGGGGCTGGTTAGGGTTTGGATCCCTTTCACCAGCTGTCCTAAGGCAGACTGAGAAAGGAATTCCCCAGCCTTCTCACCTTGGTCTCAGATTCCTGTAGCCTCATCTGCACATGGACCAATTCAAAGGGTGCAAAAATGTCCAACTGAGAACGTACTGCATGTCCCCAAGACATGACAGACATCTTAAGGCTGAATATATTCTATACTCAAGGGTTCCTACTTTTTTGGCACTGACAAGATTAGTGTCTGGGAAGCTCTCAAAAGGCACCTCAAAGTTGTTGGTCTCAGGAGGATTGGTCACCCCTCACGTGAAGCACCAGGTACCCAAACTGCAGAGATGGGCAAGAGTCACGATGCAGCACAGCAAGAACCTTCTGCAGGTTGACACAGGCAGATCCCCACCCAGCACACCCATTTCCAGAACTGCTCTTTCAAGGCACCTGAGTCTTCTTTCTGCCTACACCAGCAGCTCAGCTGTCTAGCCAACGAACCTGCTTGGTCTTGTAGAAATCAGAAACTTAACTCTCAGGCAATGCAGCACCAAACTTTGTCTGGATTGCGCATAAATCAAGATAAATCTTGGCTTAAATGGAGGCTAAACCCAGAGAATTATTTAACCATTTTACAAAAAGCCTAACTGGGAAGACACTGGGGATGAAAAATGGGAACACACGTGACCTTGCAATTTATGTATGTATTTAACTTCCCACTGGTGAAATTAAGATGCAAAACAGTATCTCTAAACAAAATGTGCAGCTCTGTTCCTTGAGACAGTTAAAAATTAAATGGACAAAGCAGGTACCAGAGGATCTATTCTTACCCTCCTAGCACTTTGGGCTAGATCATAGGTATTTTCTGTCTCTCACAGCTACAATGCTGAGCTCCCAGAAAGGATTCTCTGTGCAATACAGTGAAGCTCAGCAATAATTACCCATTGTGCTATGTGATGAGCCATCCTTTTGGTTCCTCAGGAACCCGTGCACCTGGACTTTAGCTAAAACCAAATAATATGCACAGAAAACATTTTTATGTAAGAGGAGGTGAACATCACTGAAAATCAGAGAGCCTTTGTATGGCATGCCAAACTGCTGGAGCGAAAAAATGTCTTCAGTGAAAGGGCTCAGATGTGAGCATGTTTCAGTGCACAGCTCCAGGAAAAACTCTGATAATAAATGTGAGCTTGTTATCGTTGCTTTTCAGTGGGAAGTAAAGCCGGAAGCAGGGTCATGCTGGCTAATTGAAGCTTACATTTTCATTCAAGCACTGCATTTTAATTATAAACTGGTGACACAAGTGTCACTTAGTTCTTATCCTGTTTTAAGTGTGTATACGTACAAAAAATACTTTCAGCTATTAATGCATTCTTGTGATCGTATTTGTTATCCTACATTATGTCTACCAGGCACGTGTCTAATGACATGTTTGGTACATGCTAATTCTTCTGCCTCTTTTAACAGAGGGCTTGCACACACGTTTTGGGCTGCACACGGTGCCAGTTGGCCACCAAAACAGGTGCACATTAATGCTAGAAAATCAGCATCAGGAACAGTGTACCCATATTCTGGCCAGCTGCAACCACTTGCTCAGCCTTCCAGGGGCAGAGCAGTCATGCCAGAAAAAGGGATAACCTGCAGGAGCAGCTGCATCCAGCATTGACTCCTGGAGATGCTGACAGTGAGGTCCTGGCTGCCCAGGTCTGGCCCTGATCCTCGACCACTTGCCCTTCATCCTTTGCTCCTCTGATCCTGTGGAGTCGAGTCTTTTGGCTCTCTGTGTGGCCAAAGCACTGAGTAAGACTTAGAATTCAGGTGGAAAATTTCTGGCCTGTTTTTCCTTCTCTGTGGGGTTTTGCTGCTGTGGCCAAAGACTGTCTCCAGCTAGAACACTGCCATTTATATACAGGAATTAAAATAAAAAGAGATAAAAGGTCACTGGGAATTGGCTACTGAGAGATACAAAAGCAGTTATTAAAAATCAGACCAGGAACACAAGCAAAAACAAGGAAATATCCCTAGAAAGCAAGTTCTGAGGATAAACCTCTTTCACAGACATTGCATGGAATGGGATAGCTATTTTTTTTCCCCTCTTAATTTGCTACCAAACTATAAAGAGGATTCTGTTTTAATAACCACTACTGTAGCGGGACACTGCAAATGAATTGTTAAAATGGTTATAATGAGAAGTAATACTGTGAATACAGCCCTAGCATCCTTCCTAAATACTACATGTTTTATTGCAGGTCTTGCATCTTTAAGGATCCCAAAGCATCTCCCAAACCGTCTGCATTTGCCAACGCTAGAGGCAAGGGCACGAGCACAGCAAAACGTGCAGAGCAAAGGAGAAATGCTCCCTGACCTCTGAAGCAAACCTCCAGCCTGCTGAGGAGACCCACAGGATGTTTCATCTCATGATTAGCAGATACTGGCATAATCTTGGCTAAACATTTTTGGAAACACCTAAGCACCTTTAAAAAATGAAATCCCCTTGACTCCCGATGCACCGTAAGCTTCGGAGACCAACCTTCCCTGGAATGTCGGGGACAGCTCGTGTGCCACAGGCTCTGGAAAGGCTGCTCATCATCCCAGAGCAGCTTTTGTCGACAGACAAAACTGTGTTTGCGCAGCGGGCAGAGCTGGGGGGAGCTGGGCCAGCTCTGATCCAAACGTGGGGTGGGCAGATCCAAGCAGTGAGAAACCTGAGCCAAGAAACTCATCCTCATGCCAGGCTGGTTGGCGGGGGCTCAGCGAGGCAGAAACGCAGAGGGGCTGCTGGACCACGGCTGTGTCCTACTGGTCTGTCTGGAAGAGGCTGGTCTGTCTGCAGAGAGCACCCTGCTGGACCCAGAACTGCTGTACCTGACACTCTGCTGCCTGCTGGAGAGGGATAAGAGCCCACCTGGTCAGGGTTAGCCACTCCAGTTTCAAGAAGCCATTTCAAAATTGCTACTTACATCCCTGCTTTACTACTTGATATTATACCATCAGAGACCCCCCTGCTGACCCCAGAACTGCTGTACCTGACACTCTGCTGCCTGCTGGAGAGGGATAAGAGCCCACCTGGTCAGGGTTAGCCACTCCAGTTTCAAGAAGCCATTTCAAAATTGCTACTTACATCCCTGCTTTACTACTTGATATTATACCATGTCTGGGATACCTCTGCTTGATACTAAAGTTTTCCAACAGTTCCCCTAACGAAACCCAGTTGAAATTGTTAATAGTGTTGCTGAGCTGTCATTGTACTGAATAGACTGCTGTAGGATGGGTGTTTGTCAGGTGGAAGAGCAGGACTAGGGGAGGCTAAATTTGGGAGGAAACAGATGAAGGGTCTGGGGCTCTCCCTCTGTAACCCACACTTGAAACCAAGTTCCTGAAGTTTTGACAGTTCACAGTTGCCAACCAGTAATGTCCCCACCATCAGCAAAGGCCCAAAACACAGTAAATTGTTAATAGTGTTGCTGAGCTGTCATTGTATGTACTGAATAGACTGCTGTAGGATGGGTGTTTGTCAGGTGGAAGAGCAGGACTAGGGGAGGCTAAATTTGGGAGGAAACAGATGAAGGGTCTGGGGCTCTCCCTCTGTAACCCACACTTGAAACCAAGTTCCTGAAGTTTTGACAGTTCACAGTTGCCAACCAGTAATGTCCCCACCATCAGCAAAGGCCCATCTGGAGAAGCACAATCTGTTTGGGGCTATTTCCTCACTGGCTGAAGTAGCAGAGCTTTGTTCAGTGAATCCTCATGATCTACGTGGATAAAAACGTGATGCCACACAACACAACTTGCTGTTTCACCAGCTTGCTAAAAAAACCCCAACACACAAAGAAACTAACTCCAGCTAATTTTGCATTAAAATGCATGCAAGTATGTAAAGGAGCATTGCTGTGGTTTACCTGACTTTAGAATACCCACTGGACAGGGATGATTAAAGCCTACTATTGCCATTAGTGAGTCAGACACAAAGCAATATTACTCCCTTACGTATCTGGCTACCTTTGGAAACTCAGCCTCAATAGTCACAAGGTCTTCCAGCACTAAGAGTCTGCTATTTCATTTGCTTGTGGGCAGCTGAATGCTGGGGCCTGAGCTTTAAAAAACCCACAACAACAGCATGGGAATTCTCACAACACAATGATCCAGTCTCTTGCTAACAGCCATCACTGGTACTCAGTGAGGCAGGAGCCAGGTAGGCACAGCACTGACGTAGATGCAATAAATCGTATCTTAGATTTGATTCTATTTAGGCAATGTACCTCTGGCAAGATCCTATTTCAAGTCATAATTGCAACATGTCATGGTTCCTTTCTAATGCCTTGCAGCAACACTAGATACAGCATGCCTCTGGGATGCAAGAAAGACACAGCAACAATCCCAGCCTTGTGGAATGCTATAGATTTGGACAGGAGAAAATATTCAGTCATCCATATTTGACACAAAATTGCATTATTTAAAATGCATATATGGGAGAAAACTGATCTGAAGCCTCGGGAAGAAAATTGGCAGTGACTTAAATATGGTTATTAACTAAATCTGAAAAAAACCCCAAAGCTGGCAGCTAGACAAGGCTGGTAATTCCTCACTAAACTGGGTACCTCTCCCACTCGAGCAGGGGATGCTTCTCACTTCTGAGTATCTTTGAAGTATCTGCCATTACCAAGCTAACAGGACTGGCTAAGTGAGAAGCATTCACAGGGCATAACTAAGCGGCACGATTCCAGAGCAGCAATTAAAAGGCAGAATGCTTGAAAAAGAACAATAAAAGAGGTTAATTCATCTCAGGGCCTGGCAATCTGCACAGGAAATACTGTAATTCCATAAGGCCCTCTCCCTTGTCCCCCCCTCCCTACAGCTCCTGCGTAGGTATCACTTAGCATCCCTTCACATACAACACTTGACAAAAAAATGACTCAATTCTATTGAAGAAGAGCTTTAAGTGCTATTTGAGCCTGGAGAAACACAGTAAAACAGTAGAGGAAACGCAACCCACACCTCATACCTTTGACAAGTCTATGATTACACAGTTTTCATGGGCAGGAGGGCAGAGATGCTGGAGAGCCAAGAAGAGAAATTAAAAATCCTAAGTTTCTGCCTGGGGCAGTATCCACCAGTTTTCTAAAGAAAAACTGTTGCTCCATCATTGAAAAGCTAATTTAGAAGGTACCTTCTTAGCAGAAGGGAAGTTATAACATTTCAGCAAAGAGAGGCAAAAAGAGGATGAGAACAAAGATGTTCAGACCACAGGATGCCACAAGGAGGAGAGGAAGAGGGGCTGGCCTGTCCACCAGCCAAAATCAAGAACTGCTTCAACACTTTCACTGCATTTGACCCACAACATGCAACAAATGGTAAAAATGCCCCCAGAAATCTAGCCAAAGTCTGTCCAGGCTGGGCCATCCATCCTGCAGGCAGCTTGCCCTAAGGCTTGCTATTTTAAGAGATTAGAGAGGCCACATATCATTATCATTATAATCAATCCCAAAATAGAGAAAGTCACAGTCTGAGACCTTGCTGTGGTCCCCAGCACCTCTATGTGCCCCTCAAAATAGCCAAAACAACCACTCTGGAAGAAAAAAATACGAGTAGAAGCACAGGGAGCTGTCACCTAGCACTCTAGAATTTTGAAGGTTGAAAGAACTGATGTACTTTGGAGACAAACACCTAAAGGAAACAACTATCTGGCAATAGAGGAGGGGGAACAAAATATATTGTAATTTAACAAAATATGCTGAAGTGGGAGACTTTAGGGTAAGACACAGAATAGTGAGAAGCCCTGCACAGCACTGGGGCTGTCTACTGAAAACATCCTTTTCTTCTGAAGTCATAAATGTGTATCAGCCTTTCAGACATATGGGCAGTTGTGCATTTATCCTGTTTATTTTACTACTCCTGTGCATCCTGCCTTGCCATCTGTTGGTAAGAATTTGGATGCTGAACCATAAGTCTGCGACATAATAAATACCAGCAAACAGAGATCTAAAACTAAGATAAGCACAAAGTAATGTTTGGAAGCAGGGCCAGGTTTTCAGTTCAATAGTATGATTTGTTTCCTGAGATGAGTCTTGGCTCAGAAAAGAGGGACCAGCAGGAAAAGGTCCAACTGAAGGGACAGATCTACGATTCCTTCTCTTATATTGGCTTCATACTGGCATAATTCCACTGCCTTCCTAGAAAGCAGTTAAATTTATGTAGGTGAAGAATCAGGCTTAATCCTGTCCCTCAAGGAAGACATGCTTAAACACAAAACATTGCATGTATAAAACATAAGTTGCAAGTAAAATGCTTCAAACGCAGATAAGCAGTGTTCACACACCCTGTGAGCTGGGCAGCCCTAACGCCGTGTCCCAGTTTCTCCACATCTTCTTTTATTATTAGTATGAGAGGAAAGTGGGTGGGAAGGAAGCACATTTATCCCTCCTAGTCAAGAGCAGGAAGATAAGATAAATGGTCCCAAATCAGGCAGGAAGCCTAGCGAAGCCCAGATCCACAAGCCTCCTCCATCCATCCTCCTCCTCCTTCTCCAGTCCCCGTTTGGGGATGCAGAAGTTCCTGCTCAGCTCTCTGACACCCAGACCACAGACACCAACTAAATACCCGGGTGCTGAGAGGTTTTAATAACAAATTTCAAATTACCTAAGTACCTAAGTACTCCTACAGCCTCGAAAGAATGAAAAAAGGAGATGAAAGGCTACAGAATGGAGGTATCAGAGATACTTGCACC
The DNA here is from genome assembly GCF_000747805.2 of Chaetura pelagica. Lineage (NCBI taxonomy): Eukaryota > Metazoa > Chordata > Aves > Apodiformes > Apodidae > Chaetura > Chaetura pelagica. The sequence goes on from NW_009954140.1 coordinate 4,097,057, forward strand.
TGGCAGGACTCTGACCAAAGCTCAATGGCATGACCTGGGCAGACGCAACACAGAGTGACCCACAAATGGGACAGGATTCACTAGGGAAATAACTACTGTGATGAAATTTTACAGCAACAAAAAACCACATTGACACACTTGCCCGTTTCACCAGCCTGCACTGGCGAGGGTTAGGAGAGCTGCCAGAAGGCAGGGCAAGCCCTGAGGAGGTACAACAGCTACGAGCTCCTGCCAGGAATTAAAAACAGGAATAAAAGCCCATGGCAGAGGGTCAGTGAAAGGCAATGGCAGCTGGAAGAAGCCCAAAGACTACATTAGATTACACTGCAAAGGTCCCCAAGAGCCCCAAAATGACTTACTGTGGCTCTGACAGATAATACCACAAATGCCACCTGTCAACCACCTACAATATGAGCATAATTATATCCAGAATAAAAAGTTATCTACAGCACAACACAGCCACAGGTATCCTATCTGTATTGCCCAGCACCTCCATGACTCTTCCCACAGAACACTTCTGAAACCTAGGAAAGACTAATATTACCCACATCACATCTTGCACAGAGGAAGAAGTTTTACAGCTGGCTCCCATGTGCTTTCATTGGTTTGCAGCCTTGGGGGGATCACTGCTAATGCACAGAAAGCCTTTAGGATCTAAGTTTTGCACTGGGCTGTGTGACACATGGAGAGCCCTGGAGAAAAAACCCAAACCCTCATGTAGCCTGATAGCTCCCCACAGCCTGTGCAGTAGATCGAGTTCAAGAAAGCAGATTAATTCATTAAAGTGACATATATTCAGTCAATTAGCTTCAGATCCCTGTTTCACAGAGAGTCTCAGGAAAAATGGATGTTTTGTTACATCAATCCGGTCATTTGAGAACCTTTGTCACAGATGTTCAAAGAGGCACAGTTAGGAGATTCATGCTTTTTGATTCGGGAAGAGAAGAGATAATCCCTTAGCCCAACTGCTGCTGACAGCTCCTCCAGCACAAAATTTCTCACTATCTTAAAATCTGTTCTACTATGGCCAATATATGGAAGAGATGGAGCTTTGCATCCCTAAAGATTGCTGCAAATTCATAAATTCTCTCTAGCAAATGGAATGCTCCTGAAAGAAAACCACCCAAGAAGGCTGTCAAAAATCACTCCATCAGCTGCTGACAAAACCCTGCAGCTTCAACCACTCTTGCAAAGATGATGTTGGAGCTCTAAGAACCACTTTGAAAAACAATGAGTGCAGCACAGGCACCTTCTCACCAGTAGGTGTTTTACCAAGGAATCAGAGCTGGTATGAGCAGGATGCATGGAAAGAAAGAATGAAAACATGGGCTGAAGCTCAGAAAAGTCCTTCTCTAATGTATTTACATTTCTTTTGGGAAATTTGTGGATGAAAGCTCACTCTTCAGGATCTGTAATACCTGCACAAAACGTGTCTCTGCTGTCCAAGCAGGAGGCAAACACCTCCATGGAGAGACACCCTTGGTGTGTCCTCCATTTGCAGCGACCTTCTTCTGCAGCCTGAGCACAGCCTCACATGCCTGTAAAGACTGAGACCAGCCACCCCTGAATCCACCTCCTTGTGCCCGTGGACATAATCTCAGAGGCAGGTCATGCCTGATATTAAATTGATACAACATTTCCTCTTTGACAAAGAAAACTTTGGCAATAGTGCTGGACGAGAAAGCTTGAGCTGGACTGAGCTTATTACACTTAGCAGTGGTGCTGGGACTTCACAGCTCTGCTTTGAGAATGCTAAGGAATTTTCATTCTACTTGGATGAGCCATGAATCTGCAGTATTGATGGATGGCAGCCTTCCTTTATTTGCTTGCCTCAAACATTTGTATAAGCATTTTAATTTTGTTTTCAAGAGTATCCATGGAAGCAGCGCACGTGCGTGCCGAGTCCCTGGGTTTCTGAGCGTTCATCCGAGCTGGAGGACTTGCAAATAATTGTGCAAATGTGGGTTTGTGCAAGTTTTCAAGTCATAAATGACTTACTCGCTCCTTTCTCCAAATTATAAATGTTCCAGCCACCCACTCAGGAAGGACACATGATTCCACGTGAATTAAATAACCAATTGCACCACTTGAAAAGTAAACAGCAAACAGGGAATACTGAAAGCAGCAGACACAATGGGTTCAAAGACATTCATATGCTGAAGTGTTCAATAAAATATTCTTTGAATAAATTTAAATTACAAGTACATTACTTGATTTCATATCTTGTTGTCACAGGGCCTGCAGAGCTCTATTGTGAGCTGTCCTATTAACTTCAGCATGATTGTTCACCAAGATAAGCAGTTCTAGTGGAAAAAGTGGTGCTTTCAAAATATTTTTTCTAGGCAAATATTTTAATAGCAGGTCCTCCTTGTGAGCAAGACTGTGCAAGGTTTACATAGTTGTGCTGCACACTGACCATAGGATTAGAGGCTGCTGGAAAATGACGGTGGTTTAATCTCTCTTTCTCAGATTAGCTTGGCCATGAAGGATTATTCGTAAGATTCAGCAGTTCCTGTGTTTGGAAGATTCTGGTCTTCACCATCTTGACAGAGACCCACAGCTTGTGACAACTGTAGCTCAAGTGTGGGCATGGAACATAACAGCAATCCCTTGAAATGGGGCTGATTTGTTCTTCTTGTTAATAAGTGGCTTGGGATGCAGAGTTCAGGCATGGCCAGCATGACTCCTCCAGGAACGTCTTCCTCTGGTGATAGTTTGGCTTCAGCTGTCAAAACTGCAGTAATTGTAGGTGCTGTGGCCCCAGAAAACTAAAACCAGCTTTGCCAGGGAGCCCCTGGACCATTTCACTGCAGAGGCTCAGCCGAGTCCCATCCACTTCTGCTACATGCACATTCATACCAAGAACCATTTTAAACAGTTTCCTACCTAAAGCAATTACCTTGGATATAAGTTTTAAAAATCCACGCAGAAATACATCTATTGTTAAAAATCCACTCAATGAGCCTCCTACCTCCACCTCTGACAAACATGCTAAAAGAACAAAATTGAGATTATACAGGCAAGAGTTTGACTGATGTTTCATTAATGCTATTTCTCGAGTGACTAAGCTCATAGTAGTATCAACTACTAGTACTGAAACATGATTTCATCCCCAAGACAACTGCAGCTCCAAAGATAATGTGCTGGGTCCCTGAAACCCATCACTCCAGTTGCCATTACGATGCTAATTTGTTGGAAAATGTGGTCCTGAAGATGAGAAACAGGAGAACACTAAGAACAGTTAGAAGGTTATTCTGTTCCATTCTGTTTCAACAGCTTTGCTTGAAATCTTGTGATGTGGGGCACTGGACAGGTGACTGCTCAAAATGCAGCACACAGGTTGTCTTATGGATATAGTCAAGAAATATTTCAATGGAAAATTTCAGCTGACCTGAAATTTACTCCACAAAATGCTTCATTCATGTCAGAAGCAATTTGAGAGGCTGTTCAAGGTATTTTCACCTTTTGTACATTTGTGTCTTAGAACTGTATTTATTTATTTTTTTGAGGTAAGAATGAAATGGTGCTTAAGATCATTAAAATAAATTAATATCAGACCATTTAACCACATACAAAAATCTATAACTGACATTATTTTCTTCCTGTGTATCTCCTCAGAGTTGTAACTATTATGTTACTAAAAGATCCATCTCCTCTGAGTGAGTGATGCTCTGAAACATCCGAGGGGGTGTTGTTTTAAATCAGCTTCTAGAAATGGTTTTATTATATTCTGAAACAAAGGGACCTTTCCATGTTGAAATCTAAGCCCCATATGGTTTAAAATGTGAATATTTGAATGTATCTACAGATTTTTTTTCTTACAAAGAGCATACTGAAAATGTAGGAGAGAATGTAGTCTGTGCTCCTCATATCTGTGAACAGATGACAGCCTTCTCAAATTGTCCATTCTTAGCACATATCTCACAACTTCAAATTTTTTAACTTCATAATTTTATGAGCATTTGAATGTTGAGAAGAAAATTAAATTGCTGCTGAATAGATGGGTCCCATGAAATGCTTTTTTTGTCCCCTGCCCTGATGAGGATGTGAGCTTCACCTGCACACAGCTGCTGGCTGCACTCTTCCCACAGATCCCCTCGCAAACAAACTGTGCTCAGGAAGGCACAGTCACTGCCCCAGCCAAGCACCCTGGGATCAGCCAGCACCACTGGGCACTGTTTGCTGCCCTGCCTCCTTCTCACCACTTCATGGACTTCTTTTTTTTTTCCTTTTAAAAGTTCTTACTGAAACCCAGTTTAAATCAAGGGAAAAATCCCACCACTTTCAGTCAAAACTGCACTTCATGCCTATGAATGAGATTCCTGATGGACTTCAGGAAACTCGGGGCTTTCTCTCACAGACAACAGGCCATGACCAGTCTCAGCAATTCCCACAACATGAAAACTTATTTTCCATGGAAATCAGAGACTGAGGACACTAGAACAAGCTCAGAGAAGATCACAAGATTCAGTTCAAGTGGAGGATGCTCAGCATCTCTCCAGCAAACTCAGGAGCTCTCAGACACGAGCCCTTCTTCTCAAGGTGTCATAAAAGCCATTCCTAGGGTTAGATTTCCTGCAGGAGCTACAAAGCTGGGCCTTATCATTACCTGTAAACCTTCACACTTCAGTAATTCCTTCCCTCTTTATTGCCTAAAAAGGTTTCCGTGTCCCGCAGCCATTACAGACACAGACACACACAATTACCAGGTAGCAAATCTGGCATTTTAAGAGAAAAACGATGTCACACTGTAGCCTTGTGAGCAGATGGAGAAGATGAGAACAGACACGAGGACGAGGTGCCTCTGCCACAGCTTTTTCTAGGAAGAAAAAAACCCCTCCAAAACCAGCTGCTAGGCTGAGCTGCAGCCGGGCTGAGCTGCCTGGCAGAACAAACCGAGGAACCTGGGGTGTGAAGTTCACGCCTGCCAAGTTGTGCTGATGGAATTAGGTGCACGGAAGCCGACAGGCCAAGTGCACTCCTGGGGGATGAAAGACTCGGGTGTGCCCTCGTGAGCCACAAAGCGGCTGGGCAAAAGTCAGTCAGTGCCTTCCCTTCCCCAGCACTGCCCCTGTTCCAGCACCGCTGAGGCTGCACCCGCTTCCGGTGCCGAGGGGAGGGACCCCGCAGGGGAGGGGGTTCGGGACGCGGTGGTCCGCGCCTC
>NW_009954140.1:4102746-4103142 GCF_000747805.2 Chaetura pelagica
TCCCAACGCCGCCACAGCCCCGCGTGTTTCTTTGTCCCGGCAGTTCCCGCGGCGCCCGCTCTGCAACTGCATCTTCAGAGGGACCCACATGTTCGGCCTGTGCGGGGAACGGGGTGTCCTGCTGCCCATCCCAGCCACTAAACCACATCTTCCTATTGAATATAATTCAGCCTGACCCTGCGGCTGCATTAAGTAACCCCGAGGTCGCACTGAAACACTTGAACAGCAGCAACACCTTCAACCAGGTTCCCGGTGTCTCTGCCTGAGGGTAGAGGGGGGAGGAACTTGGGTTTCTGCTGTCCTGCCTGAGACCTGCAAATGAGCCCTAAAGCCCCCGAGGCCACAGCCCCGGGGGGGTTCCAGCCCGCCAGGCTGGAGGGCTCAGACGCGCCCCGA
>NW_009954140.1:4103984-4125186 GCF_000747805.2 Chaetura pelagica
TGTGGAGCCCCCCCTGGTGGGCGCAGACCCCCGCGGCTGCACCGCCAGCTCCGGGGCCCGCACCTTCCCGCGCCCGCACGGGCTGCCCGGGGGGCTCCCTAGAAACGGTGCCGAGAACGGCGGGGGGAAAACTGTTCCCATCCCGAGAGGGGCCGCGGTGTCGGGAGCTACAGGCGAGGGAAGGCTCTGGGCAGGTGTCCCTCCTGCAGCCCCGCTCTGCCAGCAGCTCCCGGCAACGAGGCTGTGAGCGACTATTTGGGTTTCTCCTGTTTGGGAAGGGATGGAGAGAATCCAGCACCCGAAAATATTTTCCCTTTAAAAACCAAGGGGAGAAACACCGACACCATTTTTAAAAATCTTGCCATCCTGCCTCCCACCCCTGACTCTCATCACTGCGAGTTGACAAGTCGGTCCTGCCTCCGCCTCAGCCGAGTGACAAGCCAGATGAATGGGAAGCTTTCCTGATCAGCTAATGCGTTTGTGTGCAGGGAACATGGCAGCACACCCGCTCTGTATGGGAATCAGGGAGTGGGAGGACAAGAGCTACAAACCTCGAGAAACACCAGCACTCTCACCCAGCAGTGCAGGGATGGCTGCAGGTGCTGCTTCAACCCCCCAGCTCAGCATAGCAATGCAGAGATGCTTTTCAGCTGCTCCTTCTTTTCATAAAAGCTAGGAAAGCAAAAAAGAAAGTACTAATTAAATCTGGGCTTTATTTCATAGAGACCTAGAGACATTGCTCAGACTGAAGCCTATAAACATAGCAGAGCTCCGAAGTTGGACTCCTTGGTTTAAGCATGTAAATCCTATTTATTTATTTATTTATTTTCCCAGTTGTAGTTTGTAGGTCTATCAGTGCCTTTGCAAAATCTCCTTCTAAATAAATGTCTCCATTAGGGATGGAAGACTGGAGTCAGGTAAACTCCACAGCAGAGTGAAGCCTCGGCCAGAGAAACTGGATCGAGCATTTAAGTTTAATGAGGTTCAACAAACTTCTCATTTAAAATATATGTTTGTACCTCTGGGCTTTGGGGGTTTGGACAGAGTGGGAAAATGAGATACTGTAACAGCAGGAGAGAAGCTATTTCCATAGCTTCTTAAACCTATTGAGCCTTAATTAATATTATTTATTTGCATTACTGTATTGCATGAGAGAGCTGCTTGTGGCTGCCTGTGCACAGCAAGGAGCAGGGGAAGGGCTGGGGGGGCTGAACCAGGGCTGGGTTCCCACTTGGCACAGAAATATTCTCAAGGGCTCGCAGTCCAGATGAATGGCACTTGGTCTGGTGGGTTTTCAGCAGCCTCCCCCAGCAGAAAGGGGACACCCAACCACAGGGCTCTCCATAGCCAGGAGCCACCAGCCCTGCAGCAACCTGCCCACACAGTCCCATGGATTGTGCAAGGTAACAGTACATCATCAGAATGTATTAATAAAATATCTCACTCCTCTTCCCCCCCCCCTCCCCTGCATTTTTGCAAAGAAAATGGCTGTTTCTGCTGCCCTCAGAAATAACTTGGGCTCCTAAAGGGTTAAAGAGAAGCATCCAAGGCAGACAATCATTTTCTGCCCAAGCTATCTTCTTTAGTTTAAAACTGTTCTCTATTCTTTTGAAATGCATGAAGTCGATTGTGGGAGAGCTAATATTATATTCCACTACTGAAAGCTGGTGGAGTATTTTACATTGATGTCTGGCTCTAGTGATTTTCTAAGGATTTTGAATTCATTAAATCCAACCATTGAATAATCTCCATTCGTGGCGGAAAGAAGGCAAAAGTGCTTATGGTCCTCTTGAGCAAAAAAGCATGTAGTCTTTTCTTAAATGCAAAAGCTCTCTGACCCTCTCTGTGTAATAGAAGTTGCCCCTCCTGTCACCTCCGGTTTGCAGCCTTTGCTTGTGACACAGCTGTGCAGTGCACAGAGGCAGCCTGGCTGGGATGCTCTGCACTGCACTGGCACCCTGTCCTCAAGCAGAATTAAGAGCCAATTGTTCCAAGCTCAGACCAGAGACAGGAACTCATAACAATGAGGAAAGAAAGCCCCACATCTTCTCCCTGAAATTTAAGCCCTCTCTGATGACACAGAGCAAGGACAAGTGTCCAAACTCAGAAATATTTACACTGGAGAAACAGCAACTTGAAACTGAATTGTTTTGATTCCTTGATGCTGATGTTCAGAGTTTTAAATGAAATCTCATGCCTGATAATTTTACTTCTGAACTGAGTAACGGTTACTTTGGAGATGAAACTTTGGCTTTAACTGAATTCAGTGAGAGCTGTCACTAATAAAATCCTGCCCCAGAGACACCACTGATACCAGAAGACAACTGCAAGATGTCACTGTTTAGCATTACTGCTTCTGCTGCTAAATGTCAATCACATTAACTTTAATAGATTAGACTTTTCTTAATCTATCATCTAGAAAATAATACTAGAATTTCACTAAAATCTTTTGGAGATTGCTCAAGAAAAAACTCAAGAGAGTTCTTTCTCAGAATGAAAATAATCACTTCAATTAAATAGAACTTTTGATGTAGACACAGTCTAACCATCATCAAAGCCTGGAACAGATATTTCATCCTCCCTTGTTCTTTCCCAGCTTTTAGCTCTATGCTTCTGAGATGAATTTTTGCATCTGGAAATGTCCTAAAGCTATAAGGACATCAATAGAATTGACTGTTGTCATCTCCTGTGGGTCCTGAGATCTTTTGGGGATCTTTCCTATCTAATTTGATGCTGATATTAGGGAAAAAAAATCCTTAATAATTTTCTTCAGATTAAGGTACGTATGAAGAACTGGAGAAACATTTCATACATGGTGTACAGTGTCAAATAACCTCCTGAAATACACAGGGCAGTGGTGGGGTTCGAGTCAACTCACCAGGTTAGCAGCAGAGCTCCACAAGTGCACACATCTCCAGCCTGAGCAAAGAACCTTGTGCAAATATGGGACATGGCAGGCACTGTCACTTATGTCACAAGTATATTTAAGAAAGAGCAATATTAAAGTTTTTCATGGAGCTAGATTTTCATACACCTGGGATCTTGCAGGTTAGTGTGATCCATACCAAACCACACTGGGGGACCTTTGCAGAGCTGGGGCCAAATGACTTGCCCAGCTCACAAATTCAGTGGCAAAACAAAGGCTGAACTCACTTCTTCTGAGGGCTGGTACCATATCTGACCCACCTATTCCTTCTGTTATCGTTCATCATGTATTGCAAGGACACGGGGCTTTCACCTCTGAGGACTGCACACCATGTTCTGCCTCCCCCAGCAAGGAGGAAGAGAAGACTTCAGCTGGCAGAGAAGTCACCATCACACTTCAGAGCTGAGTCTAGAAAAAGGTGAACTTAAATTTTGTTTGAGGAGTTATAAGGCTGATTTCTCTTTTAGTCCTACAAAAGACCATCTGAAATCAGCAAGAATAGTTTTAGGTTGTCCTTCAGAGCTGAAGAAATGGTTGTCTCAGAGGAAAGAGATTGTCGTTCTCCTGCCACTTGAGGGACAAGAGCTTGGCCTCAACTCTATTGTTCCTTTTAATATATTAAATATTCGTTGCCTTAGTCTTGGGGAGCAAAGAACACAACTGCTTTCTAATAAATAAAACGTGCTCAGATGCATGTCTGAAGCTTTCCAGATAACTGCATTTTGAGTTTGCCAGGAAGCCAGATACTGCTGTTGGAAAAGTAGCTGCTATGGTTTGTCATCTGAGTCTAGAAATTGATACCCAAGAACGATGTGATGAGACAAACTTGATGATAACACTGCTCTTCTATAAATAATTTGAAGAAAGTTTTTTTCATTAAAAGAAAAAAAGTCTCTTTTGCTAGAGACTTGCACAGCAAACCAGAAAATTAAAAAGGATGGGCATGCTGTGTTTGAATAGAGCTATCAAAGGAACATGATATACACAATTCATAGAAGAATATATAGCAGCTCTTGCACATTTCCCACTACATGGGCTGCATTTTCTCCATAATACCAATAGTTATGAAACTCATTATCTTTTTTGACAATGGAGAAACTGAATATTATTCCTTTGCTTGCTTGATCATGTCAAATGTCAAAGCAAATTATGAATGCTTCTCCTTCAAGTGCTCATCCCTCCTGGTAAGATATTAAATATCAATAGTGTTCACATTCAGCTACAGAGTGAGCTAATACTGCACACATCTGACAGACCTAAAGTTCACTGTGCCCGTTACCTGCCAAGCCATTTCATCTCTCTTGCCCATGTCCTGAGAGCTGGAAATGCCACATTATGGATGATCTGGAGTATGAGTTACAGCTGTGAGTGGGGGTTACTGATGAGTTTAAAGTGTCAAAAAGGGAGTGGGAGGAGGAACAAGGGGTTAATGGGACTAGAGCCCTGATTTTGCATCACATTTCAAAGGATTTAGAGAGGCAGTGAGAGCTATGGCAAGTTTTCTCTGCTTGAAGTGCAGAAAAAAAGTCCTTCTATTTTTGATGGTGGAGAAACAAATGTGCTGATGGAGGGTTCATCCAAACAAGGCACTACTGGAATGAGCCATGTTTGTTCTCAGGGCAGTGTCCAGATGGAAATACAAATTCTCCTTGGGAATCTGGTGCAATGAGGGGGTGCAGGGAAAGAGGGAAAAACAATACCTGTCTGGTTTTCTCATTCCAGCCATTATCAATCAGTTCCAAAGAATAATTATGCACCTGAAAGCAGCCCAGCAGCAGGCACCTTGTGCTGTAAAAACACACACTGACAACACAGCTACTGCTCACAACCACACACCAACTTCAGGCAGACTAAAAGATGCAGCAGGGAGCAGGATGTCACTGTGATGGATCACACTTCTCCGGGCTCTCTCTAAGCCCCTGAGTGCACATCCTGCTGATCACTGCCAGGACACATGAGCACCAACTCCTAACCAGTCCACAAACAAAGAAACATCAATCTCTTTAATGGCCTTTACATCATTAAATAAGAATATATAGAAAAATCTTCTTTCAAACAAATGCTCCTTCTCAGACCTGAGGGAGAAGGTGCTCTAGCAGAGCAGCACAAGGAGGCTCAATGAAGTCACCTGAAGTGTAAAATGAGGCAATTGCCTCTGAAGCCTGATATCACCCACCCACCCAGAGGACGGAGGAGAATTACCCCAGCCAGAGAAGGGGAAATTGCCTTCTGACCTGAAAATGAAGGGCTTCAGTGGGAACGTGTTAGGAGGTGGGTTGAGGGAAACAGGTTTTTAGGATAAGTCTTAAATACTTAATCACAATAACTTGCTGCACTGAATTTATCTCCTAAGCTGCCTAAAGTAAATTCCTCAGATCTGTCTGAATAATTTTGAGCTGATAATGCAGCATTCCAGTAGGAAGGCTGTTGCCCAGTGAAAGGATTTTCTCATTAGAATTTCAGCTGATAATTCACTAGGGAGATGGTCTTTTGGGAACATACCCCAGTAGCTCACTTGGAAAAGTTTTATAAACAGTACACTAAGACAGAAAATTGGAAGGTAAAAATTAAAGCCATTACTTCTGAGAGTTCAGTGGTAGAAAAAGCATCCAAAGGAATGAGGTTCATCTGATCTTCCCTGTGCTCCAGTGCTGTTTTTATTTCCCTATGCAAGAGACCAGCAAATCCTCTTCCATCAGCCTGAAGCAAGAGCTGCGGTTTCTGGTGATGAAACGAGCTCTCCATCAGGTGTTTGTAGCATCTATGGGTCCAAAGAGCTGTTTTTCTACAGAATCACACTTGGGAGATGGATATTGAACCAGATAATCAAAGCTTTACTGTGACACTCCTAACTCCACTGGTCTGAGATGATCCAGCTGAGCAGCTTTCAGCCTGTCCCTGTCAGGTATTTCTCATTTCATTGCTCTTCTCCATATTCAAAATGTAGTTGGTTTTTCAGACAGAGACCAGCAAGCAGGGGGAGAAACAGGGGAACCCAAAGGGGAGTTTTGCCAAGAGGAGCAGAACCTTAAACCCCCCTCCCCAGCCCTACCGAGCCCAGGACCTGACTGGGGTGGGATGAACACTGGAAGAGTCCATGAACCTCACCCTCCTACACAGAGTAGCAGAAACCCCTTTCCACAGACTGTTTTATGTGACAGCAGCAGTGAGGAGGAGAGGAAGAAAAGCAGTGGGAATCACAACAAAGCAGCCTGACACAACGTTTCCAATGAGCTGTAGAGAGGGCCAGCAGAACCCACAGAGCCTGGCCCTGCCCCCGGCACCCACATCCCTGCTCCTGCTGCGGGAGCTGCACCAGCGCCTCGATGAAGTGTTTTGTTTGGGCTGAGTAAATGGCAAATGGTGTGTTTATTGATTTTTTACCTCTCTTCACACCTCAAAAGCTGCCTGCCTGCTCAAGGCCAGGTCGCAGCACACTTACTTCTGCAGCAAACACCTGCTCCATTGTTGAACCATAAACTCTCCGGGACAGACAGTCTCTTCCATCATGTCCCAAGGGTTGCCCCTTCCCTCCTTTTGCCAAAGAGAACCTGATGTAACACAAATCTCTAGAGGAAAGTCTGATAAGATTAAGTAATGCTTTACATCCTACTAACACCATGCAGAAACTTGCTGGAACTTGGTAGAGTTTTAGCTGGAGTTCCTACACTTAACACAACAATGAAGTGCACCCAGCTGGTACCACTTGCCTCTTACTTGCCCCCATGGGGGGATGGAATCTTTTTGGGTGCAAATAGCTCTATAATAGACACAAAGCAATAGATTATAAATGCAGAAAATATTATAAGAGGACTTTTGCTTGAGCAGCCAATCTACAAATATGAACCCAAACAAAAGTTATGCAAAAGGGAAACCTCAAACCCCTTGAAATTGTCAACAAATAAGTCAGAAAGACCTTGAAAGAATAAGATCACAAACCAACACAGACTCTTTGTCCACCCACCAAGGAACTGCTCCCAGAAGGATAATTAGAAGAACACGGAAGAGGTTAACAGGATTCTGGACAGTCTGGTGGGGCTTCACAGTCCTTCAGGGCTCCTCGTGCTGAGGTGGCAGTGCTGGTGCCACCAGCACCCCTGCCTTGATGGATGGGGTGTGCCCTGCTTCCCCATCCCAGGGGCTGAGGACAGTTTGGGAAGTGCAGGAGCAGCTAGGGGTTATCTGAGGAGCCAGGGGACAGCAGAGACCCATCAACACCATGGAGTGGGCAAACCCATGTTCATCCAGCCCCTGAGCTCCAGCTTTAGCTTTCCCTTCCCAGTTCCGTGCAGGGGCAATGCCAGGCTGTGCCCACCAAAGCTGAGGGCAGGTGGGTGCTGCACTGGCACAACACTGCTCCTGGGGCTGATAAGGAGCATTCCAGGAACAGAAGGTGTTGCCCAAGAGAGCACAAGCCTTGTCAGCTCCAAACAGAAACTGCTTTTGAAGCAAGAGGACAAACTGCAGCAGCCAGAGTTGTGAAAAGCCTTGACAAAACATTTAATGGGGAGAAAAAGAGACAGGTTGCCAATTGCTGGAGTCTTCCTAATTCAGGTTATTAGATGGTTACTGCCACTGCTATTAAAAAGACATGATTTTCTGAGTGATGTAAGCAAGGAAGGGCTGGAACACACCCACAGGATTTCCATGTGCTTTTAGCTCTGTTAATGGAGGAAAAAAAAATTCCTCTCATATGAGACTCAATTGAATAATTATTCAATTGAATTAACAAATCAGTAATGTGCTGGTTTGTGATGTATTCCTCTCATATGAGACTCAACAAATCAGTAATGTGCTGGTTTGTGATGTACCCAGTAAATATATGCCTAGGAAATGAAATAGATAAATCTCTAGATGCTATTTTAGGTTCATCACATGTATGTTGATCCAACTGGATTTTGTTGTTGTTGTTGTTGTTTAATCTGTGAGGAAACCATTAAGGAATGAAGCTGAGGTTTCAAAAAAGAAAGCAAAACAAATCCTGAAAGGAATCAGCTTTTCACTGAGCTTCACACAACAATGGTGTTGTGTGAGAAATGCTACTACAATTTTCTTAGGAGAATGAAAAATAACAACCAGCTACTCTGGTCATAAATAACCTCTTTTCTCACAGCAGAGACCCATTACAAGGTCAGCACCTTCTGTCAAACATCTTGATTAGGCTCATTAAAACTGTCCTGGTTTTTTTGGTTTTTTGTTTGTTTTTTTCTTTTCTTTTTGCACGAAGGGCCTGCTTTTCTTGAAATTTGTACCTGTTCTTAGAAAGAACTTGGAAATTCAAAATATGAACATCTGAGCCTTCCCAACCCTATCCCTCCTCAGGTCTCTCTTTTTTTTGCATTATTGAGGTGAATGATTCTAGCAAAGACACGTTTGCCTTTTTACATTTTCCACAGGAAAGCTTCCCAATAAGATCTCTATTAATACAACGGTTTCTAGGTAGCAAGGAAAAAACCCCAAACCACCCCACAGCATCTCTGCTGAAAAAGCTGGCAGATGTTGACTCCTTCCCCATAACTGCAATGCCTCTATAAAAAGGAGCATTCCATTCTTACAAGCATTAAAACAGAAAATAAATAGAAGTGGTGAATACTGCACACAGATGATTACATGAGAGGGACCAGAAATTCAAATCCCCTCTCAGAGGGGACATTTCAGGGGTAATGAGAAGATGCAGAAGCTTTTCAATCTCCCAAATCAGTCCCTTGTGGCCCATCATGGAGGTAGACAAAGCAAACGGGGCAGCCTGGGTGGGCAGGATTATTTAATGAGTATTGGCTGATGTGAGACACCCACGGCCACCCCAGGCTGCAGCCTCGTGCAGGAAAATGCCAGAAGCCATCCCATTTGCAAGAAACTAATTATGTGCCAGGGATTTTCTTGCTTAGACAAACCTTACTGTTCTGTTTACAGCTCTTGGCACGTTCTCAGCCTGGGGGAGGTGCCCTGAATGGCAGCCATGGAGAGCCCTGGGCTATGCCCACTTTATTAATGAGCCTTAAACCACACAGACCTCCTGGGTTTTGGTGATAGGTGGGACTGAGCAGGTCAACCTCACCCTCTCAGGATGATGCTTTTAAGGCCACTGATGCATAGGCTTTCACCACAGAGCAGCCACATCATCCGGGGACAGGTTTTAGGGACCACAGGAGCCTTCCTGTGTCTTCAGATGGGCAGGAAGCTAAAGACAGGAAGGAGGTTTTTGTTACTAAAGATCTAAGCTAAAGCAGTTTGATTATTGTATAGAAATCTGCCTTGCTGAGATCACCAGAAGAGCCAGGGCCTGGCTCAGAGCCTGCAGGGACCATCATCTTTCTCTCACTTCTGTAGCACAGCCAGCACTTCTTCCCACAAGCCTAACTCAAGGCTGGAGAAAAAGCAAGGTTGGAAAAGAAAAAAAGGTAAAGCAGATTCTACTCAGTTGCTAAAAGCTTGGAGTAATTTGCACTGTTGTAACTCCAGCAGTTGAGATAGCCAGAAAAATGTATTAAATATTTCATTTTTTCTGCTTTGTCCCTGAAGACACTTTCTGTCCACTGAGGGCAAGTGCTAACAATGACTTCAATAGCAGAACGAAGTTTAAAGCCCAGATCTTTCCAATTCTGCTCATTCCTTTAAGCTATTCCAATCCCCTTTATGTTCTTTCTGCATACACACACCTGTCTTCTTCAAAGCCTTAACCATCTCTGACACACCTGACCTTTCCATCCAGGCACAATGGTTAAATGCAAAGAAAAAACCCTTCACCTACAGCAAGTAACTGCTTTGCCAGTCTCACGCCTGAAAATTTTGCTGCTGGAGAAAGTAAAGCAGGGAGCAAGCTTTCCTTCTCTCCTGAAAAATGGAACTGTCATCTCTTGGAGAGAAATAACAGCTTATCTTTATTTTGTCAGACATGACTGTTAGTTATTAGAGTCGTCTTAAGAAAATGCTACAAGAAGAATTAGGACAGTATTGTCATAGAAATGTCAAGAGTTCAGAAATTAATTTGACAAGATCTGGGAGATCTCAGATACCTGATTAAACTGTCTGTGACACTTGTGTTGTGTAAACACTGGAAAACTATTAAAATAACCAGGTAAAACTAGTTTCCATATTTAATTAATAGATGGCACACTAACTTACTAGCCTTTACTCTGGTTAGACTCACTCAATCCAAGCCAGTAAATATAATTTAACTTTTTAATGGACAAAAAGTTAATTCATTTTAAACTAAAATCTGATAAACTTATTCTGTTTGATAATCCTACTATTTTTTGGCTGGATCTTATATAAACACCCCTCTCCTCCACTTAGTGAGCAAGACCATACATTGCCATAGGATAAAGCACATGCAACTCTCTGGTTTTGAAGGTTTTAGAATGTTTTCTGTAGGAAAAAAATACTCCAGAGATGAAGAGAATTTAGGCTAAGAGGAATTATGGCTGAGAGTCTGACCTCAACAGGCTATAACACAGGCTCTAATATTTGCATCAAGCCCATATCTCATAGTTGTGTCTAACCATACAAATTCATCTTTTAAAGAAGACACTACATCCACGAGTAAATTGTTTTAATAGTTAATTGTTAGCAGCATAAAAAAGGATGTGATTATCCCCAGCCTGAGTCTCCAGGGGCCCTGGCAACATCTGGATTGCACCACAGCTGCAACTTGTATCCAAAGCCAGTGATTTGATGGGAACAGGAGAAACCTTTCTGAAGCCAAAGGTGTTGGCTCCAGTCAGCCAACAGCTGGATGGCAGAGCTGCCAGCCAGGGCTCAGACAGAGGCCAAAGAAGGTTCAAGTGTAAAACACAGCCCTGCTGTGCAGTGCTGGCTGTGGAGGAGCTGGCACAAGCCCACCCCATTTGCCTCTTGTCCCCCCCCCATGTTGTTCTGCCACAAACTTGGTCTTTCCTGCTGCAAAGAGGGTGGCTGTGCCCCCCAGGGATCAGCACCATTGGCCTGTGGTTGCTAAGCAAGTTCATCAATACCAATTAACCCTGGAGACATCTCTCTCTCTCTCTCTCAGGAGCCTGGCTGGTAGGTGCAGGGTCTGCAGCTGGATGGTGGGATTGGTGCTCCCAGCCTCAGGGGTGAGGGTGGCTGGTGCTTCCACCAGTGCTGCAATGGGAGGGGAGGTCCCCCAGCCAGCTCCTGGCTGCCAGACAGACCTGAGGAGTCATCTTCAGTGGAGGCAGATCAGCTAAATTGCAGGAAGGATGCTCAGAAGCTGCTCAGTACACAAGGTGGTTTTGTTTTGCAGAGTACAACAAGGAATATCAGAAATCAGTCACTGCTATTATTTGCTGCAGTTTCTCTCACTGATCCTTCCTTTTCTTAGCACTGGGGCTGGCTGGGAAGGAAGAGGAGCATCTGCCATTCAACTTTTTGAAAAGATCTTAAATAATTTAATTAAATTCACTTCCCAAATTATTTTCTGATGCAAAGACATGAAAATTAACTTGAATTTCAGTTTTTGTTCTTTGATAGCCAATCAGTGCTTATTTTTCAACTGGCATTTCGTCTCCCCCTGCACCCTCAGTTCTTCCCCCAACATCTTCTTCCCCCTCTTTATCCAGTTAAGCTTCATGTTCAGGTTGTTTGGCAGCAAAGGGAACCATGGACAGTTCCCTCTGCAGGTCGCTTGGTGCCCGCAGTCCCCTCTGCTCAGGTGGCCAAAGGGTGATGTGCATCTCCCAGCAGCATTCCCAGGGGAGACAGGTTGTGCCACAACCTCCAGCACCAAACCTGGTGCCTCACCCAGCACGCTCAGGGCAAGGGCACAGGACCAACACCTGCAGCTGAGTAAGGGGAAGATGCAGCCCAGCTCAGTGATCTGAGAGCAGGAAGAAAAACATATGTAGAAATAAAAGAGCCAATTCCTTTTTTTTTTTCTTCTTCTTTTTTTTTTTTTTTAAACGAACTTAGAGCAAAACGTTCTTTTTAAAAGGGTTTCCAGTGATTAAAAAGGAGAACACAACCCACCCCTCCACGCTACCCCCAGTGTGATCTGTTCCAGAGGCAGGAGAGGACACCATCAGATCCCATAAGCAATTTGCAGAACCCTCCTCCCAAGCACAGCCTGGCAATCCTGACTCCTTGCATCACTTGAAACAACATCCCTGCTCCTGGATGACCCCGAGCCCATGGTGAGTAATGAGGAAGAAAACAAGGGGTTGTTGTTTTCCCTCCCACTCCCCCACTCAGTCTGCATTAGGCTCCATCATTTCACAACTCTCTTGATGTAACACGAAGTGGCAGAACGTCCCCTGATCCAGAAGTGAACCCTGATGCAGTGCACAGCAGATGCCTGGACTGAAGCAGCTCCTTCCTTGCCTTCCCTACCTTTGATCCACATTTTCTGCTTCTGACAGGCTGTTAAACAAACATCAGTGACAAGGCTTGGTACACATTTGTTTTGCTGCAGCTTGCTTCCTTTCTGTTCAGCTCTCCAAGCTGAGTGGCTTGTTGACAAATACACAAACTCCATTACCAATTAATGACTCCAGTCTGGTCTCCACTCTCTTTATGCCCCGTGTCAGTTCTACACATCAGCCTGGGTAACATTCAAAGATAATTGTGTTTGGGGGAGCAGCAACAATCAGACAGGCAAATCCCAGACCCTACCAAAGCTGTAATTCCCTTTCCAAGTGCAGCCTGCTCCAAGGAGAGCTAGAGGAGCACATGCTGCATCAGCTCAAAGTGAAACCTCACTTTTCTTCTTTCACTCTTAATTTTTTTCCTCTTCCAAGAAAAGGCCACTTCTCTTCACACCCCAGGCTTCTGCAGGCTTAGCACATCTAGGGACAGGATTTCTGCAGGCTCTTCATTTGTTTTATCACTTTTTAAAGCCCACCTTTGTTGCATTCTGCAGTTCAGGGAATGTGTAAGTCCCTCTTGGCCAGCCTCAGCACAGACATGAGGTCAGGATCACACAGGTCTGTGCACTGAGACATATTTGGAAGAAACTTTTCATGAATGTTTTAAAAAGTGGTCACTGGCTTTAGGGACCTCCATTTCCAACACAGGTAAAAAGATGTCATTTTTGAATATTTGGGTCCTTTGAAACCCAGAAATCCAATACCTGTAGCAATCCAGGTAAATTAAGTTCCTGCAAATCCTCTGTGGAAGAAAATAAGAAATACTTAATTAACACTAAGTGCAGGCAGAGGAGGTACAGCCTGAACATGTCGACATGGCTGCAAAAGAGAATGAGCAAGGGGGGGAGCTTAATTCAGGCTGTTTCCTGCTTCCAGACACATAAAGTCTTGCTGAACAGCCATGACCACGCTGCACGTTAACCGAGGAGACATGAGACACAGTTGGCAAAACACATCAGCATCTTCTGCTCTGATAATTAGTTTAGTGAAAAATTATCACGTTATCTCTTTGGCTTCACTAGAGACCAATTGCAGTCTGAAAAAAACCTGAAAAGCTCACATTAGGTGCTTTTAATAAGACAATAAACCCTGTAATGTTTCCAAACAAGATTTAAAACCCATTCAGCACGTGAGTAATTAGCACAAGTCAGGTTGGAGGCTAAATGCATTATTTAGTAATGGAATGAAATTTGCTGAGGAAGAAAGAAGCCCATTAAAATCCATAACAATGCCCGAGTGTCAAGGCAATGTATTTAAAACATGCTGCACTCGAGCTGCTAACACTGCACCAGGATGTGGTTCCAGTTCCAGCAAATCTTGTGGTCAAGAATGGAGATTTTACTCCAGCTACACAGGGAGAAATAAACCTTGTGAGCCATATTGCACAGCAGGTGTTCATCTTGCAGATGGGCTGAAATCAATTATCAGCACTGACTGCTGTACCACTGGGCAAGCAGTCTGAGATCCTCCAAATTACTCTCATATTGCCCGTATTTGTATCTCAAAGAGCCACTGGAGACAGCTTTCCTGGTATAGAGAGCCCTACAAGAGCAACCTGCCTTTTTTTTCCCCAGGAATGTGACACAAATCTGTCTTTGCTTGCATGCTGTATTTTTCATTTAATTTTTTTTGGGAGGCATGTGCAAATATACTGATGGGTACAAAGGATTCTGAAAAAAAAAAATAGACTGTGCTTAGCAACCTCCAGCAAAACTAGCAGAATGCACTTGACAAAACTTGAGCTCCATAATGAAATTCCTACAAAGGCACTCAGTACTTAGAAACTAGGACAAATGATGCTGTAAGGAGCAGAATATGTAAATGTGGCAAGGAGCTGCATTTCATCTTCTGGCTTCAGAGGGGTTACTGCCAGTTGACAGCAGTGTGAATAAGACCAGGGTAAGACCCATGCCCACCAGCAGAAAGACAAAGGTGGATTTGTATCAGGAAATGTAGAAGCATCTCCCAACCAAGTCCCTGTGTATGGTATTCTGAGGAAGGAGGTGGAATGTTTGCACTTCTGCCACCAGTCCATTCAGACACTGACAGGGCAGCTTAGGAAATGAGCGTTTTGGAGCAAGTTAGCAGGTGACAAACACCCTGGTGACTCAGCAGCTCATCCCTGTGGCAATTATGCATCCCCAGCACTAACAGGACCACTAGCAGGATCAGCTCTGTTCCAGTCAGTCAGCAGTGACAAACTAAAAACCCAGCTGGGAATAGAGGCAGGAAACGTGGCAGCTCACCCAGCCTGAGACTGGTGGCTCTGGGGAGACAGAAGGAGGCTGCTGGTCTCTGCTGTAAGAGCAAGGTTTCCAGGTCCTCCTGAAAACCTCTCAGCTCTGGGGCTTTTAAATATGCCTCTCCAGGTACCTTCTTAAGGCTGACACTGGGAATCAGCAGCAAAACTGGGAGCTAGAAGAGGTGCCTGGCTCTCCCCAACAGAGTTTACGGGCTTCTTAGGTAAGTACTTGCTACAGAGTGATCTAAGTTTCCAGGAACTGGACATATTCCTGCCTCCCTGGGGTAGCTTCTTTACATTCAGAGCTGCCTTCCCTGATGGAGCAGAGTACCTACATCTTCCTTTTGCTTTCCATCCCTGCACAGAGCACAGGGAAGTGGCTGGGTTAGAAGAGCAGTCCTCCCCCAGCTGCACACCTTGGTCCCTGGGGGTTCCTGCCTGGACAAAACACGCACAAAACAGAACAGCCCTGGCCTGATGTATAATTCAAACAGCCCAAAGAGCTCAGACTGTTTGCATCTTTATTTGTAGCCTACAGTCAGTCTTCTTAACTTCCCATTCACTTGTGCCCATGGCTGACCTGGTGCTGGCTGGGACAGCCCTCGCCTTGCCAGCCCAACCCCAAGAGCAGGGCTGCAGCAAAGGGCTCAGGCTGGCACTGCTGTCCCAGCCCAGCACCAACAGCTTTTGCTCCAAGTTCACAGCAACATACCCAGACATAGGGATCTCTCTCTCTGCAAGGTCTGAGTAAAGCTAAAGCACAAAACAGCCTGACAGACCTGAAAGAAGTCAGTGATCTAAAGAAAAGAAACAGGTTTGTAGGTGATGCCAGGCTCTCACAGGTTCACTCCAAAGCTGCTGAGCCTCTTAACATCTTCATTTATTTTCTCCTTAGGGGTCCCAAAGAAGGCTGCCTTTCCTGGAAGGCAGCTTTTGAGAGGTTTGAGGCTCCAGGAAAGCCATGACATTAGCAAAGGTCCTGCCACAAACTGCTTGTAAAGTCAGGAGATTGAACTCTCTGTAGTGCATTCATCTTCCTTCCAGGCACTTGCCCTCATTTCTGAGTTGGCCACTGCAGTGAGGAACTATCCCACCAGTGCTGCTGAACTCCACAGGCAGCTTTTATGCTCTGGTTTTTCCATCTTGTCTGTTTAGGCAAGCTCTCCAAAGGCAGATTATTCTCAAGGGTCTTCTACTATAATGTCAAGCTGGCAGCAGCTGGTCTGGCCAGTGCATGGTGGGGTGGGGAGGTTGGCACCTGCTCCAGCACACTTTTGACACATGAAGTCAGGGTCTCATGTTCATCCAACCCCCAGTTCCCTGCTGGCTCTGAGAAAAGCCAGATATCTGCCCAAGATGGGGTGGCAAAACCTCAAGCTTTGGACCAGAAGACACAGCAGCCACAAAAGCATCTCACCATCTTAAGACTCACTCTGGTTTTCTTTACAGCCAACTTCTTTAATTAGGGGCTTGGAAGTTTGACCCAAAGTGAGTGTGTGGTCTGAAAACCAGTTGTGTGCCAAGAACTCAGGCAACAATCAAGAGCCCTTTCCCCAGCAGTTGTTGTAATGAGTCCAGCTAATGACTGTCATCCTGAAACCCAACAAGGATACTTGACTGGGGAGAAAATTAGACATTTCCATCATCAGCATCACTAAAACCTGTGAAGGATTACTTGCATATTATGACAAACTTCAATTGAAATGGGCCATTACCTGCCTCATTAATATTTCAAGAGTGTTTGAATACACTATGGCAAAAAATATATCACTTGAAAACAAATTCAGGTAGAAGGAAAAAAACAGCAAAACAAATTTCATTAAATAATGAACACATGCTAAACAATCCTGAGATTCAGCCCAGTAGTGTCAGAGAGAAAGTCCTGGTGTTCTACTTATTTATAAGGCAAAATTATCCACTCATTTAGGAAAAAGTAATCATGCTCAGTTAGACACACCAGACAAGCATATGAAAAGAAAAAGGGCTTTGAAGCTGCTCCTGATAACAAGCCTAGACAGCTGGATAAGAAAACTCTGCAATCCAGGTGCTTTATTTATATATTTTTTTAAATGAAAGCACACACTAGAAAGCCCATTAAAGAAGTGGTGTGAATTGGCAATTTTTTGTTGCATAACATTTTTGAATCTTCAAGAGAACATTAGTGCAATACAACTCATTTTGCTGGTATTCATGTGCCTTAGTCAAAACCAACTCCCAGCTAAAGGTCTTCCTCATGAATTGGATCTCAGCAGAGACAGCCCTACTGTGGGTGTCCTTGGCTGGAGGTGGAGCATGGCCAATTCCATGACCAATTTCCAAAAGACACAGGGTAGGAAAGTTATCTTTCATTTTAAAGTCTTGAGCTACCAATAATCTAAATTGGGTAGGGAAGACTTGTCACTTTTATTTGTTAAGATTAAATGCTGGAGAAATAAGTGTTTGGCCAAAAACCTGCACCAAGGATCTCTAAGGATTCAGCTTTAAGCTGGGCTCAAGGTTTCCTACTGCACTTGGACAAAGACAAAGATAAACAACGGGAAAAAACGAAACCTGGTACGGAACAAAAACACAACCAGAGTTTTCCATCATCACCTGAAAGCATGAAACCCCCTGTTTTGGAAGATGGCAGCTGGAGTCAAACCTTCCTGGAAGGTGGATTTACCCAGCTCTTGTGTTTCAGTGAATGAGCAACAGTTGAGTCCTGTCACAGAGCAGAGGTGAAGAACCAGCTTTTTCTCCATGTAAGGTCTGAAGAGACTCTTCTGAAGCTAGAGAATTGCTTTCTGGGAATATCAATTTTTTTTACCATCTTTTCTGGTTAAAGCTGCTATTAATGGGTGATGAGCAGCCTCAAGCTGCAGCCTGATGATAGTGTGAAATCTAAAAGTCCTGCCTGGAACATGAGCTTTGCTGCAGTAGAAGATGGATAGAGGAATTAGCAGTGTGGTTTATCCACTTGGGAAATTACCACCTGGTTACAGTACTCTCTGGTTGAGAGCTGGAAAAACTCATTAGTATTTTTAATCAAAGTACTCCTCACCAGGACCATAATTATTTTCTCTGGCCCTTCTCCCCCACCTTGCTCCTGCTTAGAGGGCAACATCTCATGTTTACATCCACACAGTCTGTTGAAAAAGCTTGTTGCCCCCCCTCCAAAAACAGGAACATAAAAATAAGGTTGCTAAAGCCATCAGGCAGCAGCTTTCATTGCACTTAAGGCCCTTCACACCAACAAAGCCTCTCCCCTCGCATTGGGCCCATGAGAGCCCAGCACAGAGAGCTCCCCAGCTGCCCAAACAAGCCTGGGCCTCACAGCAGCTCAGACCATGAGACACAGGCTTTGCTGCCACCGTTTCACTTATTTTTTTCTAGACAAGGAGCTCACCCGTGGAGGCTCAACCTTCAGCCCCAGGAGGTTCTCCAGATCCACTAGGCACAGTAAGAGAGCTCTGCTGGTGCCTGCAGGTGCTCCGGAGAAAAACAGGTTTCAGAACACAATGAGAGAAACTTCAGTTGAAAAGCAAGAGCAGAGAGAGCTCTTACCTGAGTGCCTGCCCCCCTCCTCCAGCAGCTCCACCTTTCCCAGGAGCCCCCCTGCCACTGCACACCTCATATAGCCCCTCCAATCCCTTTTACAGCAGCAATTAAAGGGGCCAAAACCCCCTGAAGCCTGAAAGCAGCCCCGGCTGCCCATGGCAGCAGCCCAAGGGGGCACAGTGCCTGGCGGCCTGTGCTCAGCTCAGCTCAGCTCAGCTCAGCTCAGCTCAGCCTGGAGCTCTGAGCAGCTCTGGGGCTGCCTTGGCTTTGCCTTTTGCCCTTGCTCACTGTTGAGACCCACTGCAGCCCCAGAGCCTGAGCAGCCCCTGGGGCAAAGCCCCCTGAGAGCAGCAGTCCCGAGGGAACATGCTTGTCCTGCACAGACGTGCCCACCCCCCAAATCAAATCAAAGGCTGTTTCCTTCTGCCTGCATTGGCATCTTGCCGTGTCAGGACTAGTTCCATCACCCTGTTCTCAGACATGGATCAGGTGGTGTCTCCATGAGCACCTGACAAGAGGAAAAAGCCGTGACTGGGAAAAATAACATGAATGGAAAGATCTCACTGCGTCCTGGTGGGCCCAGTTCTTCCCTGTCTCTGTAGCTTGAACATGAAACGCTTACACATCTATTTCCTTATTTTATTTATTTCTTTTCCCTTATTTTTACAGCAGAGACCCACAGAGGTCAGCAAAGCCAGGGCTGTTCCCAGGGTGGGCACACCCGCGGGAAGGGGCTGTTTCCCCATGAGCTCCCTGTGCCCGGGAGCCCAGGGAGGGAGCTGCCCTGGGCACCCACACATCAAACGGTTTTAAACTTTTTGAGCCATATTCCAGCTACTTATGCCAGGCAATCAGAGCAAACTCGTCTGCCACCTTCTGTTCCGGACAGGGTATAACTCCCAGGGAAGGGTTTTCCCGGTGGGCTCTGGGCTGGGAGCAGCAGGGGAGGGAGGTTTTGCAGCTGGGGCTGATTCCTGAACCCGCACACCCTGGGCCTTTGGGGAGCAGCAGGGGAGGGAGGTTTTGCAGCCTGAGCTGATTCCTGAACCCGCACACCCTGGACCTTTGGGGAGCAGCCACGGCTCAGAGCCCTGCTCAGCAAGGAAAGCACTTGCATTTCAGGGCTAATTTAGAAACAGAAGAAGACAGATAAATGATGGGTGCCAGGGCCGGGGCTTCCAGAACGTCTGTTGAGGGGCATTTCCCCCAGGTACATTCGCTGGAAATAGGAATTTCCTTCCAGAGGAGCATCGCAGCGATGCAGAATGACAGCTGCACAGCCTTGCTTGCCTGTAGCCATGCTGATGAATCACAGAGTTTGCTTCATGATGGACTTGCTTAATCAGGCAGGAGTAACCTCGGGTACCCAGGAAGGCTGTGTTACCTTTGGTGGTGGGATGGGAGCTGCAGCCCAGAGCTGCTCCGGACCCGTGTCCTGCAGGGAGGGCAGCGGGGACAGGCACGGGAAGGCAACACCCCAAGTGGCATCTTCCCTGTCCCCAGACTTGTGTCTGAAGAGGTAACTGAGAAGAAATAATCAACAACAATGACTGCTCGACAATGGTGGCAAATGGGGTTGATACTCTCCAAGCTCCTCAATTAGTCTGTACAAATGCTAATTGGAACAGTTCCTGTCTGTGGTGCAGTCAGCACAAATCTCAAAACCCGAGACAGTTTTTCTTCTGGGGCTGATTCCTGAACCCGCACACCCTGGGCCTTTGGGGAGCAGCAGGGGAGGGAGGTTTTGCAGCCTGAGCTGATTCCTGAACCCGCACACCCTGGGCCTTTGGGGAGCAGCCACGGCTCAGAGCCCTGCTCAGCAAGGAAAGCACTTGCATTTCAGGGCTAATTTAGAAACAGAAGAAGACAGATAAATGATGGGTGCCAGGGCCGGGGCTTCCAGAACGTCTGTTGAGGGGCATTTCCCCCAGGTACATTTGCTGGAAATAGGAATTTCCTTCCAGAGGAGCATCGCAGCGATGCAGAATGACAGCTGCACAGCCTTGCTTGCCTGTAGCCATGCTGATGAATCACAGAGTTTGCTTCATGATGGACTTGCTTAATCAGGCAGGAGTAACCTCGGGTACCCAGGAAGGCTGTGTTACCTTTGGTGGTGGGATGGGAGCTGCAGCCCAGAGCTGCTCCGGACCCGTGTCCTGCAGGGAGGGCAGCGGGGACAGGCACGGGAAGGCAACACCCCAAGTGGCATCTTCCCTGTCCCCAGACTTGTGTCTGAAGAGGTAACTGAGAAGAAATAATCAACAACAATGACTGCTCGACAATGGTGGCAAATGGGGTTGATACTCTCCAAGCTCCTCAATTAGTCTGTACAAATGCTAATTGGAACAGTTCCTGTCTGTGGTGCAGTCAGCACAAATCTCAAAACCCGAGACAGTTTTTCTTCTTCTGCAAGCCATCTGTCATGCTAATGTAGCTCATTGCTGAGAGTTGGGGCTGGTTTTTTTCCTTTAGCACCATTCCAAGGAGAGCAGGCTGTGTTTCTCCCAAACCCAGCCCTGAGCTCCTCCACGGATGATGGTTTCTGTACCAAAACCAGCAGCTTTCCCCATAGCCCCAGATCTGGGTGCTGCTAAGCACTAATAATGTGGGGGTTATTCATATTAAAGGAACCAGATGCCTTTTTGGAGCACGGGCCTGAATATCTTGAAACTGCTCTGAAGAGGAGCTGCAAATAAGGACTCTTAGCTGATGTTTCTCTTTCCTGGGGATTGATTTATCCTGGTACCTATGACTGCATCTCAAGGTGCATTTAATGATTCATTCCCTTTAATAATACAAGCAGATATTGAGGAGATCTGCAGCTTCCTGTGATAGGCTCTTTTAATAACAAAAAAAAATTTTTTTTTTTTTTTTTCCTTTTCAAAATAATAACAGGAAAACTCAGGGGGATTCTTGGTTTTGGCACATCCTTAGTTTATAAGGAATTTTTTTGAGTTCTCTCCTGCCAGGCTCAGGTCCTCAGCAAGCTGCTGTGAGATGCAGGAGGATGCCCTCATCTGCCCTTATGCATGATGGGCATTTTCTGTCCCATTTTCCCTCCTCCAGCCTTTGTCAGGTAACATGGTTGGGTTGTTTGCCCTGATTCCCCAGGCCTGTCCCAGGCTGTCCACATTT
>NW_009954140.1:4127681-4134180 GCF_000747805.2 Chaetura pelagica
GCTGATTCCTGAACCCGCACACCCTGGGCCTTTGGGGAGCAGCAGGGGAGGGAGGTTTTGCAGCCTGAGCTGATTCCTGAACCCGCACACCCTGGGCCTTTGGGGAGCAGCCACGGCTCAGAGCCCTGCTCAGCAAGGAAAGCACTTGCATTTCAGGGCTAATTTAGAAACAGAAGAAGACAGATAAATGATGGGTGCCAGGGCCGGGGCTTCCAGAACGTCTGTTGAGGGGCATTTCCCCCAGGTACATTCGCTGGAAATAGGAATTTCCTTCCAGAGGAGCATCGCAGCGATGCAGAATGACAGCTGCACAGCCTTGCTTGCCTGTAGCCATGCTGATGAATCACAGAGTTTGCTTCATGATGGACTTGCTTAATCAGGCAGGAGTAACCTCGGGTACCCAGGAAGGCTGTGTTACCTTTGGTGGTGGGATGGGAGCTGCAGCCCAGAGCTGCTCCGGACCCGTGTCCTGCAGGGAGGGCAGCGGGGACAGGCACGGGAAGGCAACACCCCAAGTGGCATCTTCCCTGTCCCCAGACTTGTGTCTGAAGAGGTAACTGAGAAGAAATAATCAACAACAATGACTGCTCGACAATGGTGGCAAATGGGGTTGATACTCTCCAAGCTCCTCAATTAGTCTGTACAAATGCTAATTGGAACAGTTCCTGTCTGTGGTGCAGTCAGCACAAATCTCAAAACCCGAGACAGTTTTTCTTCTTCTGCAAGCCATCTGTCATGCTAATGTAGCTCATTGCTGAGAGTTGGGGCTGGTTTTTTTCCTTTAGCACCATTCCAAGGAGAGCAGGCTGTGTTTCTCCCAAACCCAGCCCTGAGCTCCTCCACGGATGATGGTTTCTGTACCAAAACCAGCAGCTTTCCCCATAGCCCCAGATCTGGGTGCTGCTAAGCACTAATAATGTGGGGGTTATTCATATTAAGGGAACCAGATGCCTTTTTGGAGCACGGGCCTGAATATCTTGAAACTGCTCTGAAGAGGAGCTGCAAATAAGGACTCTTAGCTGATGTTTCTCTTTCCTGGGGATTGA
This sequence comes from Chaetura pelagica, assembly GCF_000747805.2. NCBI lineage: Eukaryota > Metazoa > Chordata > Aves > Apodiformes > Apodidae > Chaetura > Chaetura pelagica. The sequence goes on from NW_009954140.1 coordinate 4,128,728, forward strand.
TTTATCCTGGTACCTATGACTGCATCTCAAGGTGCATTTAATGATTCATTCCCTTTAATAATACAAGCAGATATTGAGGAGATCTGCAGCTTCCTGTGATAGGCTCTTTTAATAACAAAAAAACTTTTTTTTTTTTTTTTCCTTTTCAAAATAATAACAGGAAAACTCAGGGGGATTCTTGGTTTTGGCACATCCTTAGTTTATAAGGAATTTTTTTGAGTTCTCTCCTGCCAGGCTCAGGTCCTCAGCAAGCTGCTGTGAGATGCAGGAGGATGCCCTCATCTGCCCTTATGCATGATGGGCATTTTCTGTCCCATTTTCCCTCCTCCAGCCTTTGTCAGGTAACATGGTTGGGTTGTTTGCCCTGATTCCCCAGGCCTGTCCCAGGCTGTCCACATTTCAGCAGCAACAACTCACCTTCAGCTGCCTGATGTTGCAGCCTGGCTGATGCAAGGCAGCTTTTATTAGGGCAGTATTTACTAAAGGGTCAATTCTGCCCACACCAAGGCATTCAATTCTTACCAGCAAAAAATCCATGTGTGATGTGTAGCTGTATCCCCGAGGTAGTTGCAGAGGTCATGCAAATCAAAGTTCAGCTGCCAGAAATCACACCAAAGAGGTGTTTATTGACACATCTCTGCTGGCAGAATGAAAACTGCTCCATTATTATATGACACAGTTCCAGTCCTGGAGCTATGGAGCCAGAGAAGGGCAGAGTATTCCCCATGGCAGGGTCTTTCTCCTTTGGGGCATTTGCTCCCACTCTGCTTCCTCATATCCAACAGTGCAAACACTGAGTACCCTCAATGCCTAAGCAAAAGCAGCAGTGTGATTCCTTTTTCCTGAATACCATAAAAGCAGCATTTCTGCAGAGCAAAAATTCTGGATATGCTGAAGTCTTTAGTAAGGGCACGTGACAGGAGCTGGCAGTGGAGCCTGACACCTGCAGTCAGTGTGTCATCAGGGTTTCCTGCCAGACCTGGGAGGCAGAGCCACCGAGGGGTGGAAAATACAGAACACAACCCATAATTCAGCTCCAAGATGTGTGGGGCAGGAGGGCTGGGAAGATGTGTAGGAGTTGGTGAGACCACCAAGGCCTGCAGCCTTGCAGGAAAGCTTTTACCTGGATATTTTCTGCTGTGTTTTTTCCTCTCTTTTCCAGATTTCTGATTCCTCTTTTCTGTCACCCCCAGCACCAGACTGGGTGTTCTGTCCATTTCCTCCCTCTCCTCCACACTGGTTTAAGTGTCTCCTTTGCTTCTGCACTTTCTGTTTCCTTTTCACAAACCCACAATCTTGTTTGGCAGAAGGCGTTGCACTTCCCTTATCATGGTACTACTTAAGTGGCACTTTAGAAGTCCTTAATTCAGCTCTAAAGTGCTTTCACATTGTATTCCCATTCACTGCATTTTTCATGCCTGCTAAGAAATCATCACATTTCCAGCTTATTTCTTTTTCTTTTAACCCTTCCTTCCTAAGAAAATGTGGTTTGTGTGGTCAGTCTGTAATGCTGGCTCTGCATGTTTGTGCATCCATAACTTTGCACGACCATTGACCTGTCAGTATCTCTCCACACCTTATGAACCTTTGAGCTGTTCCAGCTTGATGCAGGATACAGGCTGGAACAACGTCACTGTGACAGTCACTGCAAACACATGTGGATGCTGTGGGAATGCATCTCCACCAGAGAATCCACCACAAGCCTCAGATCCATCAAAACCCAAGTTCTGGTTGTTAATTCCCAGCTTCTGAAAGTGTTTGTTTCCCTAGTACTTTTTTTCACACCCCTCCAGTGGCCCCAGGTTCTCTGCTGACTCAGCAAGGTGGCTGATTTAGATGTCCAGCACCTGTGGAGGCTGCAGGGGGGCTGTGCCAGCACAGGGCTGCACTGCCAGGATGGGGATGGTGTTAGTTACTTCCTCTTCCATCACTGCTTACTCCTGGAGCAACACTTTTTGTCCCCAGCCCAGTGACTTCACCCTGGTGCCTGTTGTGGCCCCTCCAGCTGCTCCCTGGGCCACCACACCTGCAGGCTCCCCTGCTGCCAAACGGGCTGTGCTCATTCCTTCCTGCTCTTCATCAACGTTACAGGCAGGGATTTTTAGCTGAGCTTACCCACGGTTTTGCTGCTTGTTGTTTGCTTTGTTTAACGAGTATTTTCTCTCTGCTGACATCCTGGCACACCCGGGTCAGACCCGGGTGGCTCCAAGCTCTGCTCTTCCCGTGGGACCAACTTCCAGCTGCCCCTCCAGGAGGACTTCAAACTGCTTTTTTTTCCCCAACAGCCGCTGCTCCCAGGAATGAGCAGTGAGCCTCAGCATCACTGAGGAGCCTTTCCAGGATTCCCGGAGGTGGGAAGAGCCGTTCCCAGGCTGTGCTCCCTCCTTGCCGGCTGCTGTTCCTGCGAGGCAGCAGGAGATGGTGCTGCGGTCCCGGCGGCGGCTGCGGGACCCCAGGCAGGAGGGGGAGCGGCCCCCCAGGAGCCCTTTTCTCCTAAGGGGGTGGAGGTTATCTTCATCAACGTTACAGGCAGGGATTTTTAGCTGAGCTTACCCACGGTTTTGCTGCTTGTTGTTTGCTTTGTTTAACGAGTATTTTCTCTCTGCTGACATCCTGGCAGCCCGTGGGGGTCACACCCGGGTGGCTCCGAGCTCTGCTCTTCCCGTGGGACCAACTTCCAGCTGCCCCTCCAGGAGGACTTCAAACTGCTTTTTTTTCCCCAACAGCCGCTGCTCCCAGGAATGAGCAGTGAGCCTCAGCATCACTGAGGAGCCTTTCCAGGATTCCCGGAGGTGGGAAGAGCCGTTCCCAGGCTGTGCTCCCCTCCTTGCTGGCTGCTGTTCCTGCGAGGCAGCAGGAGATGGTGCTGCGGTCCCGGCGGCGGCTGCGGGACCCCAGGCAGGAGGGGGAGCGGCCCCCCAGGAGCCCTTTTCTCCTAAGGGGGTGGAGGTTACAAACCCTCCCTGTAGCACAGCGTTTCAGCATCCCAGTGACGAGCAATTCAGGGAGGAAAACGCCCCGCACGCTGCTTCTGCAGCGTTTGGAAGGAATAATAAAAAAGGCAGCTGGTGAAGGAGTTAATAAACCCAGGCTTGTAGTCCTTTGGGTTTCACCTTTTCTGCCTCTGGGATTAATGATGAGCTTTGCAACCTGTTGTCTCTTTGGATAGGAGGGGATTCTCCTGTACCTGTGATTTAATGACTGGTCCCTGCCTGGACCAAACACAAGCACTGGAGCTGCCCAGGGTGTCAGTGCCCCGAGGCAGGCAGAGGGGCCCTGCCAGGCTGCTGCCTGGGGATGGACCTTTTCCTTGTCTCCCTCTCCACTGGGCACTTGGCATCCAGGTAGGCTGGTGCAGGTTGAATGGGCTAACAGATGCCACAAAGCCTCAGGGCTGACAAGCAGCCTGCCAGGGAGCAGGGGGGTGGTGCTGACACCTCGTTTTGTCCATGGAGCCCACTGAGCCCACGGGCAGCCAGACGTGTTGGGCAGGAGAGTCTGTGTCCTGGAACAGGTGGAGAAGTGGGTTTCATCACAGCTTTTGCTGTAGCTCTTTGCACAAGAACAATGTAAATAGTGAAACATGTTAACTCCATCTCTGAGGAAGTATGAAATAGGGACCAGAATTCCTAAGGGTTTGCAGACTGCTGACTGAAACCCATCACCCCCGGGGTGGGATGTGCAGATGCCTTCAACATGTGGGAGGTGCTATTGGCAGATGGAGAGATGTGCCTGCTCCTTCTAACTCCTGGGGATGAATTTGGAGATGCAGAATGAAATTGCTTTTAATGAAGTAGGCTGGAAGAGGCAGTGATGGAGAAAAACTCCTCAGGAAGAAACCCACAGTAGCACCAGTTAGAGACAAGGCAGAGGGTCAGAAAGGACAGTTACAGAGTCAGCCAATGGAAATATGTGTTGGATTAATGGCCTCACCTTCAAATGCAACAGTCTGAAAGTCTTCCAGCTTGACTAGGACAAAGGTACACATCACTTATGTGCCAATCTTTTAATTGATTTGCCTAAACACGCCCAGACCATTCCAAGTTTTAATTGTTACTCTGAGCTAAATGAAACCTACTTTATTTTCAAGCATCTTTCCTGACATCTTAAAAAAAACCCCAACCAAGTGAAACCCAAAGACCCTGAAGCAAATAGGTCAGGTTGACAGATCTATTTTCACACTACTTTAAATTGCAGTTTAATCTTCCTAACCTCTTATTTCTCATGCAGCTCCAGCGTGGAGCAGGAAAGACAGCATCCCTCACCAGCTGGAAAAGAGGGTTGTGCATGGAAAGGACATTTCTACCCCAACACAGCAACAAGAAATAACCAACCAAAGAAAAAAAAAATCAGCTGAAGGGCATCATCTGGAACTAGGACAGACGTGGTAAAAGAAAGGAAATAAAGAGTTCCTTATCCCCCATTAATAACCCTCTGATGCCTGCAGGGTAGGATGTCTGCAGAGGAAGCTCTTGCCAGAGCCCTGTGCAGGTCCTGCTGGATTTGGGGCTGTGAAACCCTTCTTGCACACCCTTCTTTTGGAGCTGCTGGGTATCACCTTCCCACCTTCCTTCTCAAACAAAAGTCAGCTGGACCTAACATGATTTATTTTTTTCTTGTGTTACAAATGAAGCGCCAGGAAAAAAGAAAAATGTGTTAGAAAGCCTCATTCTTTCTAGCTCATTTTCCCCTTCTGTCTCTGTTTCAGGCTCCTCATTTTTTGGCAGTGCAGGTCCCTAAGACAGCCCTGACATCTCTCTTAGGGCAGTTTCTATACACAGCTCCAGTATCTCCTACCACACAGGCCAGCATCCTGCCAAGAGGAGCTCAGTGCTAATCACCACACAACCCAAACCAAACATTAAACCTCCAGAAAACACCCCCACATTATTCCTTATCTGTGTAGATTCGAAGGGCAACAGGTTTCATCCAAAGTTCCCAAAGTACCCAGCTGGCAATCAATAAAGCAGTTCTGTTTTATAAATAGGGAAGCTGAGGAAGCACCTCCAGAAAACACCCCCACATTATTCCTTATCTGTGTAGATTCGAAGGGCAACAGGTTTCATCCAAAGTTCCCAAAGTACCCAGCTGGCAATCAATAAAGCAGTTCTGTTTTATAAATAGGGAAGCTGAGGCAGCCACACACCATGGGTCACTGCAGGGGTGTGTTGTCCCATAGGCTGCAGCCCTACACACACCAAACTCTCAGCCCCATCAGCAGCAGCTCTGATTTGCCCCAGAATATTGCACTGGATCAAATGAAAGCACTGATAGTGCTCATGACCCCTCTCACAGGCACTCACCGGCAGAGGGACTGGCAGCTCTGCTGTCGTACTTCAGTGCCTCATCTTCTCCCCTCGTGCAAAGTGATTCCCAGCTTGCTCAAGAGCTTTTTGAGAACAATAATTGGTAACACAGGCTTGGAAAAATTCAAATATACCAGAGCTGATGGC
>NW_009954140.1:4152968-4174018 GCF_000747805.2 Chaetura pelagica
GGGGGGGGGGTGTGCATGTGAGAAAAGAAAAAGCCCCCAGGAGAGTGGAGGTGGCAGTGTTATCATCTCAGGCTGTCATCGGCTCAACGTTATTAAACAACTTCTTAAAATAGCAGCCGTAATTATTCCTATATGGAGCTCCATCTGGAGAGATTTAAGTGCTTGCATTCCTCTCACCTTTCCTGCTCCCCAACACGGGGTTTGAGGCCCTGAGCTCATGGCAAGGGAGCGAGGGACCTGCCTGTCCAGCAGCTGGGCTGGGAATCAGCCCTAGCACAGCTGCACTGGGCTCAGCTCTGCTGACATCAACGTCGTTTTTGCTGCAGTTTTAATTGTACAAAATGCATTTACATGAATAAAATACAGCTCAGTTGGAGATATGACCTACTTTTAATGGAAAGATAAACCAGCCGTAGGTTTGTGTTTTAATTTCATTTGTTTCAGCTGTTCCAAGGCAGGCAGAGATGCTGAAGCAGATCAATAGGAAATCCACAACCACCAGGCTGCTTTTTTTTCTGTAAATAATCACATACTGATTGAAATGACTGGGAGCTGCTGGTTTTCTCTGATGAAGCCTTTAGCCTTCAGATCAGTACAGCAGTTTTGACAGTACATAATTTATATGGAAATGAATAATTTGACAGGAATTTCACATGTGCATGCTCTGCACTGCTGGTGAGACCTTCTCTGTTTACCTAAATTATAATAATAATACTAAATAATCTATAATCCTATTGTCCTAGACAAACATGGTCATTCTGAAGTTTGTTAAGGACAGCAGGAATTGGGGATGTTCTCTCAAGAAACAGACCCTGTAATTCCTGCTCAAATGAAACACAATTTCCTTTTCAAGGGTGAAGAAGAGCTTTCAATCAGATATTTGAACGTGTCTGGTATTGAAGTGAGGCAGCTTTAAATGCCATATTATTGTAATGTTATATGTTTTCTGGGCACGACTCAGCCCCACAAGGCCACAGAATGTTTCACTTATCCCCTCACTTACAGAAGCCTTTGATGGGCTGAGCTGGAAGCAGATTAAACAGGCATTAAGGCCTACACAGCACTCAGTTATGCTAAATTTAATACCATAGATTTACTTTTTAAATATAAAGAAATGAGCAGGGTCTGACCTGTGCTGAGATGACAGCACACTGAGACTGCTCGTGTCCCTGACACTGACAGTGTCATCTGCCTTTGGAACCATCCCATTTACCTACAGAGGTGAACTCACCTAACTCACCTCTAGAGAAGCTGAGTGACATTACAGTACCTCTTCAAATTAGCTGTTATTAATTAGATAACACCTTCCAGCTTCCTCGGCAGATTTTCCCCCTGAAGTTGCAGCAGGAAGCTGGCGTGTGTCAAGATGCCAGGCAGATGCCAGGACCTCAGGGTTATGTTTTCGTGAACATGCACCTCATTAAAGATGTTATCACTATGGGAAAGTAAGAAATTTATGGTTGTGGTTTTTTTTATGATCTTCTCTTTAGTGCCTCCCAGTTCCTCCAGCACAGAAGCCTGCTACCAGGTTCTTCCAAACAAGCCCACAAAGACAGCTCCTGCTCAGCAGAGCGTTTCTCTTGGGCTTAATTTTGGCTCTGATATTGCTCCAGTTGGAGTCCAAGACATCTCAACGTGTGCCTACACACCTAGTTGGTTGGCAACAGAGAGCTGAAGCTCTGGTCTGGGGATTTGTCTACATGCAGATTTACTGGTGCTTGATGGTAGTTGGGGCTAATTTGGGTAATAGGAACTTTGTTCCAAAAAGCACAGTTCAAAGACCAACCTCTGCCCTTTGAGCAGCCTGAGCTGCCCCAGCCTTCATTTAAGCAGCTGCAAATGGGCCCAAGTCATCAAACCCCTTTTCTGCACCCCACTCACACATGGATTTTCCTCTTAGAAAAATGAATTCATGCTGCACTGACATTAAAGTTTAAAAGCAGCTGCATCTCGTGGCAGCCAGAAGATTTATCGGCAGCTGATGACAAAGCTGATGGCTTGCTGGGGAATAACCTTGGATGCTGGCACTGCAGGTTTGCAAGGCAGATTAATCACAATTTGTCTGTGAATACTTCTTCTTTCACAGGAAATGGATAGAGGGGTGAGGCTGAGGGATTTCTGAGATGGTTTGATTAAAAATGCCTGCAGAACATCGTGGTGCAAACTGCTCAGGGCTTGAGAACATCCAGCCAGAGCCAACGTGTTCCTCAAGTTCCATCCCTTAGGATGGGAGTCTGGCAACACATTTGAGTGGGGCTCACCTTTTGGTTGAAAAAACACTTTTCTGTGTTGCAAATTGTAATGGTAATAGTAAAAAAGAGCCTTTTCCCTACTGAGGACTGAATTGGCCAGAAACTCCAAAGTGAAGTGGTGTGAAAACAAGGAGGGTGGCATGATGATGCCACACACTGACTGCAGCTGCTGTGATGAAGGGCACCAAGTGACAGGACAGCAACACTGACATTGTCATCCCCTCTTTGTCCACCCCTGTTTTCACTGGATGCATTGTGGCACAAGCCAGAATGACTGACTGGAAAGGGCCCTTCCATGTGTCATCCATGGGGAAATGGTGGGCATAGCTTATCAGCACGCTCAGCACAGCAGGGCCTGTCACCAAAACCAATGTGTCCTGGGCATATATTTAGTTATTCACACATTTTGCAGCCACTGTGAGGGCCAGGGAATGGGCAGCCCCACACCACCCAGAGCAACCTCTCATTTCTTTTCAAGGGTCACAGGGCTGGCAATTAAAGATACACAGGGTAACGTGTAGCTTTATCCCTGCCCACTGAGGTTGCTACAATCCTAAATCTAAGGTATATAAAACTATTCATGAAGATAAAGCAAAGAGGCAGCTCTTCCCTTTCTATAATCTACTGTATCCATGGGAACTGGTTACGATTCAATATCTACACAATAGTGACAGACAGAAACCCCACAGTGCATGAAGGAAAGGCCAGCTGAGCACCCTGGCCATGGCAGGGCACATGGGGTGTCACCTGCTGAGGAGCCAGGGTGCTGGGGACACCCTGCTCCCCTCCAGGAGTCACAGCTTTAACATGGACAGGGCAGCAGTGGTGCAGCCAATTAGCAGAAAGAAATGTTAAAGAGCTGAAGTGGTTCTTGGGGGGAGGTGAGAGTGTGGGGCCAGCCCAGCCAGGCAGCAAGGGGTGCTGCAGCAGGGTGGACACTCCCCAGGAGGCCCTAAAACTGGACAAGATGGGCAAGGAGGGAAAATGCTGCTTATCTTCTAGTTAGATATGAATTTCAGTCTTTTGTGGTGGGAAAAAAAAAAAAGGTAGTAAATAAATAAATCTTATAAGGAGGGAAGAAAGAAGAAACCAAATACCTCTCAGCTACTGCTCATTAGTGGAGAAGAATTCACTTGGGTGACTATTTTGTCTGTTCACACAGCATCCCCACCACGGACATGCTGGTTCTGCACAGTTAACGAGTTATCAGCAGGGAAGAATAAGACTATTTAATTTCTTAGCACACCTTGAGTAACCCATGGGGCTGACTCACATCTTGGGAAAATAAGTACACAACCCTGACAAACAGTATTACTAATGCAACACGAAGTCTAGCGAGCAGAGCACTGTGCCCTAGGAACCCCCAACCTGCTTTCACCGTGCCTGAGTCAACTCTTTACCCTGCCACAATGAAATGTGCCTGAAACCCACTCTACTCTAATAAGATACCTTTGGGTCTTGTCTGCTTAAAGCTGATGAAAGGGCACAGGTTTTCAGTGCTGTGTCCAGAGGAGGCAATAGCAAACTTCACCTGGAGCTTCCCAGCTCTGGGAATGTGCTCCCCCAGCCCACCTGAGCAGCAGTTCCATGCCATCCCCCTGGGTAAAAGCAGGACCAGGTTGCCCCAAAGCATCTGCCCAGACCTCAGCTCAGCACAGCAGCAGCTCCACCAGCAGCCCAAACAGCTCAGCAGTGTGATGGGTCTGCAGTCCTGCTGTGGGGGGCACTGCTCAGGGGGCTCTTGCCTTAACCTTCCTGGTGGCTCCTCATGTCCACTTCCAACACAAGTGCAAAGTGAGCAGCACTGAAGGACATTTCAACCAGATCTATATGTAGATTTATAATTTTTTGTAGTTTTTTTCCCTTCAGTGCAAAAAAAGGGAGATCTGGAGCCACAAGCTGCTCCAGCACTAACTGAGGGAGAACATAACCCAGCACAGCCTTATTATTCCTGGCTACTTTTGTACTGCTCACAAATGGTCTCAGATGAACCTCTTTCATCCATACCTCATGATGCAATCAGGGTTTTCAGGACACTCCTAACTAAGAGGTAAATGGAACTGGTCTCTACCAGGGCCCCATCACACCTGGAGCCATGGGAATGATGTGGTGGAAGGGTGCAACAAGGAGACTATGTCCTGGGCCTGGGAGGAGAGATAACAGCAGAGAGGAGCTTTCATTTACCAGGAGATATAGGCCACAAAATTACTCTCTGTGCTTACTGGAAGGGAATTCCATATAAAAACCCCAAAACACACCAGGGCAGTGTGGTTCCCAGAAGTTCCCTGAGCAGGTCTCAGCTTTCTGACCAGCCACCACACAAGCTCCATGTGTTGGGGTTTTGCTCACCTCCCATGTGCCGTTTTTTCAGTTTCCATCCATCATGAGCTCCAGCTGGCCCAGGCTGCAGGAGGGATGGATGTGCTGTGTGAGAAGTGATGGCAGGGAGGGAAAAGCCTCAGCCTGTTGCTGCCCTCAGCGTGGATCACCCAGCACCGGGTTTTTACTTAACCCTTCACCCCAGTAATTTGCTCTAATGCTACAGTTCAAGCAGCCACATGCACTAAGGGTCTGACAGCAATTAGTTATTCATGCAAATAATTAGGGTTTGTTTTTTTTTGCTTCTAAGGGCAAATAATTTTCTGCGAAGCATCAGATGAACAATTATCTTCCTGTGGGCCCATGAGCAGCTCGACTCGTCCCATTGGCCTCAGTGGTGGCAAATTTAAGGACTTTAGCCTTGAAGACTTGTGCTCACTGGGTGAACGTGTGATCTCCTGGGCTCACAAATGCAGGCAGACGATGACAGTCTCTCCAATGAATTAAAATAATTACTTTTCTAATTTGTCCCTAGACTCTGCTAAACCTTCTGGGGCCTTGGGGAAGGCATGGACCTTTTTTTTCACATCTTCTGCTCATACAAGAAGACATTTTAATTTATAAAATTAACAATTCTGTATTTAATCAGTACAAAGGGAAATTCCACTCGGGGGCAGGGTCATTACTGCACAGGATTAACTGTACTAAATTACTAAACTCCCTGGCATGGGGGAAAGCAGCTGTGTGAAGTCAGCCCTCACACATCTGAGCATCAGTGATCTTAGTGAGCCCAAAGGTTTCCCTTCCAAGGAGGAGAGGAATTTAAAGGATCCATCAAAGGGAAGATATGAAGGCAACTGTCTTTGATCCACCAGAAACCACCAAAACATCAAGCTCAGCAAACTGGACTGGGCTCTGGGAAAAACAAGGTCATCACATATGAACTGCAGCACTTTCTTGGAGCCTAATTCACACTGAACAGAGATTTCAGCAGAAAACTGATGGTTTACCTTGGTGGAGAGAACAGATGAGGACCAACAAGCTTTGCCACAGATGATAGGGCTGGGTTGTGCTGTAATGCCTGAACCTTCTCAGCAGTGAACCTGTCAGGTAGCACTTACAAACTGGGCTTTAAAATGAGAAAACAAATGCCCAAGGGTAATACAAAAATACAAGAAGATGCCCTGGTTTTAAAACTTAGCAAATTAGGAGTCTGTGACACTAGATATACACAAGATATACTTTGCTTGCTTAGCTGAAGGAACTGGAGAGGAAATAATCCTGTTCCAGAGCTGGCTGGACATAGGCCTGCAGTGAGATCCTGTGGGACAGGTGCTGCTGGAGTTGGTGCAAATAGTGGTGCTGTGCCAGGATATGGACCCTACTTGGAGTAGTTTATAAATAAAAAATAGTAAATAGTAAATAATACATAGTAAATATTAAATAATAACAAAGAGGTGCAACATTCATTACACAGTTTGCTACAAATGAGGTTGAAAGTGCATCTATTCTCTTGGTTTTAGTTACAGAAAGACAAAACAAGCTCAAATATACTAAGAATCCCTGGAGGGTTTTGTTTTGCAGAAAGGGAAATTTCAGAAAGGTTTAAAATAAGAAGAACAGAAATGAAGTTTGGAGAAGACCCTTTCTCCTGCAAGGTGGCAAGCTTGTGGCTTGTACAGGAACACATGAGGGAGCACAGCCTTGTCCTTGTCCTTCCCTGCCCTTGTTTTCCATCAGAGTGATGTTCTCACCCTGGCAGCTGAGACCAAAACGCTCAAACATCATATGAAATTTTAAATGTTAAAACCTCAAAATAAGATTTATTCACATACACAAAAAAAAGCAGCTCAAGTATCATTTTCTTGCCAAAATAAAATACAAGCCAACTACTTTGCTACGGTGCACTTGTGCCATTAACTTCAGCTACATCACTTTGCTTTGGGATCTCGCCTTTCACCAAAATAACTTGCACTTCTGCCCATAATTTCCCCTAAATCCAGTGCCTAAGGGAAGGCTGTAGGTAGTTTCCCACTTGATGTTGCACTGAAATTCTTCCAGTTGCTCTTCAGTTTGTGGGATGGGGGAGGAATGTGGGTGTTGAGCCACCCAACAGCCTGGACACCCCAGGGCTGCAGGGTCTCCAGCCTAACACAGGATATTGAAGGAACAGTTTGCAAGTGGCTGTAGAGAAACAACCACCTGCTGGTGTCCTGCTGAGGTACAGTGCAGAAAGATGACTATTTCCCAGGACAGCCTGGTTACAAGTGATAACCAGCATGGAGCAATATCCATCAGTAAATACTGAATCAAAACAAAATGTATCTTTTTCTAACTATGGCTACTTCCTAGAAATGTACATGAATCTTTTACGCCTGCTGGCCCTGAGGCCAGTTCATCTGTAGTGAAACGATACAGCCAAACATACCAGCTTTTGCAGGCTACCAAAACAAAGAGTATACTTCTTTTTCTTTCTTTTTCTTTTTTTTTTTCCCCAACCCCTTAGTTCTACTCTAGTCTCTTTTTTCTACTCTTGAGTCCAGTCTCAGATTTATCCCCCGGGCAGAACTTCTGTTTGCTCAGCGGGATGAGCTGAAAGGAAAGGACTTTGGAGAGAGTTTTAGTTCTGCAGGTAAGGGGGAAAGAAAAATAAAAAGAAAGAAAGGAAAATATCCCAATTCTCTAGGTTACATTGTTGGTTATATAACCCATCTCTCTGGTTATGTTTACGCTGCTTTAAATAGGGAACAGCCTGGAAAGAGCAGCCTGAAAAAAAACCCAACCCAACCCAACCCAATGGAGTCAGGAGGCGGTGCCCGTGGGAGCAGGTGGCCGGGCAGTGGGACTCAGCACGGGGACGAGGACATCTGGTCGTAGTCGGGGCACTTGAGCAGAGCGGGGTAGTTGCTGTTCATCTGCAGGGAGGCCTCGCTGGAGATCTCGGAGGGGCTGCGGCCGCGGGCCCAGGCGTCGGGCTGCAGGAACTGCCCCGAGTAGTCGGAGCAGTTGCTGAGGCGCGGGCGGTAGAAGCCGGGGTGCGGCCGGTACAGGTCCTCGGCCGTGTAGCGCTTCATGAACAGGTAGACAGACATCACCCCGGCGCTCTGCGGGGAGAGACACGGCCTGACCCTCGCCCCGCTGCCCCCTGCGCTGCCACCAGCACAGCACAGCGCGATAAGCTGCTTTCTTTTCCTGCTCCTGAGGACAGTGGTCACCTCAGCGCCCCGTGCCACAGTGACGTGGCACAGACACTTCTCAGAGATTCACAGAATCCCAGGGGTTGGAAGGGACTTGAAAATATCTCCCAGTCCAGCCCCCCTGCCAGAGCAGGGGCACCCAGAGCACATCACACAGGAACGTGGCCAGCGGGGTTGGAATGTCTCCAGAGAAGGAGACTCCACAGCCTCTCTGGGCAGCCTGGCCCAGGGCTCTGTCACTTTCACAGGAAAGAAGTTCTTCCTGAGATTCACATGGAACCTCCTGTGCTCCAGTTTGCACCCAGTGCCCCTTGTCCTATCACTGGACATCACTGAGAAGAGCTTGGCTCCATCCCCCTGACACTCACCCTTTACGTATTTATTTACATAAATGACGTTGCCCCTCAGTCTCCTCCAAGCCAAAGAGACCCAGCTCCCTCAGCCTTTCCTCTGCGTGGGACTCTTTCCAACAGTTCCCTGTCCTTCTTGAACTGAGGGGCCCAGAACTGATCACATATTTCAGATGCACCCTCAGCAGGGCAGAGTAGAGAGGAATCTCCTCCTCTGCATTCACACTTGGCACCAAATCATGGTGAAATCCCCCATGAGGGCTCCAGGCCTGGGGTCTGTCCCTACTGTATATGTCTCCTACCATACTATGTATTACCCATCTGCCCTCACAGTCTACCCTTAAACCCTATCTGAGTCCTCTTTTTGCTCAAGCCTCAATGCCCCCCACCCTGAAAATGAGATACACTCGCTGCAGGGATGTGACAGCTTCCAGGTACCTCTGTGAGAAGGAAGGAGATGGCAGAGAAGGCAAACGACCATCCATATTTGTAATTGAAGAACGTTTCTGAGTCCTTGGTCCTGTTCAGCATCTCATCATTAATGCTGGATATGTAGAGAACCAGCCCCACCACCAGAGACAGACCTGGGGAGAAACCAGGGAGAAAGACAAGTGGGAAATTCTTCAGGGATGAAGCTGCTGAAGAAGCACCTTCCTTTAAGACCTGACTTGTGGGTGAAAATGTGAAATGGTGGAAAGTGTACTTGGAATAGCTGGGGGAAGAGGCTGCTTTCGTGCTGAGCTCACCCAGGGCTCTCCTCTCATTTCACTCCAACCATTACCTGCTCAAGCAAGTCTGTGTGTGACAGGTGGGAGCTGCCTTCAAAGCTCGGCTGTCACAGACACTTGTTTAACACTGGCACAACACCATGAATAAAACATTCACTTGTCTCATCTGGAAACATCCTGGCTGTGCAGTTTGAAGTTTCAGATCTCCTCCGTAACCGAGAGAGAGAGGTTTCTCTCCCCCAGCAGCTGCTCCCATGGGGGTGGTGGGTGCTTCCCCTGTGTCTCCTCCCTGCTGCCACAAACCCATCTTGCACAGAGTGATTTTTCATCCTGCTAAGCCTGAGCAGGGACCCCCTGTGGATGATGACTCCAACCAGGAGCCACCACAGTGAGTCAGGAGAGCATCAGCAGCTGCAACAGCAAATGTGCTGCCTGCTCCGGGATTTTCAGGAGAAAAGCTGCCTAGCAAAACTCACCTGACAGGATGAAGAATATCCCTGAGACAAAGGCAAGGATAGTCCTGTGGGGCCGAACGTGGCCGATGTTGCTCAGGATGAAGCCGATGAACATGAAGAAGAGGCTGACAAGAGGGAAGGGAGTGGCAGAGCGGATCATCTCTGGGCGGAGAGGAGCAGAGGAAAACAAGAGCAGGTCAGTTCTCCACACACAGCACAGGGAATTGGCTGGGTGAAATGGCTCCAGCCTTGCTGCTCTCTGACCACCTTGGGTCCTTCTTCTCTCCTGGTTGATATGGGTGCCCCTGCCCTGCTCCCCAGGCCCTGGCAGGGCTTCCCTTCTCTTCAGTGTCTTTGCTATGAGCTGAGTCAAGAGGTAACTCTGTTTGTGGAAATGTCTGTTAGTGTTGGTATTTCCAAGACTGCTACATAGGAAAAAACCATGATAACCTGCATTTTTTTCTGACTTCACTGAAAAACTGTTTGCTGAACATTTCTGTTTATTAAATAAAAAATGACTGCAGAAATCATTGTGAGAGCTGTGACACTCCATCCTTAATTAGCCCATTCCATATTCAGTGTAAAACTGACTGCAACTGAACAAATACAGCTGCAAATTACAGAGAAGAGACATATAAAGCCAAACACTTGCATAAACATCAGCACTGAATAGCCAGAGAGAGGCAACTGTACAGCTTAGAGCCTCTGTGAGCATCCTGCCATTGGGAAGGGATGTCCCCAAAAGCCTGGGAGCACATCAGGTGGCTCACATAGTAAAACATGCAGTTGCATCCTCGGATGCACTGCCAGGGAAGCAGGAGCTCCTTCAGCAAGGCCTCAAGGGGTTTTCTTGGGGAGATCCCTAATGACACTCTAGTGCTTTGCAGGACACAAAAGGCAAGACCCCACCAAACCACTTACTCAGGACATTGACTGTGGATTCAGATGTCAGCTGGATGTTCATGGGCATGACGTATTCGATAGTGAAGAAACGCTCTTCCCCTGCAGCAAAGAGAGACCAAGTCACACCTGCAGTGGGTTTGCCTGTATAGTTCTGGTGGGAAGAAAGTGGCTTTACAATTAATTTCTGTGCATGCATAATAAATATTATTCTGCTTTTTAGTCTACTTCCATCTGGGTGTCAGTGTTTGGGTCTGAAGAAAAACAACTCGGCTACCTTTGTTAACAAAAACGTGACCCCTGAAGCCAGAGGATTTAAGATGATCCTGGGGGATGTATCAGAGCTCTTTGCTCCCCCAACTGTTCCCAAGAAGTGGTTGAAACTTCATGACATTTCAGATGGGTCACTTTGAGATTCCCATTCCCTTGGGCTTTGTTCAACTTCATCCCTGTAGCCAAATCACTTCATCAGACTTGGCAGGGACAAAGGGAACAGTCCAGCTGACCTGAATCCAAATATTGCAGGGACAAAAAGGAAAGTTTGGAGCTGCTGCCCAAGGCACTGGGACGGAGCTGGACAGGGGGCAGCAGGGTCTGGCACAGCAGCAGCAAACTCACCCAAAACCTGCATGCAAAGGCACATTTATCCATCTGGCTACTAAAGCTGAGCATGGGGTGATGGCATTACTGAGGCTGTGCCCAAGTTTGGAAGCAAAGACGAGCACAGCCTCTAAAACCCCCTATTTTCCCCACAGCACGATGCCGACCCGCAGCAAACACCACCTGACAGGGGATGGTTTGGGGAGGGAAGCCATACCTGCCAGAAAGCAGACCCTCCACAGCCCCGAGTGCAGGGACAGCTTGATTTCTGCCGTCTGGTTCTGGGGCTGCACGATGCCCTCCTCCAGGTAGAGCCAGTAGTCGGTGCTGACGGAGATGCCGAGGAGGCCAAGGCCGCAGACGGCGAAGACGCTGCTGAGCAGGGTCAGCGCCCTCCTGCTGCAGGCGCTCATCCCCGGGCAGCGGGGCGGCTGCGGGAGAGGGGACACGGCTGTCACCACCCAGCTGTCTAAGGCTTTTCTGGGGGGAGGGGGGGGGAGTGGGTGAGTCAAAGCTTTGCCTTAGATTTGCCTTAGTGGCGCCTTAATGGCTTATTTAGGGGTTGAGCTGAAAGGAGCCGTCGAAACAATCGCGGAATCGTGAAGGTTGGAAAAGCTGCCTGAAGGTCGTCAAGTCCAAATGTCAACCCAACATCACCGTGCCAACCAAACCATGTCCCGAAGGGCTATGTCCACAGCTTTTTGGAACATATCCAGGGTTGGTGACTTCACTGCTTCTCCAGGCAGCCTGTTCCAAGACACAGAGGGCCCTGACAGATCATGGAATCATTTTGGTTGGAAAAGACCTTTAAGATCATTGAGTCCAACCATTAATCTGACTCAACAAGCCTGGTGCTAAACTGTGTCCCTAAGCACCACATCTACACCTCTTTTAAACACTCCCAGGGATGGTAATTCAACCTGGGCAGCCTGTGGCAGTGTTTGATAATGCTGTCAGTGAAAAAGTATCTTCTAATATCCAATAGAAACCTCCCTTGGTGCAACTTGAGGCCATTTTCTCTCATCCTGTCAGAAGAAGGGTTTAAATCAAACCCCACCTGACTGGTGTTCCATGTTGGCTTGATACTCGTGGACGTGCTGGCACTGGAAGGGACTGTCACAGGCTGGGCCCATCCAGGAGCAGCTCATTAGTTCCCTTTTTTTTGTTGCAGGTGAATTAAAAAACACCAGCTGATTGCAGCACTTGTCTCCCCAAGGATGTAGCAGAACTGCAGCATCTGCCACCTTCAGAGCCTTACCTGCCAGCAGCAGCACAAGGATATCTCCTCAGCCTGCTGGAGATATGGAGCCTGCTCATGGACACCACATTCATGGATCAACAAAAATACTTTTAGCTGCCAGACCAACCCCACTATCCCAGGAGCTCTGGTCCACCCTGCTCCCCCAGCATTGCCATTTTGCCTCTTGCAGGGTGGATTTACCCATCAGAGGATTAAGATACCAGTTTTGCAAGAAAAAGATTACATTTATGCACACCGAGTGCCATCATCAAACACCACGACACAATAACTTGCCTTTTTTTTTGCTGTTTATTGTGTTTGCTGGATCTGAGCCACCAGCGCCGGTGTTGACTGAACACAGAGACTGAACTGGTCCCAACCCAGCTTGTGCTTTGTGGTCAGAGAGCTGCTGTCAGGCCCTGGGAAAACATTACACAAGGAGGTGAAAAATCTTCCCTCATCCCTCATATTGCTTAGGGATGTTTTTTTGTTTGTTTGTTTCTTTTTGGTATTTTTACTAACCTGTGGCACGTAGCAGCCCTCACAGTGCCTGCAGACTGGTAAAATGTCACCAGAAACCAGAGCAAAGTGCAATTAATATGGGGGGCACACACACACATGTGGAAAAAGCGACAGAAATGAAAGATTAGAGGAATAATAATAATAAGGAAAAGATTCGTGTGAGAGATGCTCTTCTGGGGAGTGGGAGATAGCACCACTGACTGCCTTTATAAACCCAGTGTGAGTCACAGATAAGTGCCATGCCATGTATATTTTGCAAGGCACATTTTGCTGTTGTTCAGCACTGCAAACAATTGGAAAAAAAATATAAATCCAGCTAGACAACAAAAGGTACCAAATTTAAACACATTAGCAGCAGGATGCATTGTCCTCAGGCTCCCTTTAAAATTGCACAGGGCTTGTTCATGCCATGTGAAGTTTCAAGGGACAACGAATGGGAGAAGGCTGGGTGCAGAGCACAGCAGCTCTACTGCCTGGGAAGGAGGGCAGAGTCCTCCTAAATTCACATTTCATTTGAAACACCTATTCCCCTAAAAATGCTGGCTGAACAATGGGACTGGGGTGTGCCTGTTGTACAGCTCCCCAGAGACCAGCCTCTGAGCCAAGGCAGGAATAGCTCCATCCTGCCTGCACCCAGCTCACGTTTGCTATCATGGCATGAGTTGCAGAACAGGATCTTTGGAAGAGAAATCTCATTATTGTTATCACTGCAGCAAAGTTGGTGGGATTTAGTGATTAAATGTGGTGAGGTGGCTCCTGCCCAGGCCAGGAGGTGACAGCTGGCTGTGCTGACACGGCTGGCTGGCGAGCGAGCTGGAGCAGGGCTTTTCTTCTTGTACCTCTGCTGTAAACACATAACACTTACTTGCAGCAACCCTCACAGATGCCAGAAGCCCTCACAGCTTGTAATTTTACACTTGAAAGCCTCCAAAGGGTTTTTTCCTGCTGCTGGGCTGGGTGCTCCTGGGGAGCTCTGTGCTCTCCTAGTGACCACCCCTGGCACCTGCACAGCACAAACACACCCCATCGACTCCACGACAGCTCTGTCCTGGGCTGGTCATTCAGCAGGTTTCATACAAGAATGATGTGAAGGAAATTTGTAGTTACTGTGAAGTCCAAATAACTGCATTGACCAAGGAAATGTGATTCCCCAAGGCCTGGCTGCACCTCCAGCTCTCTGCTCTGGGCAGGTCTAAGAGAAAAGCAGGGAATGCTGCTGGAAGGGCTGCAAATTCTTGAGTGAAGGATAGAAAGGGAGAGAGA
The DNA here is from genome assembly GCF_000747805.2 of Chaetura pelagica. Lineage (NCBI taxonomy): Eukaryota > Metazoa > Chordata > Aves > Apodiformes > Apodidae > Chaetura > Chaetura pelagica. The sequence goes on from NW_009954140.1 coordinate 4,166,795, forward strand.
GGCTTTTATTATTGCATCCTACCCTGAGCCCAAAGCAGATACGTACATCTTGGTAGGAAGCAGATGTACTTGCACTCTCAAGAGCTACAACAGCTTTGACAATTCCTTTCCTTGTGAAGTTAAGGATTTGGCTCTTCCTACGTTCACACTGAGCCGGTTCCCAGAAGGTACCGACCTACAGGAAGGGGGGTGCTGTCACTTGCAGACAGCTGAGCAAATGCTCCAGCTCATGCTCTCAGCAGCTTCCCACCTTTGGCTTTGCTAAACTAGCCTAATTTTTAACGTTCTTATTTAATGTTTCCCTCAGCCCAAGAAAAGCAGGATGAGTCTCTGGGAGGGACACCTCCTTGCTGGGAGCGTGAGGAGCAAGATGAGCAGAGGGGATGGTCAGATTTATATTTTTTTCCTGAGGAATTAGGAGGCACCTGTTAAAGAAGAACTGGTAGTTATGGGGCACAGAATCCCCTCCTGCAGAGGCAGACCTGCACCTTGATAGCCCGAAGAGAGCCTTACTGTCACAAAGCTGTAGATGTCAGGACACCACTTTATCCCTTCACTGGTGGGAATATGCCATTTCTCATTTCTTCATAGATCCCATTTGATCCAGCAATATGACCACCCCCACACAGATCTGCTGGCTCATCCATTCTTCTCCCTAACTCACAGCATTTACTACAGGGTGTCTCATCCCTCTTGGCATTTTGGTGCCAAAATGGTAAAAGGAGCTGGAATCTATTCTTGGCTCATATATGATCAACAAACATCCTCCGTGTACATTTTTTGTTAATAAGAAGATCAAAAAAACCAAGTATGGAATATGTGGAGTTGCAGACAAAACCATTCAGAGGGAAACAGCTGAGTATTTCCTGTGATTTGTTGTCCATCAACACCAGGCACTGGAAAATACACCCATTTGGCATAATTTAAACTGGTCATTGGAGCGATAGTAGCAGCAGGGAGAGGGGCAGGTGTCAGAGTCACACCTCTCAATTGCCTCATTTCTTTTCTCTCTCACACCTCAATTTCCCTGTAATCAAAGATGCATTAGAGAGTGATCCTGTTGCTGCCTTGCTGGCACATCACCTCACGGGAGGGCTGGGTGGCAGGGATGGTGCAACCACTCAGAACAAACCTTCTCCCATGTCCAGAGCCTGGACAATTAACAGACCTCCCAGGAGAAAGATTATTCAAGGACACGAGCAGGAGGTGGCTTGATTTTCAGCAAGGACTTACTCCCCAGTAGCCTTTACCAATTGTGTTGCCCTTCCTACAGCTGAAAAGGTGATGCTGTTTGGTTTCCAACAGAAGCTGTATTTTAAATTAAATTAATATAGCCCCAAAGATTTCCAAGAAATAGGACTTTAGAACTGTTCCTGCTCCTTCGATCACACTGTGCCTTCTGGTAGCAGTCCAGGGAATAATAAAGGCAGTCTGCAGTGTAGCCTGCAGTCCTCATAATGGATTTTTTTGTCTCAGAGCCATAGCTCCTGATGGAAACTGCACATGGCCCTTGCTGGGATTGACTCCTTTGGAAAATTAAATGAATATTAGTGTTCCTAACACAGTTCACCAAGGTCTAGGAGTGAGTCGAAGTCTTTATCTACTGCTCCATAGTCACAAAAAGAAAATATTACCCTGGTCCTGATTTCTGAGCCTACTCCTTCATGAGCTGACTCCAAACACAAGCCACTACTCTGGGCTACATGGATGGACTGGGAAAAATAAATATATTGCTGGTCAGCTGCCTGGACAGGATGAGTCAAATCAATAAATCACTGCTCTGAGTTCAGCAGAAAACAACCCCCCTCCTGTCCTGGGTAAAGGTAGACAGAGCAGGGCCATGCCAGGCCAAGGAGGCAGCTATTGATTTTTTGTGTCTAGAGCAGCATTTCCAATTTCCTGCCATTTGTGAGGAGGGGAAGCACAGCCAAGGTTATCAGAGCAGGCAGGAGGAAAGGCTGGCAACCTGGCTCTGCGGGTGTGGGAACCTGTGCCCAGCACAAGCCAAGGGCAGAGGGAAACCAGAGGTTAAGGCAGGGACCCGGGCAGGGGCAGAGGCTAAGCAGAGCATAAGGGAGGAGGAATGAAGCCTGGTGGAAGGGGGCAGGAAACCCACTGAGTGAGTAATTGATATACAGAGAGCAGCAGAGACCTGGGAAAGAGCTGGCCAGTGCAGGAGAGCAAGCTCTGGTGGAGCTGGGCTGAAAGGACCAGCTCCCACTAAGCTGCAACAAGAAAACCAGGCTGGCTAAAAATAAAGGGCCTTCAAGCAGCATGATCTGTTCCTCAGGACACAATGCAGGCCATGAACGCGGGCAAAAATAAATAGGTCAAGGAGAGTGGCTCTTTCCAAGCTAAACTCTTCAGAGCTGCCAGCACTCAGCCAGGCAGGTCCCAGGGCTGGCAGGGGCCACATCATCACCCTCCTTCAGACAGCACAACCTCATCCTGGATCCCTTGTGGGTAAATCCAGAACAGCCAAATCTAGTCATTAATAACCACAACGGAATAGAAAATTGGTGGCAGAAGATTTCAGTGGTTCCCACTGGGCTGATGGAGCACCCAAGGGGTGCAAATGCTTTGGTCCTAAACTGACGTGTGCCTGATGCAGCCTCCATCCAGCTGTCCCTACCTGCTGCTCTCTTGGTTTGCAGTGAGGGTTTCACAGGGTGAGGAGCACGTGGTGAGGAGGATGCAGCTCAGCAGAGGCAAGGAAGAGAAGGTGGTGTGGGTAGCACCCACTGCTTCATCTGGGACCCAGAAGAAGCAGTTCCACAAACCCAACCTGGAAAACTAGGCAATTGGGAACAATAATTTCGGTTTTGGAGTTATGGCTTGGTGAGGAACAGCCCCTCCTGGAGCTTGGAAAAGGTGTATTGCAGGCAGGAGAGAAACACAAGGCCTCTCTGCTGCCATATAACAGGCAAAGGAGGGCAGGGATGGATGCAGAGAGCAGCAACGTCTCCTGGGCTAGTACATGGAAAGGGAAATGCCCAAAGGGAATATGGGTTGGAGTTGGTCTGTGGGGTTCCTGGGAGCCCTGTCCTGGGCTGCCATCACCCACTACCTCATGTGGTATGTGGGAAGACAAACAAACATACAGCAGCTTTACAGAGCTGCATTAGTGTCATATAGAAACGTCAGCTCCATTTCTGAGAGAGAAATTATGTATTGGAAAAATTAAGTACAGAAATAAATCATTTTGATGTGGAGGAGGTTCAGCCTGATATTAAGAAATGAAACAGTCCATCTCAGGGCAGTTTGAACAAGCAGTAGTAACTGTGACTACCAGTAGCCATAAACTTCAAAAGGATCAATACTGGAGCTGAAAGCTTCCCCTGGGCTGCCCGGCCAGCACAGCCCCAGAAAGACAGGGGATTCAACCAGCCCAGCATGCTGGGCCCACTGCCTCTTCAAAGAGGGGTTTTTAAAAGAAAAAGAAAAATAAGAAAGTACTGGTTATCAGTTATTTAAAGCTAGGTTGAGCCACAGCAGTCTTAATCCTATTCATTTTTCCTTGTCATCAGGCACAAGGAGCATCTGAAAAATAATCAGAAGAAACGAAGTGTGACCCCCCCACACACTAATGCTCACCAATAACTAATTTTATGAGTGGGATTACAGAAGATTGGTGTTTAAAACTTGATTTCCACATTTTTTTCTGAGTAATTCTCCCTTCTCCTGGCACTTCCCATGATTTGTTTCTGATCCAAGTTATTTTTTTTAAGCTTGATCAAAAAGCTTTTCAAGAGAAATTATGTATTGGAAAAATTAAGTACAGAAATAAATCATTTTGATGTGGAGGAGGTTCAGCCTGATATTAAGAAATGAAACAGTCCATCTCAGGGCAGTTTGAACAAGCAGTAGTAACTGTGACTACCAGTAGCCATAAACTTCAAAAGGATCAATACTGGAGCTGAAAGCTTCCCCTGGGCTGCCCGGCCAGCACAGCCCCAGAAAGACAGGGGATTCAACCAGCCCAGCATGCTGGGCCCACTGCCTCTTCAAAGAGGGGTTTTTAAAAGAAAAATAAAAATAAGAAAGTACTGGTTATCAGTTATTTAAAGCTAGGTTGAGCCACAGCAGTCTTAATCCTATTCATTTTTCCTTGTCATCAGGCACAAGGAGCATCTGAAAAATAATCAGAAGAAACGAAGTGTGACCCCCCCACACACTAATGCTCACCAATAACTAATTTTATGAGTGGGATTACAGAAGATTGGTGTTTAAAACTTGATTTCCACATTTTTTTCTGAGTAATTCTCCCTTCTCCTGGCACTTCCCATGATTTGTTTCTGATCCAAGTTATTTTTTTTTAAGCTTGATCAAAAAGCTTTTCATGGCAGTGCAAGCATAAGAAAATGCTCTATGGAAAATACCATCTTTTTGGCTTTTCTGACCCCACAGCCTGATGAGCACACCCCCCAGGCTGACCCACAGCTGCTCTTCCCTCTCCTTATTTACCATGCACTGGTCTTTTTGCTGTGGAGTGCTCAAAACATGCCTAGTGTGCCTGGACCAGGTTTGCAAGGATGTTCCTGAGGAGTTGGGCTCTAGCAACCGAATAGAAGGAGATCAAGTGATAATCCCAAGGTCGGAGCTCAACTGAGATTTATTTCCCCACCCCAGCCCTCTAACCCACCCTGCACTGAGCACCTCCACTGTGCCCACACCCCTGCTCCCACAGGGGCAATGGCTCTACTCCTGCTCATTCCCACTAATGGCTTTGGATGTTGCCAGCAACTTTCAACAAACAAAATCACTGATGAAACAGCTCCCCTGGTCCCAGCTCACATGCTGCTGCCACAGCCCGTGTGTGTACAGCCAGTCCTCACTCACATGGTCCTTCTGGATGCACAAATACCTCCCCAAACCTCTTACAGAGCACATCCCACCCACGTCTCATTCTCCTTGGTGTTTGAGGCTCTTACCTCTTTCAACCCCAGCTGAAGCAACTTTCTGGCAAGCAGAAAACCTGCGAGGTTGGCTGTGAAGGTGGGAAGCTCAGGTTCTGGCAGACCAACTGTGAGGCAAGTGTCACAGCAAGGAGAGTCCTCAATGGATGCTCCAGCTGCTGGGAGGCTCAGGGAGGAGCTGGAAGTGGAGTGGCTTTGGCAGCAGGCAGGGAAGAGGTACAGAGCAGTAGGAGAGGGCTCAGCCTTGGCTCTCCACCTCCCCCTGACTCACATGCAGGACACAGGGACCAGAGGATGGCAGGTTCAGCTCCACATGCACACACCAGCAGCTCCTACCTTGTGGTTTTGTAGACAAACATTACACAAAGTGCATTTCTGAAGAGGGAAATAGGAGCTGAAGCTCTGAGCTGGCAGTATTGCCCATGCAGCCACGTTCAGCTCTCCAGTCTGAAATATATATATATATGAAAAAAATGTACATCACTGACAGTGGCTGAGCCCTTTCCTTCTCAGAGCTGTTCCCAGCACCCTCAAACCTGACACAACATTTACCTCTCACAGCACATCAGTGGCCTTGTATATTAAAAAGAGGAGAATAAGCCTCTGCCTTGCACAACGAGGGCTTTTCAAAGTCTCTGTGTCCTGCCAGCATCAAGCACCTCAGGCACCTTCTCCATCAGATATTTATGTTGTTTTAAATGGAATGGGTATGAACAGAAGTGACAAATGTAGTGTAAGCCTTTCCCTCAGCCCTGCAGAAGCCATGAATTATGAAGACCAGTGCATGAAATTTCTCTGGGCTATAAACTTTTACTGCAACAGAAGGTGTAGGAACAAGCCCCATTTACCAGCCCAGGTTTCAGGAGATGAGACTGCTCAGCAGAGGGGCCAACGCCCCCATTTCTTTCTTTTCCCACCAATGATCAGTGCATGACAGCTTGTGCTAAATTAAGCAGTGTCAGGAGGTAAAAAATAGCATCAGGAGCTAATTAAAACTCTTCTGCCTCCCCCGTGTTGGTGGTGGGGGAGACCCAAGCCCTGGGTACCAGGGCCATGGAGCTGCTGCCACAGCTCCTCTCGCCAGCACTGGCAGCTGGAGTGTTTTCATAAGCATTTTGAGTGTGATAAAGGAGAGAACACAAGAAACCCCCCGAGTGCCATTGGTGTCTCTGAACACCACAAGCTGCAAACAAGCAGCACACTGGGCAGGTTGCATGTGCCAGCCACAGCCACTGAGCCCTCTGTCCCCTCAGTGTGATTAAATGTGATTGCTAGCATGAAGCAGGCACCTTGTCATCCAGTAGATTGCATCCCCCTTCCCTGCTTAGAAACCACTTCTACTGCAAAGCCTCTGAGTACCAAAACAATGTACTAAAGAAAGCACAGAAGGGCTGTACCATCCACACCTCAGGCAAACCTCTTAACAACCCCAGAGCCCCTCATAGCTGTATTACACCCAGTTACCAAACACAACATCTGCTCTATCCAGCTTTGCTTAAGCAGTCTGGGACACTGCTCCTTAGATGCTGCTGGTGGTGTCTCTCTACTACCCTTACTTTAGCAAGATTCACTGCCAAATCCAGGATTTAACAGTAAATGTCCCAGCAGACAGGGTAGGAAAAGCCACACAGGACATGGAGCAGCCTGTGACCAGGCACAGGCAGAGTGAGCTGGTCAGAGGAGCAGGGCTTGGTGCCCAGCCCAGAGTGGCCTCAGGAGGACATCAGCTGCCTGCCCTGCTCAGCATGGGGAACAGACTCAGCCTCACTCTCTCACCATCCTTCCCCAGGCCAGGGCTTATTCCCAGGTGAAGCTTGGTGTGACTGTGTAGCTGGTGTTTGCCTACTCTCCTGTTCACACCATCCCTTTATATCGTGTTCCTGCAGCCCCCACCTAGCAGTCCCTCTCCTGCCACCTATATAATGACCTGCTATTTTCCTCTCCACATGGTAAGATATTTTACCAAAAGAGCTGTCAAACAGTTGACACACGACACTGACGTAGCTTTCCTCTGCAGCCGCCCCCACCTTCCTTCAGTCATTGCCCAGAAAAGGGCATTTTTGTCCCAGTTTCTTTCCTGCCTGTAGCTCACCTTTCCTGTGCTTCAGGGGACACGTGCTGCTTCCCAAGCAGCAGCTCCAGCATTGGAAGGATTTAACACAGCTTTCCAAATCACCCAGCTTGGGTTTGCTGTGTTGCTTCTGGCCATCTGCAGCTTCCAGGTTCTCCTGACACCATCCAAGAAAGGACCATTTTGTATTGAATGTAAAGTCAGCGCAGCTTTGAGAGTCCCCACAAGAGTCACCAC
>NW_009954140.1:4174308-4177110 GCF_000747805.2 Chaetura pelagica
AATTGGGGGAAATCTGACACCAGGGAAGCTGGGGATGGCAAGAACTGAAAGCAGAGTCCCAGCCTGGGTCAGGTGTTTTGTCAATGCCAAAGATTTCTGTTCCTGGAGAAAGTGATGGCACCCACACTCACCCAGGTAAAGGGCAGGAGATGAAGGCAGAGTAGCTGCCAGTTCCACCACAGCTTCACCCAGACCCTGCTGCAGTCCTGGGAAGGCTCTCAGATAACGGGCTTCGTGTCACACACTTAGCTGTGACACGAGCAGGATGTTCACGACTTGTCACTCCATGAGAGCTGATGGAGGATGCTCCAGGATCTCCCCACCTGCCTTCTGCTAGCACCTGCCATGTGCCCCCACATCAGTGCCTCTCACCTGGCTCTGTCACAGCTGCTGGTGTCCCCCTTGAGCATCCCCATCTGTTTCCCAGATAGTTAAAAATATTTCTTCTGTGAAATATTGTATCTCAGCCCCTGAAGTGCCTCACAAACAGGTGGCTCAGCTTTTGCATGGGACATGGCACCCAGGGAATGACTATCCTCAGAAAAGGAGGACTGGAAAACTCCTCCTACCTGCACATCTCAGAGATGGTTGGAATGTCTCCCCTAGGCTTGGCCTTATGGCATCAACCTCCATTGCTGAATTTTTAACAGCCAAACCCTTCCAGAGACTTTGCTCCCATCTGTACCCACCTGCTGTAAAAGGGGAGGCTTCTTCCCACCATGCTCACAGCTCTGCTGCCCCACTGACCTGCTGGCTGGATAAGGCAGGGGGCAGGGATGCCTACCTGGGACCCTGCTGTGATCCCATGCTCAGGCCACCTCCTCTGAACTTAACCCACCACACTTCTCCAAGAGAGCAGAGGTATTCCCAGCCAGAGCTGCCACAGAGAAAAGGAGCATCTGCTGCAACCAAGAGTTTAATGTCTCCTGAGAACAACCTAGGGACACAGGAAGCCAAGGCTGAGCAAGGTCCTGCCCTGGCAGACCTGAGTCTCTGCTCCTTGAGGACAGGGATGTCACCCAGCAGCACTGGACAGGCACCAAGGGGCAGAATGAATTGTCTGAAAGTTGTCTTGGGTCAGTGGATGCCATTTACTGTGCTGCTCAAATAGTCCCCCTCAGTGCTGCCCTGAGCACGGCTCTAACGAGGTTTTGTCCTGATGAGCAATGATACCTCCCTCATAATAAAGGAAAAGCTGCAAGTCCCATCTTCCAAAGGGACCAGACACAAATTCCACTCATCCATAACAGCCCATTTTCCCAGCCTGATGATCCATCAGTCTGGTCCTTCAACAAAATCTATTTTCCCAGCAAACATTTCACTATGAATACCAGCAGTCTGTGGCTATACAGCCATTAAATCAGGGCGATTTTGATTCCAAATCCTCTTTCTAGAAGACACCTTGAATGCAACCCCCCTTTAATTTCAGCGAGACGAAGACTTGCAGATAACTTTCGACCTAGACTCCATCATCTAGTTATTTTTAAAATGCCACCTTAAAACCAGGGCTTCCAATCTCCCCAGCTGACTTATGAGAAGCTCCCAGGGCTTGCTCCAGCTCCATCTGCACAGCTCACAGCCTGCTGAGACCACTGAAGCCTCTGTGGGCTTCTGCATTATTTCCCTCTTGTATTTTATATTCCCTTTCCTCTCCATAAATTATGCTGAAGCTGAAAATGCTGCCAGGTGGGGATTCATTCAGCTTAATGAACATATTCAACAGCTACAATAATACAGCAAGGGACTGGAGAAATAAGCACACAGAAGCATTTCTGCCCCCTGGGTGCCACGTGGAGCAGCTGCAGGGGGAGGTGTGATGGCAGCAGGATGGGTGCTGAGTGCCAGGCCCTGGGCCTGTGGGTCACGGTGCGACAGACTAAAAAGGTGTCCCTAAAATCCAGCAGCAGCAGAGCCTCTGAAGGGAGCCCAAACACCTGCCACTTGTGAAGCCGAAGGGCAGCAGTGATGGAAACAAAGCTGCCTGCTGGGATCCCGCCACTGGCATCCACTGCAGCTGCACAAACCCCAGCTCAGACACTCCTTCCCAGTGCTCTGACTGAAGCAGTGCCACTTTCAGGGAATACCACACCCTCGGTGCCCTTCCCAAAGCCTTACCTGCCCCGTGCAGGCCACCTGCCCACTGCACCGTTGCCTGCTCTCCTGGGGAGGCCCCGGGGACACGAGGGACACACTGGGGACAGCAGAGCTGCAGGTCAGACCCACAGCCCGGACACCAGCAAGGAGCCTCTGTGTCTGGAAGGCCCAGCTCCACAAGCTGCAAAAAACCATCACTGCTCAGGGGCTGGTGAAGTTTTACCAATGCCAAGCAATGAAGCTCCAGGCAAACAGGGAGGCAGGAACCTGCCCTGCTGCTGCTGGGGCTGGAATTCACTTCTCTGCTGTCACCACCTTTCACAGGAGATGAATAACTCACGTGTGGAGCAGTGCAGACAGGCTCCACGTCCCCTCTGCCTGTTCATACGGTAACACATCACCCAGCATTTATTATTATTATTTTTTTTTTTCCCTCTGCTTTACTTCACTAAACAACCAAGTCGGGTTTTTCTCAGGCAGCCTCACTTGAGTTCACCCTCCCCTGCTCCAAACCCCCAAGGCAGCCCCTGACTGCCATCACACCTGGGAAAAAGCCCCCTCCTGCCAGGGCCCCGTGCCCAGGAGGCAGGGCAGGCAGGGATGCTCCCAGCATCCCAGCCCGGGAGGTGCCCTTTGTGCTGCCGAGCAGCCCGGTGCTGGGAAAAGCCCCGCGATGAAGAGCCGGGATTGGCGGGCTCGGCTTCCACC
>NW_009954140.1:4177573-4179765 GCF_000747805.2 Chaetura pelagica
CTTTCCCTCCCTTCTTCCCTCCTTCCGTTTCTCCATCATCCCCTTCTTCCCTCCCTCTTTCTGCATCCACCCCTCCTTCCTCCCCCCATTTCCCTCCCTCCCTCCTTTCCCCATTCCTCCCTTCCCTTTCATCCTTTCCCTTGATTCCCCCACTTTCACCCCAGTGCCCCTCCTTACCCTCCGGTCCCCTCCTTTCCCTCCATCCCTCCCTGCTCCGCACTTCCCCCCATCTGTCCCCGTCCCTCAGCTGTAACTGGTGGCTCCAGTTCCCCACCCGGCAGGGGTGGGAGGCAGCACTGCCCCTGTCCCTCTGTGCATCCTCCCTTCTCCTCACCTCTCAGCCCCTTTGTGCCCCCTCCGGGGTAGGACCTGGCCTGGGGCTGCACCTCCCCAGGACACACCTCACCTGGGGGCTGGAGAAGGGAAAACTGGCTCCTGCCACCAGTGTCAAACCAAGCCATAGCTAAGGACACAGCAGCCGGTGGGGAGGATGGGAGGGCAGCCAGTGGGCTGGAGAAAGGCAGCTTGGCAGGGCTGGGATCAAGGCAGGGAGAAAGCCAGGGCTAAAGGAGTCAGGGACACAGGGGCCAGATGCTGCTGGCTCTGGAAACCACTGCCAGAATAAGTGATTCAGCCAAAACACACAGAAACTGAGCACAGAGCCAAGAGTCAGGACACAGCTCCATCAGGGTGTCAAGCAATGGGACACTTCCTTGGATGCAGTGGGAAGGACAAGAAAAGAGTCACACAGCACACAGGGGACTCCTGCCAGGAGAGCTGCCAGCCCAGGGCCAAGGGCAGGTCACAGCCACCGTGGCAGTGCCTGGAGGTCGGATTTGTGTGACACTTTCTGCAGCAAGAGCTAATTCTGTGCCGGGGCTTTGCATGTGGGAGGGTCCCTCCAACAGCAGGTCCCTGGGCAGTGACAGCAGAGGTGTAGGACAGCAGGGTGGCTCCAGGGGAAGGCACTGCTGAGGGCTCCCAGCAGGGGAACAACAGAAGCAGTTCATTAATAAATTCAGTCTCTAAAAAGTACTGGGTCACAGCTTCACCCATGCCTTGTGATTACTGCAACAGCCCTTCACTGATCCCCAGTGCTCTGGCTAAAACCTGCCCCATCCCTGCCCAAGACACTCTCAGTGGCAAAACAGGAATATCTAAGAATCCAAAATAAATGATGTGGAGGAGGTGTTGGGTAGATGGCTTGTTTGAAGCCAAAGGAGCCATGTGCTCTGGCTTGTTGAGCTCTGTTGTGATTTATAGAAATAACAGAAGCTGGTGCAGATGTGTAAGTTTTGATTTGTCCAACCAGAACATGGTGAAGCCTCAGCAAGATCCAGGCTGGTGGGAACCCTCCCAGCAGGAACCCAGCTGGCAGTTGGAGCATACTGGGTATTTGTCTTTACACAACTGCACCTCTGCATACATTTGGGGTTTGTTGTTTTGGGGTTTTTTATGTTTTTGTTTTGTTTTGCACAAATTCCAGTGATACTGAAATTATAGTGAATTCTCTGTATTTTCCTGGGCTCAGGTCTCAGTCCCCTACAGAACTGGCTGTTGTTGCAGAGGTGTGTCTTTCAGTGCGTTCTTCCTTGCAACTGGAGCTCTCAAAACAACCCCCAAGGGTATTTAGAACCTCTCAAACACATTCCACTGAGAAGAACTGAAGGCAGCAAGGCCATTGGGGGATGGATGCTAAGGAGGGAGCATGGATTTGGTCAGCAGAATGGATTCTGCACAAGAAAAGAAGAGGTCAAAGAGGTGATGCCCTCCAGGATCCCCAGCCCTGCTCAGCCCCAGGGAGGAGAAGACATCCCTGAGATAGAGCCCATCAGCAGGGAATTACCAACCTAGTAAAAAAGCTACAAGAGGCAGGTTAGACTTGGATGTTCAGCATGTTCTGTCAGGGTACATTATTTTAATACAGCAATTGGCTCTTCATAATTTTTCTTTTCTCTATATTGTGAAAAAAAAAGCCAAAACCCAAACAAAGAGACCTTCATGTTCCTTCAGATAGACAATCTGCTGGGTCAGCTGCCCAGGCACTGTGCAGGGTTATTTGAACACAACAGAAATGAAGGCTGCAGAGCACACAGGCAATGACATAATTAACCATTACAGTGTAAGAGGCCCCAGCAGCCATGCATATAATCAATTAGAAATACACATTTTGGGCTTCTGTCTCTTCCTCT
>NW_009954140.1:4179803-4180254 GCF_000747805.2 Chaetura pelagica
TTCAGAGGGTTTTTCTGTGGCTACTTTTCTCCTACAGCAACTCCTGCCATGGTGGAGCACATGCACCCACCAGCACACCAGGACCAGGCTGCCAGAGACCCCCAGCAATGCCCCCCCCACACACCCTGTGCAGACCCAGAAGCACAGCCAAACTCTCCTACCTTGTCAGCAGCTCTCCAGAATTCTTTCTTCCCAACACCCACCTCCCTGCTGCTGGCAAAAAGCAGCAAAGACTAAGTGGAAACCCTTCTGGCCAGGAGCTCGGTGTGGCAGCTCCCAGACAGGACAAGTATCATTTTGCATCTTCTCAGCATTCTCCAAAACGTGGGGTAGAACTTTGCCAAACTATGCAACAGCTGCTTCTGGGGTGTGTTGGTTGGTTTGATGTAACACCATCCAGTACCACCTCACCATTTCCAGAGCAGCACCACTTTGCTCTCCCCACTTTTCC
>NW_009954140.1:4180433-4198692 GCF_000747805.2 Chaetura pelagica
TGCTGAACTTCTCCTGGAGAGGGAGGATCTTCCACTGCAGCCACCTGTGGGGTGAGTGAAGCCAGGTGGGATTCTGCCCATCACAGGATGTTATTCAGCTGTGCCCACCTTTGCAGGGCTGGACTTGACCCAGCTGGAGCAGCTCTACCAGCCCTTGTGCCTTGTGTTGGTGGAGCAGCCTTTCATACCACGTTCAAAACCAGCCTAAAAGCATGAAGCTCCATGGTTTTAGGATGCACCCAAGGTCAAAACTTATTACTGAGGAGAGATCTGAGCTTCAATAATGGCCCAGACCAGAAGCAATTCTTTGCAGCAGCTCAGTGGTGTAGCAGGGTGCTGAGGTCCCATCTTTTAGCCACAAGTGTTGGATTCCCACTGGTGACATCCTCAGGGAAACTTTTTCTTGCTCTTTTCCCTTCCAGCAGAAGTCACCCAGAGGAGCTCAGGACATTATGCAATAAAAGGCCTGGCCTTGTGAGGTGGGGCCATGAACTAACAGCTTCAGGTTTGCCCTCCTCTCCCATTCCTCCAAATTTGCTCTAAGCTGAGTTACTCAGACAGCAAATCTGCCCAGCAAACACCCTGGGCTGAGCTGCACAGCAGCAGCCCCCCCTTGAGCCCACACACATCTCCAGACCAGTGTCAGACAACAGCTATGGACGAGCTTCACTTGTAGACGAGGCTGTAAGGAGTGTTCTGGGCACAGGAGAGCCAGTCTGCACCAGTCAGAAATGGCAGCATTTGCCCAAGGAAGAGGAGAGTGGGCAGGTGGATGCAACACGCTGGGACGTGATGCTGGAGCTGCCATGACTTGTGTGGGAGGTGATGGATGCTCTGTGCCAGCTGCCTCAGCACTTTTTGTCATTTCATGGGCAGCACAGCCACGGGGAGGCCTAGGAAGATGCTGGAGCAGGATGGAGATGTGCAGCAGCCCTGGCACATCACCCAGGGGAACCCGCTGCCATCCCTGTGCAGCTTCCAAAGCCTGGGAACCACCTGCTTGAGAGACTCCTGAGATTTTTCTCTTTCCATGAGAGGCTGTTTGCAGGACAGAATTGGCACAGAGCAACAAAACTAGCACCAGCAGCCTGGGTTTGGGATCCACAGCCACAGCACCCAGGGTGGGATGCAACCCTGGGATGGGCTGTGCCAACCGGGTCCAGTTACATGGCAGGAGTCAGCACCTGCTCAGGCAGCAGCTGCTCCTTAGCCCAGCAGCAACACTCTTATTTGCTTAGAGTAATGAAGGTAGGAAAAGAGGGAAAACTGGCAGCACCAAGGAACAGCAGCCACACCCCTCCCCTCCAGGGAGGGTTTTTACATCCTGCTTGTGCCATGACTAAATCAAAGGAATTAACTCCTGTGGGCTGCTGGAGCTGAAGCTCTGTTTGCTCCTGCACATCCCTCTGCCTGGAGCTGCCACTTGGGAGGAAGCACAAGGAGAGGTGCAACATTATTTTCATCTCCTCACCCACATGCTGTGAGAAAGCCTAACAAAAAAAGTGCAGAGCTGCTGGCAGGCAGCCCCCCGAGGGGCTGGCTCATGGGGCAACAGGGGCACACGTGTGGACAGAACATCCTCTGTAATTATATGGGTCTAAATGGAGCTAATAAAAGCAGAGGATGTGCCAGTTTTGCCCTGGTGGTTGCATCCTTTAGCCCCCAGTGGTGGTTTCCCAGGCCCCAGCCTGCCTGGCTGCTGTGTCCCCCGTGCTGGAGAGGAGGAAGGAAAGGGTTTGAAGTGCCAGTGTCCCACACCCACTTCACCATGCAGGTGGGCAGTGGTTTTCAAAGAGCAGCTGGAAGAGAAGCTGTGGGAAGTTTGCTCTCACTGTTGGTTTCTGTGAACCCTCTGCAGAAGGAGTGGAGGTGCCAGCAATGATCCCCTTCCACAGCTGGTCCCTGGGAGTGGGGTCCATCCAGGTTCCTCATCACCAGCACCACCCAGGCTGGCTGGCAAACTGGCTGCTTGCAGGATGAGGGATGGCTCTGGCCACAGCAATCAGATTTAAAAGGTCAGGTTTTGGAAAGCAGTGTAGATGACATTATTTATTAAAGCCTCATAAAGCTTGTATTAAGGGTAATGGTTTTCCTTATGACTTATATAGCACTGAAATTAATTACCAATCTTTTAATGATGTTAATGTCAATCAGGCACAGGAATGCTAAATGGCTTATCCCAAAAGGACCAGGAATTGGAGTTCTGGGATGCTCTCATCACTGTCCTGCAGCCTTTCCCTCCTGCTGCCCTTGCACTCCTTGCTGGTTGTTTTTGTAACCATTTCTGATGGATTTTTCCTGACATCACAGCTAATCAGTGTCTGGATGTGGTTACACTTGTCGGAGAAGCAAACGAATCCTGTTAAAAGACGAGTGTTGCTGGAGGTGTCCTTGAAGATGAAAGCTTTAATGAAGTTTGATACGGATTGTTGCAGAGGGGTTTATAGGGATTTGGAAGTCTCCCTTTTACAGTCACGGAGTTTTATTAAGTGCTGTGAATAGAGGAGCAAGATAAGGAGGAACTGTGCTCCTGAGAGGGAGCCAGGCCTCCCATCACCTCTCTTGCAATATCCAGCCACATGGGCCAAATACTTGAGGTGACATTAAAAGCCCCTGCACCAGCTCAGCAAAAGGCCCTGTTGCTGTTGCCTTTGCAGAGCAGCTGAATTTCTTCTGCTCCCAGCTGCTGCTGAGGGGCTGAGCCCTCTGGGGAACAGGAAATTTGTTCCCAGCATGTGAACCACAGGCCCTGCTGTGGCAGAGGATGAGGTGGGTGAATTTCGCCAGCCTTGTTGGGTGAGAATAAGATTTAAAACACTTCAAAGCAAACTTCCATTGCAGGGTTATTTTTTCTCACTTGGGTATTGTGCTTTAAATTGGTTTTGGATTTTTTTTCCTCCCTCTTCATCAGATTGAGCAAGAACATCTCCTGAGGTGGAACGACAGGTCCTGACTCAGGGACCAGTAATGAACACTGGAAGTGGCAGCTGGTGTCTGACACTGTCACCTTGGCAGCAAATGTGGCAGGTCCCTTGAGAAGGAGACAGTGTTGACTCATTTCCCATGAGATCTGCCTCATTTCACACTCCTCCTTTGGGAAAAGCAGGCAAAATAAAAAAAGCAAAAGATAAACTCTTGCAGGTAACTCTGTAGCTCCAGACTTGCCACTGCCTGTTCTCCTGGTCACATCCCCATTTCTTTGGGTTCAGCATCACTTTGGGAAGGTGACAAGTGACAGATGCATTTGGGGAAAACACCTCTCTGAGGACAGTCCATCCACATGTGGCAAGAGCTTTCCTGATTTGGGCTCCTTGTTGGTTTGTCTTTGCTTTTCCATGGCTCCACGGGGCTTCCTCAGGTTTTCTGCCTGAGCAGTGAAGGCTGCCTTCACTGAAGCAGCTGGGATTATAATTACCTCATGGTAATTAATGCAGTCATTATTTTAACACCCCTAGCAGCTCTCAGAGGAGATGGCTATATTTGCAACTCATGTACCAGCTCTGTAAAAATATTCTGATGTTTCTAAGTTAAATACCTGAAGCTCTAAAGAGAAGTTGGGGCTGGGAGAGGGAGGATGTGCCTTCAGCTGGGGGTGGTGACCACAACTGATTGCTGTGATTGATGGTGGAAATGTTCCTGATAGAGATGGTCTTGTGTATGGGATGCAGCCAGCATAGAGAGGCTCAGCCTCTCCTGCAGAAGCCTTAATTTCTTATTTTTTTCCCAAGAATGACCAGCCTAATCTTGCCTGCTTAGAAAAAAAATCAAAGAAAAATGGAGAGTTTGTACCAATTCCTTCCCTTCCACCCAGGAATCCCTCTCCACCCCTGGCTGGGGCAGCAGAGGGGCAGGACCACCTGCAGCTGGTTTGTTCCCACAGCATCAGCTCTTCAGATGCCTGTTGCTGATATACCTGTCAAGCTGGAGCAACTTTCCACTCACTCACCCCTCTGCCAGACTTTCTTTCCCCAGGGACAAGTCTGGGGGGTGTTTGGAGACTCATCTAACAAGTCCTGTCTCACCCCTTACCCTGATGACCCCATGAGTGGCTGCTAAGCTGCTGGGGGCTGGTTAAGCCAGAGAGGGCAACATGTTGGTGCCCACTGCACCAGCCAGGGGAGCAGCGCTGAGATGCAAAGGGTTTTTTTTCATAAAAGTCTGGGATTGAGACTGCAAAGAGTTTGTTTATATTTGGGACAGTATTTCCAAGAGGTTTAAAGGCTTCTTTGCATGTATTTGTCACATCATTTGGTGCGTGGGGAGCCCTGACAGGTCCAAACGTCCCAGTGTTGTGTTTCTGGGGAGCTGAGATCTCCCCTCACAGCAGGGTCAGCTCCCAAGTCCATCCAGAAGGCAACAAGGAATGAAATCCCACCCAGCCCCTGTCTAACAGCCAAATTGGTGGGAGATGCAGGTCTGGCAGCACTGAGCTCTGAGGATGCCTTTCATAAAGTCATTTAGGTTGGAAAAAGCCCTTAAGATCATCAAGTCCAACCTTTCTTCTTGCTCTGGCCACACTGACACTGCACGTACACCAGCTCAGGGCAGTGATGTCTCCATGAACTCCCCCCTCTGCTCTGCAGAAAGCTCTCAAGGTCAGAGAAGAGACACATCCATGACTTCAGGAGATGCTGTGCATACCAGATGCAGGCTGAGGAGCATGTAGCAGCCTGGAAACTCTGTGTCTATGAAAAAAACTGGAATTTCAACAATTCCTTTGGGCAAAATCAGCTAGACTTTTCTGCAAATTAAACAAACCCAGCAACTGAATTAGCATAAGAGTCAATACATCTGAGAGGAAGCAGAAAAATAAGTTGTCTGTCAAGTTGTCACAGTATTTGTCCGATGTTTTCATGTTTTGAAAATAAAATGTCAGCCTAAAGGAGACGAGTGTCTGGACTCAGGGTGAGTAGGGCTGGTGGGACTGGGAGGTTGTGTCCCCTCCTCCAAGAGTTCTAACTCAAGTGTTTCACAGCAGAGGTGGCCCCAGAGCACCAGGAAACACCAGGAACCAAACCCTTCTCCCAGGCAGATGTGGCAGAGGGCGGAACAACCGCCTAGGGCTCTTGCACACTCAGATGTAAAAGAGTGAAGTTTGAGTTTTCTTTGGGGTGTAACTGCTCAGGAGGCACATCCCTCCACCAGCACATCGAGCTTTGAATCAGACCCTCCAACCTGAGACCTCACTTGGTTCCTGGGGCTGCTTTTCCACACCTGAAGTGACTCAGAGACGCTGAGCTCAGCCAGGGACCCGCTGGCTCAAAGAGCAGCCTGCCCACCTCTCAGCATGCAGAAATCCTATCACAGACATATCTTTTCCCTATTTAAGCCTCTTCTTTTGATTTGTTACCAGGAATTAAAGAAGAACCCAGGTTAAAACTCTGTGTATGAACAGAGAACAAGGTCTGGATCCAGGCTTGCTCGGCAGGCGATTCCTGCAGCCTCTGGGCTCTGAGGAGTGAATTCTGCAATGACATGTCACAAAGGCAGACCAGACTCTCACAAAAGTAATGATCAGTATTTTTTATTCATACACACTTGCTTCGAAACTACAAGCATTATTTAACAAAAGCATTTCATGCAAACAAAGATCGAAGATATTGAGAATTAAGGAAAAAAAAGCTGCTGTAATTTGTACATCAGTCTTGCCCCCTGTGCTTCCAATTATTTGGGTTTCTTGGAAAAAGCAATGGCCTCTCCAAATTTTCTGGTAGCATTTTGCAGATAAATGATACGAAAATAAATAACGTTCTCCTCTATATAAATACACAATTCAGGTCTTAAAATAACATTAAAAAACATGAAGGAGTTCCAGGCGGGATTGCTCCTTCTTTAAAAAAAGATGCCATGAAAGTAAAATCAATGATTTCAAAAGTTTCAGGTGTGCTCTGTGTTGTGTAAAGTCACACATGTTGGGAAATGGAGTTTTAAAAGAGGTAATGAGCTCCATTTTGTTGAATTTTTTTCTCTTACATTCCCTTTACCAGTACATAAGAGAAGAAATGAAAGGCTCTGTAGGGCAACAAGCCACAGATGAAACCTGTGTTACCACTGCAGGAATATTTTTGTTCTGCCCCAAACCAGCAGCGACCCCAGTGCACAAGCTGTGCCAGCTCCTCCAGGATGTGGAGCAGATCCCTGGCAAGCCCTGGGCACCAGCACAGCCCCGAGGTTGTGGTGGGGCTGGAGGCTCCGTCCTGCCAAGCCCTGGGTGCTGCAGCCAAGATGGGAGCACTGGAAGCTCCACCAGGGGCAGAACAGCCTCTCAGGGTTCCAACAGAAGGCAGAGAAATCCAACTGTACCAAATCAAAGAGTTCGTAGGAGAATGTTTAGAAGGATCAGAAACAGAATTTTGCTTTCTCTCAAAAATGTTCCTGCCATCAACTCAGGGTGGTAAAACAAATACTGTGGACAAAGCTGTGGACTTCCCAGTGGATCCTATAGTGAGGAATGGGTTGTACTGGAAGCAGGCTGGGGCCAGCTCTCAGTGCTGGCACTGCCCTTCCTGCATGTCACTGTTTCAAGTTATTAATTTGAATAGAACATATATTATTAACAGCTGCTGATTTTTAATAATTTTTTTTTTGACAACTGAATCAATGGCAGAGCCCTCAGAGCTTCTAGGGCAGTTTTCTTTTACATTTGAACTACGGCATCACACACAAGGAAAAGCACAAAGACACAGGACACAGAAACACAGCAAAATATCAGAGGAATAAACCTGTCGTGGACGGACCAGCTGGAGAAAGAACAACACTTCTCCTTCAATAGAAGTCAGTATAAACATCACTAGAAAACAGCTGTGCTTGTCTTTATTTACCCATAGGGAATCCCACCCCACAATAACCAGTTCTGCTAAGATTTCCACTTACATGGAATTTTTAAATTGCACATAGAAATCTCAGTAAAAAGAGGTGAGTGCAGCTGACCTGGGCAATCAGCAGCATTGCTCCCCACTGCCCCCTGACTCCAGGTCACAAAAGCTGGGCTCCAGATTCTGAAAGAAATGTACCCCATCTGATTTTGTCTTTAAATGGTTTCAGCAGAATTACTAAAGTTCTATAAAAAAGTAGAAATAACATGGTACATCCAGTAATACCATGTGAATTGAATAGGCTGATTTAATATTAAAAATTATAATAATACTTACACAACTTTTCTCAGGTTAAAAGTGTATTAGAAACATGAACTAAGAAAGCCTCACACCTCCCTGTGAGGTAAGTAAGTATTATTATCCTCATTTTACAGATGAGGTAACTGAGGCAGAGAGGTTAATAACTTGCCCTCTCTCTCTCAAGGGTTTCCTAGAACAGGAGGGCTGTAGTGCATGATGGTTATTCATTATAAGGCTATTTAATTACCAGTCATTACTGGCACAGTAACTGGTTGGTATGAGCTCATAGGTGTTTATGGAGTCAATTCTTATTTAATTCTTCAACTGAACTATTTCAGATCCCATCTAGGAGTGTGGAGCCAAGGAAAGAAAGTGCTTTATCTTGTCTATTTTTGTGCTAGGTGGCAGCTCAGCACCTGCCTCAGCACCTACTGACAGCACAGGGAGAACACAGCACCCAGAGCCAGCTCTCAGGTGAGCCAAGGGACAAACCTACATACAGTAACTCATGGTAATGACTAATGAAAATCACAATAAATGTTGCCAGAAGTCTCGTGGCAGGTCAGAAAGCTCACTGTAAACCCACTGCTGTAAATATGCTTGGTACTTATACAAAAGCTTCTAAATTGGATGGTGATGATGATTATTTCCAATGATCTGCTTTGCTAAATTAGGAGCATCTCCCCCCTCTGCTGCCTGCCTCTCCCATGGCATTGAGCTGGGATTGCATCTGCATGCACTGGCTCAGAAAACAGACTCTACAAGTGGTACCACTCAGTCCCAGCCCTTGGACATGTCATCTTGCTTTACCTTGACCTTATTAATTTGACAGGAGCCCATCATTATTCAACTGAATCCACCCCAAAACCAGGACGGATTCCAAAGGCCAACAGCATTCAGATATGATGAGCTGCTTTTAAACTAACAGCTGATTTCCAGAAGAACTTTCTTCAGTTTGTAAAAGGAAATTCAATTGTATTTCTGGAAAGAATGAAGGAGCAGAAAGCTAAATAGCATTTCTTCTCTAAATTACATTTAGGGGGAGAATTTTATGATGGGAATGTGCTCTCTCCTTCTCAAGTATGAGCAATCCTTGCTAGGAGCACTGGGACTGGGCAGCAGGTGAAGTGGCTGGCCTGGAAACCCACCAACCTGCTGAAGTGACTCGAAGGTGAAAAAAACCACCCAGATGCCCAAATAATGAAAAAATCTGCCTGGAGCCAGTGAAGTCCCATTTAATCCCTGAAAACAGCTTGGAAGCTTTATGTGGCAGAGCTGTGCCTTCCCCCAGCAGGAACAGGGCCACTCCAGAGCCCCTCAGGACTCAGGTGCACATGGAATGGAAACACAGCTCCTGAAACTCCCCCCTCCCCAGCCTCAGTGCATTATTCTTTTCAATTTGACTTCTTGTGACAAGGTGTGGGTTTGCTATTGAACACAAATGAAAGACAAGCAGTTCCAATGCCTGTTGATCCATGCTCTCTAGGAAGCCAGATCTTGTGAAAACTATTATGGAAATAACATCTATATTAAGAAAAAAAAAAGAAAAAAGAAAAAAAGAGAAGCAAACATGTTTGCTGGATACTTAAGGTTTTACTGGCCACTGTAAATTTCTGGATGATAAACCATCCACCTGGAATGCCAGTAAAGGGCTGATCCAAGCGTGAGGGTTCACGTGGGAGTGTGATGAGGAGTAACACAAATATTCAGTCCCTGCTTTGTACAACCCTGTCTTGCTCCTGCAGGACCCAGCAGTTCACAGTCCCTTTCTGCAAGCATTACAGACCCTGCAGCAGCTGACACGAGCTGTCACAAGCCCAGGGGCTTGAGATAACAATGTGAAAGAGGAATTTCTGCTTCTACATCAGAAAACCTGGGGAGCAAATGCAAGTGTCTAAGACACTGGTTATGAGAAGTAGCCAGGAAATAAGCAGCCCTGCCCAGATGCTGGACCAGCTCTTTAATGGCCTGTTCTGGTGACATCCCTCATGGCTGTGCGAGCAACAACAGCCTGCAACAGGACTTCCCTCCACAATTCACCAGGAAAACCAGAGCCGTCTGGGAATGTCTACACGTGGGATCTCCTGCCTGCTTCTGGCTTGGGTTAACCCTGCCCCTGAACCAAATTTCTTACCACACAAACCTGTGTGTTGGTATTTCTCCTTGCCTTTTCCTTTTTCAAAAGTCTCTTTTTTTGCTCCACATTCCTGAAACACTTGTAATGCTGCCACCCAGCACATTGACTTACCTGAGAGCCCCTTACTTATTCAAAATCTGACCCTCAATAATTGTTGAATCTATCTTCTTCTAGAGCACAGTACTTAGATTTCCCTAAACTTATGGCAGGCTAGTAATATTCAGAAACACATAAATAGTCATGAATGCTGCACAATCCACGTTTCATGGTGAATACCATCATTTTAAAAATATATAACTATACAAACAAGAAAATGAACTCCCAGAACTGGCTGATAACGTATTTGACACAGAATAGTGTAAAGGTTTTACTTCTAAAATGTCTTTAAAATTGGAGTTCTGTTTATTCAGGCAACAGGCTGAGTTCCTGGGAGCTGCTCAGTGCCCTCATTAGCCACGTGCTTGCCTGTTCTGGGGTGTCATTAAGGCCTGCCCATCCTTCCCTGGGGGATGCTCCTCTCCCAGAGCTGGGGCGGCCAAAGGACTTGAACAAGGCAAAGCCAAACCTCTGGAGTGTCACAAATCACATCCCAGGCACCAAAAAAAGGGGGCCTGAGGGCACCCTGTGTGCTGAGGCACCACACAGATGCCTTTCACATCCAACCACTAAAAACTACCCCACTCCCCCGTGGGTCAGCCCTGTGAGCCAAACCCATCCCCTTGGCTACCAATTTGCAGGGCTGGACCTTCCTAACAGAATCTTTGGCACAGGTTCCATGTTTTATTGTCATAAAAGATGATCAGAAAGTAGATTCCCTCCCTGGGATCCCCCCCTCCCCCCCAGTCACACATTCTAGTATAAATTTAAGTCTTTTATGGCAAATATCTTACTTTTTGAATATGTTTACATGCTGGAAAAATTGTAATCAGGCTGCATGCAGCAACAGAGACATCATGCTTCTGGCATTGTCATGCACATCTGACAGACAAAAAAAGTGCCTATGGCTGCTAACAGCAACAAGGCAGAAGGGAAACAAAAAAGGAAAATGCACTGACTACTCTTTTACATGCTGTAACAAAATAAAATATGCACAAATTTTGTTTAACTGATATTTGAATTAATGTTTTCTGGTTAAGTCGTAAGAGGAAATATCCATTTATTATTTTTTTTTTCTCTAAGTGATAGGAGAGGAGAAGATTGCATTAATTACAGGGTTCATCATTTCAAATAAAGTCTATTTCCTTCTCTGTAAGTAATAAGCAGACATGAAATGAAAGCCTAATAGAAGCTCATATAAAACCTGCAGGTAGCAACTATTGTTTAAAAGATCTCCTTTTTAAAAAAGAGACTATACCCTAAGCTGTGAACAATATCCAAAACCTAAAGTAAAAACCAAAACAATAGCCATGAGACATTAAGCTGAATCTAAATTATGTCATTCAGAACAAGAACTTTCACAAAAAGAGCACAATTTGTTTTATAAAATGTTTATAATACTCTTTATGCTTGATACGATTATGTCAATAATATAGATCCACTTATTATTAACCCTTAGTATTAAGAGTTATTAGAAAACATGCAAAATTCATTGCATGAAGCATATGTAAAATGTATTAAATTCCATTCTACCAATAAAACAAGTTTTAGGTGCTGCTTCTTTCAGGCTTGATTATTCTACAGCCCAAAGTTTTTGGAATTAAAACTGATTAAGACTAAATCTCACTTGGTTTTCATGAGTTATTCTGGAGAAATCAGGAAGTCACTTGGGGTTGCATTTTTGGTTAATTTTGTATAATAATGCTTTCTTCCATTTACTGCCCTACACTACAGACTAAAATTAAACACGTGGAAAGAAGATTTAAGGGAATATGGTTTTGTTTTACATTCCAGGTTAACGAACTGGTGTTAGAACCGGTTTACCAGTAAACTTGAGCGGTGTAAGTTAAATGAACTGAACAAACAATGGCACCCTGGATCACAGAATAATCTCACGGAGATTAAAATTCACAAAAATTATTATTAAAATTATTACTATTATTATTATAGACAAAATTTCACCCTGGAGTTGACCACATGCTACTTAGCAAAGATCCTGGAGATCTGGCCACCTGGGTTTAAACTTGGCGCTGCCTACGGGTTGGTTCATGGAGCCTCAGGGTCTAATCTGATTTTATCCTCCCCCCCACCCCATTCCCAGCTTGTTTCTGTCATGTTTTCAAAGCAATTGCTTTCAACCACTTTCTGGCAATGCCTCTCCTCCCCAGTGCTGCCCCTCGTGCCCCCGAGGTCACCGCCTCGAGCAGCAGCCCCACCTCCCAGCATCCGCACTGAAGGACTCAGTATCCAAGGTGGGGTTTTTATTTCAGACCACATGTTAGATTCTTTCTAACCCAGCAGAGTGGAAAAGGGAGCAGAAGGACAGAGGGAAGCTACAAAAATATATAACGTACCATAAAACGGGTAAGTTTAGGCCAGCCAGTGGTGACTTCTAGAAGATCAAGTGGGCACCGTACAGTAATTTCTCTCCCATTAAGACAACATCACTGTTGCAAAGCCAAAATCCTGGAGGAGTGGCCTTTCCCCCCATCTTACACCTGCTAACCCTACAATTTCCAGGCCCAAATGGAATCGACAAGGCAAAAGCCTAAAAATTGTAGGGTTAAGGAGCGTTCCCCACCGTGGGATTTGTTCCTGTTCTGCCATTTCACTCTACATTCTCTGGTAGGGGGTGGATGAACTGGGGGTTGACATAAGAGAACCCTTCAAAATCTGTTTGGTCTATGTTAGCAATGACCAGCTGATCCGGAGGTGTTAGCACTGGCTGTCCTCGTGTAAAGAATTTATCAAAGTTTTCAGCACCTTTGCCACACTGGAAGAAAGGAAAACAGAGAAAAAAAAGTTTTAAAAAATCAGCAATTCATTGGCAGGTGCAGCTCTTTGCAGAGTTTTCAGGATACATGCAAGATGTTCCCTCATTTCTTATAAGCAGCTAAGAGAAAATTTTCTTTTCAGGTATTATCACAAAAAAAAAACCCCAGGCAGACAGAGAAGTTTTAATAGATGAAAACCAGATAAAACCTCCATCCATCAGCAGGAGGTGACAAGCTAAAGAAGCTTAAATATTCAGAATCACTGGAATAAAAGAAGAAAAAAAGACAATATTTTGATGGACATGTATTGGCAAGAGACACTTCACCTGTCAAGTAATTTCATCCTTCTTAAAACCTTTACAGTACACAATTAAAATTTCCTGTTAGTCTCAGTTTCTATCACAATCTGTATGAAGCTTAATGCAATTAATTTATATGCTTTTAAGTCTTCATTGTACAGCCTATAAACTCTTGTCAATCCAGAAAGGACAGTTCTGAGTAAAGCAGAAAACACTTTCAAGGCAGGGGAGTGTGATTAGAGGCAGGTTAAAAGCATGAAGGGGGTGGGCAGAACAAAATTAGCTTGGGTGCAAGAAAAACTGCATATTGGAGAAAAACTCAGCACTGGATATTGTGGAGAGGTCTAAAGAACCTGCTCATCTCAAAACTATCCACTGGAACAGATCTTGAATAACATGTGGTTGTGTGATAGAGGCACTGAACAGCTCTTGTTGTCCCCAACCCTCTCGTCTCTGCCCAGCCCCACAGAACAGCTCCACTGTCACACAGTTGTTCACAACTACATCTACAGCTGGACAGAGAGGAGAACTTTGCACTATTATCTTCAGGTTCAGAGCATAACTTGGAGAGGGTAGAAGATGGCTGGTACAACAGAGCAATATTAAACACTGACTTTTCTGAACTAATGTACCATGAATGCACCATTTAGAGCAGAAGCCACCTAAAGAGGAGCCATTAAGGGGGAGACGTTTGGCTGCCTTGAAAACAGCTCAGGGACAGTTTCCAGACTCCTTGCAAAGCACCTGGACTGGGACACACCATCTGAGCTGAGCTGCAAGACCTCCTGCTGCCTTGGGCAGAAATTCAGATACCTCTAATCATTGACTTCAGATGCTGTTCAGAGGAGCCAGTTGGGAACTGTGTTTTTCACATAAAGGTCTCACGAGGCCAATGTGAACATGCCCATTTTCCCTGTTTCCAACTTCTCACGTGGTGTGTGACTGCCCAGTCAGGACTCAAACCACCCAGAGACTTTTTCACAAGGAACAAAGTACACTGAGTTATGCACCAGGGTGCCAACCACGAGCAGATTTACAGACTGGTCTGCCATAATCAAATTGCCTTATTTTAGAAGTGCCCCAGATTGGCAGCACCATTGAGCCAGCATTAATCTCACCCCATGGGAAGGCACAACTTGCAGACACATTTAGCAAGGGAAGTACTTGGCAGCTCACTCACCACTTTAGGTTTGAAAGGTGGCTGAATCTCTCTGTTTTCCAGTTTTTCCCAGTCAATTCTCCTGAAGAAAGCATGTTCCCTGATGTCTCTCTCACCTTCGAGGCCACAGCCAAGGCGTTTTGCAGGATGTTTAGTCATCAGCTATTAGGAAGAGAACACCAAATGCTTAAACTTAACGCTGCAATAAAAGTGAGACAGACTTTGGCCAGATTGCAGTGCTCTTGCTCCTCTCCAGAAGATGCAAGTTGCTAAAAAAAATGTTTTGAAAAGCTAAAATTATTATTATTTTTAATATTAGTTTTCTTGTTTGGGCATGTGAGACAGCAGATCAGCAGGAGAATCGTGGGCTGCACTTGAGAGCTTTGTCCCCTTGGGCAGAGGCTGGGCTGGAGGTGAGGGTGGGCAGAGATGCCCAGGACACTCTGCCATCCCAGTAGTTCACAACTCCTGAATTTTGCCTGTGATCTTTCCATTCAGTCCTATCGATCCCCAGAACAGCTTCTGCCCTACCTCAACAACCACTTACACTTAATAAATTCCAATATACTGAAGCTGCATGAAGTCCATCCCCCCTGCTTTCATTTTCCTGGGCATGTTCAAGACATCTCATTACAGAGCCCACAATTTCTTGGCACCCAGCTGACAATATCTGACCTGCCTTTCCTCCCTTGTGTCCCTAATGACATCTGTGGTCAATGCCAGGCCCAGCTGCACAGATCAAGCAGACTTGGGGAAAAAAGCCACTCTGAACTCACCAGTGCTGCATGTCTGGAAACAGCAACGTGCTCCCTAATCAATAAGCTCCTCAAATCTTTTCAAGTGATATGTTCACTAGGAATTGAGCAGTGTAGCCTTCAACTCTCAGTTCCAGCACTGTGGGGATTTTTTAAAGCTCTTCTACAAATTATGTGTGATCAGCATCCTGCTGGGACTGATACCTAACACAACTTTTAAAAACCTCAGCTCTACTGCTTTAGTCTCCTTCCAAATGTTGAGTTGATCAGATTCCAATTTTGAAGCTAAAATAAAAGTGACTCTAAGCAGCCTTTGGGAAGGTGGCTGAGCTCTGGGCATGGAATCACATCCTGCTTGCAGCTTAACAGCCACTTGCCTATTTTTTTGCCTTTTCTAAACCCTTTGTTTTAACAGTAGATGATATAAGAAAAAAAATGAATAATTATTCTAGTAGTTTCAATTCTTTCCAAAGTTGCTGCATTTCCCCAATCCACCAAACTGGGAGCCAGTGGGACAGATGCCAAGCAGACAATTCCACTTCAAGATCATGTTCCTCTTGCCCAACAGTGCACAGCCTCAGGACTGCTGAGCTCTGCTGTCCACAAGGTACAGAAGCTTTCTCAGATTGACTGAGCTCAGGTAAAAAGCTCCCTGAAACTCGGGATTTATTTGTTAGTTTCATACAGAGGATGAACATGTCAGTGTGACAGGGATCTGAGCTCAGCCCAGTGGGACAAAGCAGCCTGAACTTGCTGATCCCCCTTTTGAGGAAGCACCCACCAGAACCACAGCAAGCAGGAGAGCTGCAAACAATTAGATCAAGTTCAGATTGTGCTGGTTGAATAAATGGTTTTCATGGCAAGGCATCAACCTGCACATTCTTCACAAATATGTATGTTTGGTTTTTGTTGGTCAGCATGTCTGCCCTGGGAGAGTCTCAAAAACCAGACTGGTCTTTCCTTTTACCTTGTTCTAAACAGCTTTTCTTTTCCTTGATGGGATATTAATCCTTGGGGATTAATATCCAGCTCATGTACAGTGCTTCATAAATGGTTGCAAAGGAGAGGAGGGAAGTAAATACCAAATTAACTGACACTAAGTGCAGTGATATTTGATCAGTATAAGTAAGACAACAAATAACATATTACAGATGGAAAAGCTGCAGGCTGACAGTACTCTAGGGAATCACACAGTCAAAAGAAAGTCAAATGATTTATTTTTTTGTTTAATTTGGCTAATCCCCTGGAGTAAAAAAAATAAAATATAATACAATAAATAACTGAGACTCTAAGATAAATTTTAGGTCACAGCAGTTATTGCTGTGTAAGGATTTCCCCACAGGTTCTTCACATTGATGCTAAAGATTTTCATCTAAGCTCATCTTTACCTACATTTAAAATGCTTCTTATTAACTCTTTTGCTCTGTTGCTGTCATTAGGCACACTGAGCTGAGAACCTGCTGGATGATCTGGTATCCATCCAAGCTGAGAAACCTCCTCACCCTGCAAAACTAGGGTTGTGTTGCCCAGGGCTGAGGGGCGAGGTGGGTGGAGATGCTTCACACCATCCTCCTGTTTATAAATTCTGCTTTGGATTAGGCAGCCACTGACTGTGACATTTGTTCTTATCACAAAACAAGCAGGCACAGGGGCAAGAGCTGAATACTCCATGTCACCAATCCATGGGCACTTCATGACAATACAGCTTAGCACAGCCTGACAGAAGATGCACTTCAAAATACCACAGGGCCATATCAATGTCAGACATATCTAGTTATTCACAAGGATTGCCAAAAAAGAACTTAATGATAAAGAAGCATCTATCTCACCCCCTTGCAGATGGAGACAGCTTCTTTGGACAGTGATTTTGGATAGGAAACATTATGCTCCATTATGGACTGGAAAAGTTCATCTTCATCTTCTCCATCAAATGGAGGCTGTTGAAAATAAATCACAGGTAAGTAACTCATGGATTATTATTTTTTTAATTTTAAATCTTCAATTTTATGAAATGATATGACAATACTGGCCACACTGGTTCAGGGCAAAGGTGCACCCAGCCCAGTAACCTGCCTCAAATCAATCACAGCAGCCCAGCACTGGTCCTTGCCCAGGAATACACACCAAACTCCTAGCCAGATGCAGCTTGACTCAGAAGTTTAGTGTTTATCAGTTTCAGGTAGAAATTGAGAAGAAAGTTCATTTCTGCTCCCAGCATGGCAGCCAGGTTAAAAAAAATATGTGTAGGATTATCTTAATGATCACCTTCAATCAGTTTTTAAAGCTGTTGTGCACCAGAGAGCCAAAATACTTTAAAGCATGAAGTTCGGAGCCTGTGACCTTCAATTCTCTTGTGCGAAGGCTTATCTATCCCTCACTTACTTCCAGTTCAACTCTGGTTTGTTTTATGAGATGTGGCTGTAGAGTCTGCTTCTGTGAAGGAGAGACTGTCACCAAAAATGCATTTTATTTTTAAATATAGATGAGGAAAGTGCCCACGGCTGAGTCCTCAGGACACGGGCACCACGTGAAGTTCAGCTAATGGCAAACCTCATTTTCTCAAAAACATCCAGGGGCCCCATATTTGCCATGCAGACTGCAAATGTTAACAGTGGTAATTTGCCACACTACAAAAACTTCTAAAATGTCTGCTGGAATTTAGTAGAGAAAATATTAAAGGCATTTGTTAAACGTGTGTTTTAAGCCCAGGAAACGCGCGTCTTCAGCTGATGCTCACTGAAGGCACCTGGGGGCAACCTAGCCAACTCCAGGCTAACAGAATTCCTGAAAGTTGGTAGTTATCAGCCATTTACTGCAGCACAGTGTTGCTCTTCTACTTGAGTGCCTTAGAGAGCAGTGTCTCTTTAGCTGTGCAGAACGAGGGGTCTGGAGCAGCAGATCTCAAGACCCACACTTCACCCCCAGGACGTACAATACAAAATCTGTGTTCTTGGGGCTTCACTGCAATGCAGAACATATACACATTCTTATTATACTTCCCTGTGGTTTTAAGCTGCTAAATGGTATTTCTTCCATTTGACATGCATTTTCCTGCTCAAGTGCCTCCCATTCAACTTTGAAGATAGCCATTTATAACATTATTACAGTACAAAGAAGCCGTATTCAAAGGCAGGGCTTGATTATGTGGGTGCAGTATAAAGAGCTTAAAGCATAATACATTCTCAGTGGAGCCAGTCAAGAGTACAAGGAGAAAATATCAGTATAAAAGGCTCCAGTCCTGTCCCCTGAGGGTCTAACCCTTTAAGGAACCTTGAAACAGAGCAGGGTTGGAGAAGCAAGAGGTCACAGTGAGCACAGGAGGGTAACTCTTACCTGGCCAGCTAACATCTCATAGAGCAGCACTCCATATGCCCACCAATCCACAGACTTCCCGTAGGGCTGGTAAGCAATAATCTGTATAAGCACAAAAAAAACCAGAGAAAAACCACTTTGGTAACTAACACCCAGCCTTGTGACATCTTAGAAAAAGAGCAACATACAGAGATGGACACTTTTCCTTGAAAAAGCCCAGAAAGCCAAGCATGTGTCCCTCATTCCAGGTAATCCTTGATGTCAGTGGTTGTTGGATTGTTTTGCAACTGTCAGCCTAAAACTGCCTGTGTCTTTTTGTAGTCCTGGATTTTGGTAAACATGGTTCTTAGAGACCTTGGGATGTGCATGTGAAGGCAAAGGAGGGAGGCACAGCAGCACAATACAGGAGACAAGACAGAAATGTCAATTCATCATTTGTGTTCAAGCTTGAAACGATGAGAGTCACAAATTACAGATTATCAATAATTAAGCCTTTCTTCTCTTTTCAATGTTTACATTTTGATCTTCTGTAAAAGGAAAACAATTAAAGAAAAGAGCAAAAGCCTGAAAAACTCAGTTACATTTCCACAAGTTGACCAAGATACTCTCAGC
>NW_009954140.1:4198780-4215049 GCF_000747805.2 Chaetura pelagica
CAGCAGGAAGCTAGATACCAGCTACACCAAAAAGAAAGGGGTTTCTGCTGCTCAGCCTAATGGAAATGTCAAGTATTTTGCATCCTATGGGTTCATATCTGACTCAGATAGAAGCACAAATTGAGTTCAGCCACAACCAAAAGGCTGCAAGTGCCAACAGGTCCCTTCGTGCATCATTTTCTTTAATCGAGGCTTCTTCAGTGGTCAGTGCTTAATTTATTTAAGAGATGTATTTGGGCAGGCTAGAGAGGAGTTTGGAGGTCAGATCTCCTTCTAAATGACTGTGAAGGGCTATTGTGCATGGGGAAGGGATGCAGAACATCCAAGCCCCTGTCCATGCACAAGGAGAAGCAGAGCAGGGAGGCACTCACTGCTCGGGGTGGCCTTGCACTTCTTGTGCTCTTTGCATGTGTTTTTATTCTTTGAGAAACAAACTGCTAAGTCAAATACACATTACATACCTGAGATCTTTTTTTTTTAGGTTTGTCTGAAAAAGAAGTTGAACCTGCAAGTTTTGTACTTTCTCAGGAAAAGAGTGATCAGTGAAGCAGGACTGCCTGGCTACCAGACAGAATTACAGTCTCTATGTGAATATATCTTTTTTTGCTGGGATAACAGCAGTACAAGAATTAAAAACTACTGCAGTGTTTCTAAGCAAAGGATTTCAAAATCAATTGCACTTCGAAGTATAATACACAACCAGAGGAAATAACAAGGTTCTCAGCTGGAATTGCCTAAAGGCAATTTTTATTAGTTGTCTTTTGGTAGTAATATGGCTTTAAAATAAATATTCATTTCATATAGAGGTTGACATATTTGATTGCTCTTTCTTTAATTTCTCCCACCAGTAAGTTCCCAGAGGGCCTCAGGAATCAATGTTGCTTCTTAAAAGCCCAAACACTTCCAAAATTTTATCCAGAGAAAATACTGGCCTTTACCTACAGAAAATGATAAGACATTTCAGCCTCAGCCCCTCTCTCCTTACCTTATGGAAAAGAGTATTTTAGCAAAAAAAGGGGGATATTTTTCAGAAAGTCATTAATTTAGAAAGGCTGCAAATGCAATGAAAACACTTTCTTCATTGACCCTACTGCAATGTCAGGAAAATGGAACTGTCAGTCTCTGCTGCTGCACAGTGAAGGGTTTCTTTTTCCTTCAACCCAAATCAAACACAGCCCGTGTGGATCACAGCTCAGTCCTGGTGAGGATGTGATCCAGCTGAAACACAGACAAGCCACGTGCCCCATTCATTCACCAACCCATGTGTCATGCAGTGAAACTGGTGCTGCTGCCATGGGGAGCTGTGCAAGGCAGGAACTGGGAATTGTAAATGGAAGGAAAGAACACTCACTTCAGGGAAGCAACTGCACGTGGGAGGCAGCAGATGAGTGTTAATAGACGTGCACTGGGATCAAGTCAGCAAGTTCTCAGTGTCGTGTTCTCAGTAGTTCCCTCCTCCTCATCCTCAGCTCCTCACATATTCCCCACTGGCTGCTGTGCTCCCCACCAGCCTTGGCAGCAGCTGCCAGGACCCCTACATCTGCCTGTGCAGATGTGGGGGTCTTTTACACCAACTAGGGGTGTGTTAACACGAGCTCCTGTCTCACTGCAGCGTGCAGAGCAGATCCACAGAGCAGGGAGGGGATGCATGAGCCTAGAAATGAAGCTCTGTATCCTCCTCCAGCTGTGATCTCTGCTGGCCAGGGAGGAGTGGAAAGTTGATGGGACCCTTTCCTTCCTTCTGCATCATTAATTTAAATTATTGCCTTTTTAATCTCCTTTTGCAGTCCAAATATCTCATTATTAACCTATCTATTACCAATGCATGGAGCCTACAGGAAAGATGGGGAGGGATTGTTTACAATGGCTTGTAGTGAGAGGACAAGGGGCAATGGATTAAAACTGGAGGAGAGGAGATTTAGGTCAGACATCAGGAAGAAATTTTTTAGTGTGAGGGTGGTGAGGCACTGGAACAGGTTGCCCACAGAAGCTGTGGCTGCCCCATCTGTGGCAATGTTGAAGGGCAGGTTGGATGGGGCAGCCTGGGCTGGTGGGAGGTGTCCCTGCCCATGCAGGAGGTGAGACTGGATGATCTTTAAGCTCCACTCCAACCCAAAACATTCCATGATTCTATATTTTCAGAGTCCTGCTTTTTCAGGTTTTGTGAATTTTACAGCTCAGGGAGAATTTCTCTCATCAAGCCAAACTGGCAGAGGAATGTTGATCACTTCTTTTCATTTTTTTTCCATTTTGTATCCAAGGAAGGCACAGTTAAGAGCAGGACACAGAGATTAATACCAGCTATTTGAAGGAATGTTTAGCTCCTTGCAGCTAGTAGCCAATTGGGATGCAAGGTTTATATCCTAGAGGCAAGAGAAAGTCTTTCGTGGACATAATCCCTGTGCCTACTGGAAGAGTTAAAACTCAGTTATTAAAGTAATTATATATTACTGGCACAAGAAAGAGTCAAAAGTACAGTTTCCCAACCTTTGTAGCACCTATAATCCTTCCCTAGTCCTGGCAAACACAAGGTTAGAGCTTCAGAATTATTTGCTACTTGATGGAGGAGAAGGGAATTTAAACTCTTATGAGATGCAGAATCAGTGCCCCAGCTGCTGCAGAGGGACTGGTGGGGGGCTCAGCACTGCCCCACAGGCACTGGGCTGTGCTGGCAGAACCCCTTCCCACTAATCCTCCTGACATCCATCTCCTTCTGGCTCTCTTGACTGGTCAAGGAATTACAAAGTACTAATCGATTTCACAGCTGCTTTACCACTGACCATAAATATTTCAGTTCAGCACATCAAGAAATAATCTTTACTAGATAACCACCTTCTGCCTGACACAAGGGGTCAAAAACCTGGGATCCTACCAGTTTAACCACTGCACATTTTTCAAATTGCAGAGGATTAAAAAAGGAATATTTATTCCTGTGCCTTATCCACCCAGGTAACAACAAATGCTAACCTTGCCAATCGTTCCTAAAGGAATGCAGGATTTTCTGATACACCAAAGTGTGCAAGTCCCCTTTGCTGAACATGCAGCACCAGATTCCCCTGCTTTTCTGTCTGGAGCTCACAGGTGTGAAGCCAGCTGAGGTGTCTCTGCATGGCCCTTCCAGCCCTTTCTCTCTGATCCCTGTCTGTGGTCACTTCATGTGCAGGCAGCTCCTTCAGCCCTCACTGTGGTCACATAATTTCCCAAACACTGATGGAAGAGCTAATTCTCTACATCTGAGTGCAACTCACAGGACTCCTCTGCTCTAGACACCTTCAACAGCTTCTTTAGATTTAGTTCATTCACCTCCACCCAAGCAGGGAACGCTGCTGTGCAGATGCATCCCCATTATATTCTGTTCTAAATGCCTGTATTTTAGCTCATGGCAAGATGCTGAAATGCTCCTGCAAGCAAAACACCAACCTTCCTTTGAAGTTTACCACAGATCTATTTAGCAATTTGTCAGTCACAATAATATCTTCAGAAGCAAAAGGAAATCAGCTAACTTGAAAAAAGAATCATAATAATAATAAAAAAATTGACTGTAAGATAACAGAATTTCCTCCCAGTTACTGAATGTTTGGGTAAAAGGTTTCTTTCTTTATAGGAAATTTCCAAATAAAGCAAAATAAATAATTCCAACACTGGCACATATTGAGCATTTTGGCACTGCAACATGTTCTTTGGTATTAACTGGCACAAGACTGTTGCCACAGAAAGGACACTATTTAATTTGTAATATTGGCTTCAATTATGTTTTGACAGGGGAAAACAAAATCCTGCTCTGGTTGGTCTGATATCCTGCTGCAAGGAACAGGCATGTGTGAAAAAACAAGGTTCTGTAATACACAATATTTCACTCTGAAAAGCATGAATTAGCAACTGGAAAAAACCCAAATTATTTTTCATTCCAATTTCACTGAGATGAGAAAATTCACCTTAGACACTAATTTACTTGTCCATGTATAAATCTCCCATATTCCAACAAACATTCAATTACAGCCAGCAATGTTCCAGCAGAGCTGCCTCGTGCCCAGCACTCACTGGAACTTGGAGTGTCTTGGAGCAGGATCAGCCTCTTGCACTGAATTTGCAGCCAAACAAATTAAGACTCTTGAGAGCTCAGCTTGCACAAATACCAGATTTTAATATTCATATATTTGAATCACTTCCACATCACCACGTGTTTGTTTTTAACGTTTTACACTTTAACTGTTGAAATACAAATCATCTCCAGACTCAAAATCTTCACTCTGAGCTCCTATTTATCACAGAACTTTAAAGCAGAACCATGTTTCTCATGACTGAACTTTAATTTTAGACCCACTGCAATTAGCTTAATGTTTGAATGTGATTTTCAGTGGCTTGAATGCAGCACAGGTATCATCACGTCACTGAAAACTCAATGGAAATTATGGATTTATTATCTCAGGTCCATTCAAGCTCTGATTGTTCAGCTTCGTTCAGGCTTTCAATGACTGGAGCTCTCCTAAGGTCAAGAGCAGTAACTCATGACACCACTGAACCACTTGTATGACATGACCTGCAAAAGACTAGAGGAGGTTTTGCAAGGAGGCCAGTGAAAAGCTTCAAGACCTCATGAGTACTTTCCCAGAAATCAGTGAGTGGTTTATGATTTCCTGGACATGCCAAACAATCCTTTAAATTGACACGTATTTTCTCAGCTGTGTGAACTTATGAAGAAATACATTAAAGAAGATATATTTGCTCACCTCATCAACAACCTCAACAACACCCATGAACTCTCTATGACTTCACAAATTGAAGCACAAAGTTTAAAATAATATTGCCAGGCTCCATATTTAAAATCACAAGGAGGTCATCCAGCTTTTTTAGCCGTTACTGATAACATTGCATTCATTTACCAAGTGACTCAATATACCTGCTGAAGTAGAAATGGCACCACCCACAGAGCACCCAGAGTGCCAGCTGTGGTGGGGTGAGATGTGTGCAGTGACAGTTTTCATTTCAGAGACTAAAAAGGTTCTTGAAATGGTAAATATTTACCTCTGGTGCAATGTAGTCTGGAGTGCCACAGAAGGTCCTGGTTGTTACTCCATCTAACATATGTTCTTTGCACATTCCAAAATCAGCAATTTTAATGTGTCCTTCTGAATCCAACATCACATTATCTAATTTCAGATCTCTATGAAGAATCACAGTAATTTAATGTTAATGTTTAGGACCAACTTATCTGCTTCTGAGTCTGGGTGAGGACTACGTGTAGCTCTTCAGGGATGGAGGGGATAGGGCTGTACATGCACAGTGGGTACAGTCCAGATGGAGCTGGACACCTCCCTGTAGACAACTAAGAATGACCACAAGCCCTGAAACTGGACAATTAACAAAGAGATGGATCTTTATGACCATGAGCACACTCACACTGAGACATCTGACCATGTACAACTACCAAACATCACCCAGGAAGGCACAAGATCATGTTTGATGCTCAGGTAAAGCAATGGCTTTGGGTTAAAAAGGAACTGAAACCTTAAAGAAACTGATCCTTTGGGGATTTTAAATTAGTTCAGAAATTGCTTCTGTCAGGTTATACTCACCTATAAATGATCCCTCTGTTATGGAGAAAGAATAACCCAATGGAGATCTCAGCTGCATAGAATCTGTATGAAAAAAAAACCCAACAGATTTTTTATTGCCCCACGATCTCCTTCTGCCAAAATATTTTGGAAATGCATCATGGTAAAGAATTACAGTATAATACCCTGTAAAATACATAATATATAGTGTGTGTATATACGTTAAAGTATAAAAATATGTAATAAAGTACAAAGACATATATTAAAGTATAAAAATACATAATACAGGCAAAGGACAGAAAAGACATCTGACTTCAGTTCAACTTTAACAGATGCATTTTGGGTATTTGCTGATACAATAATGCAGAATTTCAAGAACATAATGAAAATGTCTCCTAGACCAAAAAAAAATACCAATGGTGCAGCTGGAGCACAGCACTTTACTGCTCTGATCTGACTCTTCTGCAAAGGTCATTATCGCTAATCACATATCAATGCTGAATTCAGGATGCAGCTCAATCTACACTGCAACTCATATGGCATGAAATAATTTGCAGAAATGCTATTCCTTTCTCCAGGCTGTTAATGGATTCATTATGGAAAGCTAATTACAATGATTACCATATAAAACATAATTGCTGAATGCAGTTAAAGGATATATAATACTGATGGGTGCTGAGGAACTGTGCAAATTATGTGCAAGAGGATTATTGAAAGATTAATTTTTAGGCTAGCACAAGGGAAAGGGAAGCTTGGCTCTGGGACACTGGATGGGGGTGTTTGTGAACACAAGGGCTGGAAGGTGCTCCATGTGTGTGAGCTGTCCCAAAACACCAGTTGGCAATGGGTGTTGGCTGGGAGTCAAGGATGACCTGATACCATGTAGCTTCTACTCAGCGAGTTGCTGAAAGTTTGTCCTGTATCTCGAATGTTTATCTTTAGAAGGCCTTTCATTTACAGAAGCCCTGATTACTTAAATTGAAATGAGAAATTATTTTAGCTGAATTCTTAAAACAGTTGGTCACACTTGATTTTTAAGTTTCATTGGTAAATTATTTATGAAACATAAGTGAGATGTTGTAAGCATGACTAAACCAGTCCTGATGGATCTATTCACATTGAATATGCTCCAGATCAGTGTCAGTTGCTCATTGATGTGTCAGATGTAGAGTCACCTAAAAGGGATCATCTATAGAAACAACTTCAAATCATTTATTAACTCCTCACAAACAAAACTTCTACAAAAAACAGGATCACAGAAAACCTTACAAACCATACACTGAATTTATCTTGTATAAACTATAATTTACCTTGCAGTGCTGAGACTGTTTGTATTGCCTTTCCCTGTAACATGAATTCAGACTGAAATCTTCTGCTCCCTTTTTTTTTTGTTTTCAATATATTAGCTTTTAAGAACAACCCCAGAATACCAAGTAACAGCTTTAATTTCCTGTTGCCTTGTTTAAATTCTTGTCACTCTTAGAGCAGGCTTTGCATGCCTTTGGTTGTGCTGTATTTTTGAATAAAAAGGCACAGCTACCTTTGGTCTGTGTGTGCAAACAACCTCTTTAACATAAACTTCAGCTTTTGGGCCTTGGAAAGCCTAATAAAAAAAGTCCAGCCCAGACTTTATACTGAACCTGGGAAGAAGAAGAAACCTAGTTCTCTTACAGTGCAAAATGAAGATGATGACATGATTGAAATACATAAACATGAACACTCACACTGCTTGTGGCTCCTTAAATTTTCCTACTTGCTGAATGTGATACATGAGGTCGCCCCCATTCACATATTCCATAACAAAATACAGACGGTCCTAGGATCAAGTATGAAAGACACACATAAATACATGAGAGAAAATATTAGATAAGCATTGATGAGCAAAAATTTCACTTATACATAATTTTAAAGCTTTAAAATTTATTAGGTGTGGTTGTACATTCTGGCAAAATGGGTAAATAAGGAAATGGAATGTAAAACCTGTAAGGGTAAATGACTGATGAGATATGTCTAGATTTGCCAGTTTTAGTGATGTTATTTTATATATTATTTGTCTACAATGGTTGCCAGAATTATTTACAGGTAGTCCTGTCTGAAAAATCTGTCTAAAAATATATGTAAAAAAAAAAATAAAGATGGTTGAAAATTCTTGCTTTGAGGCCTTTTAATCCTTCCCAAGAAGTTTTCCTTCAGAAGATGGGAGGCATGAAAAATATTTTTGAATTATTATTAAAAAGAGGTACATACTTCAGCTAGAGGAAGATGGCAGTAAAGTACTTTGGAGGGAGCTTTTTGCCTACTAATGAAATTATAGAAATAATTAGAGGGAGATAGAAGAGTATTTCTCACAAGGACCTTTCTTATCTTATTACCGCAACCTTCACATTTTAAGCAGAGGCAGGAAAATACCTCAGAAAGCAGGAATTACCAAGTTCCCAGACTCATGTTTTATTGTCATTAATTATGTTGCATTCAGGTCATTTTTTGCTCAGAAATTTGTAGACATTAAAGAGAGTTTGAAAATGCCTGTAACAACACAGACAATTGAGCTGGTGAGGGGATGACGTGGCTTGTTTGTGGAATATTAGGATGTTCTTATTTCAAACTGCCTGTTGTTTGTTGGTTTGTTTTTAGATTAAAAAGCATCAAGAGTGTAACAGTAAAATAAATGTCCACTTCACGTATTTATAACGAAGGAATTAAGAAAACTCAAAGCTTTCTTCTGTGTCAGGGGAGTCAGAAAACAAAATGAAATCCACCAACATTGACTCACGACTAATCAACTCATCATATAACAACGGTCATTAAGACTTTGCAAGTACTATCCTCAGATCCTTAAAAGTATTTAGGAACCTTTGGGAATCTGGGCTTAAGGCTCTGACTTAGCAAAGCACACATTATTACATTTATGAATTGTCACACTGGTCTGCTTGAATTACTGATGAAGAAAAATCTTAAAACCTAGGTTTTCTATTTAAAATGTAAGTGGTAATTACATGTGGTATCTCTTTCTTCACTGTTTTCTATACACAGAAGCTATGATATATAGGTTGGATGATAACAAATGTTATTGAGCTGATAAAATGATCACAGAGTGGGGAAAACATCAGGCTGGCAAGAAAGAGAGAGCTCACTTACAACTGTTTGGAAACAGGAGTGAAGCTGTGTCAGGAATGGTGGTTTATCTTGCAACGCCAGGACTCGTTTCTCCACCATGGTACATTCAACATCATCATCCTGGATCACCACGTCTTTCTTCAGGATTTTGATTGCATAGAGCTCCTCTGTCCCCTTCCTGTCTGCCAGCATCACCTGCACAAACAGAACCCACAGAGTGAAAATCCTCCTCCCTGCCAAGGCGAGAAAGGTGACTCATGTTCCCAAAGATTTGTATAGATGGCAACCCAGCTCCTCCTTTTATTGGTATAGACTAACTTGATCAAAACTCCAAAAATATCCCCATTACTCACCCACAGCAAGGAGCTGTACCCATCATCTCAGACAAAGCCTGTGCCAATCCCCTTTGGTTCAGCACAGGCACATTGCCAAAGGCCTGATAAAATGTTAAGTCCCAGGGGACTTCTTCAGTAAAGGGCACTTCATCACAGAAGTGGTTGTTCAAACAGCCAGAAAAATAGCAGCCCTTCCCTTCAGCTAACAGATTTCAAGGCTGTCTATATTTACCACTCCTGGTTTTTTCCCCAATATTCAGCCTTACCAGTGGTGGTGACTTCCAGAACTGGCAGAGTGACTTCAGTAGTAAAGCTAGAAAAGCAGACTTAATTTCCTTGAAACTGCCAAGAAGGGAGGATCTACACGTCACCAACTGCTTCTTACACCCTGCTCAAGAGTCTGAGAGGGTTTTTGTCTTTTTGTTTTGTCCAAAAAGTTGCCAGTCGTGACTGAAATCTGCTAGTTCCTAGGAAATCACCCTACTGCATGTCACAAAATCCTCCCTCAAAAATGCACATCCTTCTGACTCTGGATTTTGCTTCCTAGAGAACTATTCATTCATTGTTCCTCAATGAAAAAAGGGAAAAAAAAAAGAGAGAAAAAAAAAAAAAAAAAGAAAAAAAAAAAAAAAAGAAAAAAAAAAAAAAAAGAAAAAAAAAAAAAAAAGAAAAAAAAAAAAAAAAGAAAAAAAAAAAAAAAAGAAAAAAAAAAAAAAAAGAAAAAAAAAAAAAAAAGAAGAAAAAAGAATGTGAGTGGAACAGCTCCCAAGAATTCCTACCTTCCCAAAGCTCCCCTTTCCAAGAACCATGAGAAAGTTGAAATCTGTCAGCTTCACCCTGTCCAGATTGTTGGATGGCACACTTGAGGTCCTGTCTTCTGTTGGAGTAATGACTTTGTTACCAGCTGGCCCAAGTTTGGCTTTCTGAAGAACACACACACACACAAAAACAGGACAGTAAGAAGAGCAGCCTGTTTCCTGGGCAGAATGGATCTCTGGGTGAAGGTTAGAGTTGGAGGTGGCCATATCTGAGTGGCATTCCCAGGAGAAAGGCTGCATAGCAAAGTTTCACAGACACAATTTTGAAGACTCATTCCAGCAATACCTTTGAGATTATTGAGGGAATTAAAGTGGAAAACTGTGTCCAATTATAACCAGATAAAAGCAGATATACTTATCTGGTTAGAAGAGCAAAACCAAAGCAAAAATCAAAAGCAAACATACCACTCATTTTCATGACAAAGCAGGTTTATCTAGTGCTTTTATTTTAAAATACAAAAAATGCTTTTCAAAAATATCATGCTAGAATCTCCACAGAGTATTTCAGGATATCAAGTCTCTTCAATACATTCTCTTTTAAAATGTCACCCTTAAGGTCACTGCATAGCAAGAGTTAGGAAATCTTTGACATGCATGAAGCAAAATAACGTATGTTAAAAAAACCAAACACACACCACAAGACACGGGAATTAAGGCAGATGGATGTGGCCACTTTCAAACCAGCAATGCAATCAACTTTGATTTTCAATCAAGTGTTGATCTGGAAAAGGGAAGAAGGGAAATATCACAGACAAAGGCTTTGCCTTGGCAAGACAGTCTGGTTTGCAGATGGTTGCAACAGTCTCAGTATTTCATCCGAGACACCATGTCATTGCTCAAGTAAGTTGCATTTCAAATCTCCAAGTTAATAGAAGAGAAAAAAGACTCACCAAAAGATAATGCAGGCTACAACATAATACTTCCTCTCAAAATCATCCCACATACCAGTGGAAGCAAATCCAAGAAGGTTTAGTTCCCCCATCTATCTAGTGTGTTGCTCTGACAAATAACCTCTAATCAGCTTGATGCACTTTGTGCCATTAACATGTGTGGGACATTTAAGGGTAAATACTTTCCTCACTGCATTGCAAAAGGATAGTATTTGTGTATTATCACTGTTTTACAGATAAAGAAAATTATAGAAATAAAACTGTATTCAAATTCACACAATAAATCACCCTCAAAGCCTGGCCCAGCATATACCTTTGGCAGCCTCACTGGAAACTGGAAGATACAAACTTTCTCCTCCCCAAACAAGTTTAAAACCAGAAGACTGAAAGGGGATGACTGGATTCACAGACTCTAGCCATCTGCTACTGCAGGCAGCAATGGGCAGTAATCCCCTGATAAAATGACCACTCTTCACTTGAAAAGCATATTCAGATTGGATGCCTCTTCCTGTAACTCAATAAAAGCAGAAAGTCTTACACCCTGCCACAGGGATATGGATTTAGGCAGTTTTGATCCTTCCTCTATTTAATTGCAAATACAGCTTAATCTCCAGAATGTCTTTCCCCACTATTATTACTTGCTTGTATGAAAGCAGCACGTGGAGAGGCCAGTCAGGATCATGGGCTGAGAAGATGTTCAGGAAGAGCCAGTCCTGGGTGTCAGCATAAGCCCCTGATTCTGCAGGGGATGGTGCCCTGGCAGATCCTGCTGCTGGGACAAAGCCAGAGTCTGGAATGGAGCCCTTTGTTGGGACAAAGCTCCTTTCAAGGCCACAATACAAGACTGAGCCATAAGCAAAACAAGTGAAAAAGAGAAATCCTAAGAGCCTTTATTTGTACAGATGAAGATCTGGTTTAAAGGAGCAGCTTTGCTGGCCTTGTCTTTGTGATTCTCTCATGTATGTGATCTCAGATAAAAGATCCTGTTCTTCTGAGACAAGAAGCAACTTCAATATCCACCTTTTCACCAAGTAAGGCAGATCCAAATCAGGCACTGAATGGAAACAGGATGGGCTTTATGTCTCAGATGTTAACCCCAGTGGGGAGGCTGTTGGTAGCTGTTTGAAAAATCTATCACTGGAAACAACAAATCAAGTTTTGTTCCAAGGCAGTTTGTTTCTCTGGGGACAAACCTGCCATGCAGTGTCTTCTGCAGGGCTGCAATCCCAGGCTCAGGGGGTGAGCAGGAATTTTTCCAGAAGAAAAGGAGTGACACAGGTTCTTCAGCAGGCTCCTGTGCCCTCTGCTAGCTCCCACAGCTGGAAGCACCACCCAATCCCATGTAGGAGAGAACTGTCAGGAGCTGAAGGCAGCATCATAAGAGAACTTTAGGGAACCAAGTCAAGGCCTCTGTGCACCCTCACAAGAAAGTGCTTCCATCCCAGCAGCTAGAGACATGCTCCTCCACCTCCATTTTTTATCTTTTTTCAATTGGATGTTATTCTCAATTTGATAGTTTCTTTCTTCAGATGATAGATTTTTCAGGAGAACATCAGGTGCCTCCAGCTCGGTCATGCAGGCAGGAGCTCCTCAGGCTGTGCTTGGCCACCAGTGCCCTGTGCACAACCAGCCTGATGCCAGGTGAGCACACAGGCCCCTGTGGAACAGCCTAATGAGCTTATTGAATCCTCATGGGCTTATCAAAGGTCCATATTTCCCTTCTCTTTGGCCCACTGGCCATTGGCTCATGAGCCAAACCCAGGTTTTTCCCACTTAGCACCTGAAATCCTTCTACTGCTTTTTGGGTTAAGGTCCCAGTGAAAATACAGTGGGAATCCCAATGCTGACAAACGTGCTGGGAGGCAAAGAAAAGGAAAGAATAATAATCCAAACTAAAACATTTCACAATGATGCATTAAGAGCTTCCCAAAACACTACTGCACCATGTTTCAGTTATGACTGAGCCTCAGGCATATCACTTTGTCTTTTTTTTAATACTATTAAAAATAAATATCTCCAGATCTACTGGAACAAAATTAGACTACAGGCAAGAAACCAAATCAGATAAACATGGTCAGCCCATTAGAGATGCTACCTGTGCCACCAAGTTTCTGATGGGACAGTAAGACATCTTTATGAAATGAACCCTGAGAGACCTAGTACTTATTACCTGTCTTCCAGAATTAGCTGCTGTGTACGTTCCATGTTATTCAATTCATCCTGAAGTACAAACCTAAATCAAAACACCTCTTATGGAAATTTCCAAACTCAGCAGAAACATCACAGCTCATCACTAATAACTGACGTTGATGGATTTAAGGAGCTTTTAACCTTGTGCTTTTATTAACCCAGAATATGGGGTAAGATGAAATTGTTTCAGAAACTCAACTCCTAATTTCTAGTTATGACTGAAGGATTAGGAAAATGTCTTCAAGTACCAGAATTACTTTACAATAAACTACAGAAAATCTACAAATGGAATGAATGTTGTGTCTTATTGCCAGCAACACCTCAACACGTGGGACACTGTTTTTTCACATGAAGAACAATTTCTATATTTCAGGCAGGGAACTGCAAACAGAACTACTCTTAAAATACAAT
This sequence comes from Chaetura pelagica, assembly GCF_000747805.2. NCBI lineage: Eukaryota > Metazoa > Chordata > Aves > Apodiformes > Apodidae > Chaetura > Chaetura pelagica. The sequence continues at coordinate 4,212,097 of NW_009954140.1, forward strand.
AAAGGAGAGAAGCACAATAAAAATAAATATACTAGCGAAAACATTACTGATGCATTTTAATTTGCATAAATGAAATGTAAAAGCACACACCGTGACTTTCACCGTTGCCTCTGCATCCAGGACTGCCCATGAGGAACAGCTTTACTGTTTATTAGGAGGGAAGAGAATCTGTTTGAGGCTTATGCTCTGTTAAGGCCAACTTAAGCACTAAAAATAGGACAGAAACTGGAAAGAAGTAATTTCTAGAGCTCCTGGGAATGAAGAGACCCAGGGCTCTCTCACACAGCTAAACTGTGTTTAAGGAGAACAATTTCTGGTTTCTTTTTTATGGATATTAAAACTTGGTGAAGTTGAAGATGGCTTTCCAGGCACTGGATTCATTTTCAACTTACACTCAGACTGCTTTGCTTAATATCTTCGATAAAAACACAATCTTGTTACATCAAAGCCAGGTTGCAGCAAACCAACCAGGAAAAGAGTTTGTTAAAGATAAATTAGTCTGCATAGATAGCAGAAGAGTTAATCTGAAAGAAAACAAGACATGCACATCATCTTACTTCCTCTGCTTTGGACGCACCTTATCTCGGCCAGCTCTTCTACCCTGAAACCACAGGTGAGACATATTTTATATATTCAGTCCCAATGTCTTTCTTCACTGAGTGTTACAGAAGGCAGTGTGTTACACCAGAGAGTCTCTTGGAATTTGCTATGTGCATTTTCAAAAAGATATCCCAGGTTTTGCAGTAAAAATGCTTTCAATTTCTTTTTCATGTAAGTGGCACAACTGGTCTTTTAATTGGGTATGGAAAAAAAAGTCTTCTCCAAACCTTAATGAGGAGTGTGAAGTGAAGAAGAATCCATTATTGCACTACATTTTCAATGGCAGCTAATGAGGAGTGTGAAGTGAAGAAGAAAATGAAATTATATTGGGAATACTAATCCATTATTGCACTACATTTTCAATGGCAGTAAATGTTCTCATTGAGTTCAAAATGTTCTCTTACTGTGAAGACAATCTAACAGGACAAACAAAAGCAATCTGAACACTGAATCTTCTGTCCTCCAGTTATTATCGACAGTCTAGAAGCTGAAGAATTACAGAGCGAAAATATGGAATCAGTCATTTTCCCTGTTAGTCAAGAATTAAAGTTTGTGAAAACTTAAAAAAAAACCAAAAAAGCCACACGAGTCTCATTCCTGCCCTCAGTCTCCTCAGGACAGGGCTGTGTGTCCTGGTGTCAGTGCTGTCACACCTTGTCTCGCTCACCTGCCCTCAGCTCATTCTCTTCTGCTGCTGTTTGCAGCACTTTGAGCCTTGATCCCCACAGGAAAAGTGAACGCTGGGTTCCAAAACTGCCCAAACTTGCAGCCACACCCTGCTGCACAGCTTCAGAAGGGAGAAACCCACATCTTTTCCCACGCAAAGGTACCCAAGCCCCCCAAAGGCCCCGCTGACTGGAGGATGCATTTTGCGGCCGCGGCGGCAGCGCGGGGAGCAGGGCCAGGGCTGCCCGGCAGGGAGAGGTGCTGCTGCCACATTTGCAAGGGAGAAAAGTGATAAAGGAAAAATTATTTCACAAGGCTGAATTGCCATCACACCTGGGGAGGGATGTGCACACCCAGCACAGGCAGCTCCTGCCTGGAAACGGTGCGTGTGTCGCCATCCCTCACGGATGGGCTCCACTGACACCTACCGGGAAAAGGAATTGGGAGTTTTGTTCCCGGCACTGGAGCCTTCTGGAGACTCACAGCTCTGCTTCCCATGGCACACCAGCCTCCTCTTCCCGTGTATAGCAGATTCCACCTCCCACCCACTGCTTTCCCAGCCAGTCACATTCAGCCGTGGGTCACAATGCCGGAGGTGACTGGGAGCAGCACTGGCTTCAGTCTCCATCACAAAAACATCCCTGTTTTGGTGGCATGAGGGTCAGCAGCCTATGGGCTGACTGAGCAGGCTTCCTGCTCACAGCTCGCTAGAGATCCGTGGAGGGGGAATGTCCTCTTGCCAAGATTCCCTCTGCAAAACCTTAACAAATCTCCTGCTTCTCACACTGCAACAAGTTCTCACCAGCTCTTTGCTAGATCTCAACACGCTTCAAATGCCACGGGTGATGGAACCTGCCACCTCACCCCAGCCTGGTTTGTTCCCAGTGCTTCTGCTCCTAATTCTTAAGTCAACCCAAAGCCACAGCAGAGCTGCAGGTAACACTCTGCATCACTTAAAGAAAGCCAAATGGGTGGTGAGAAGCAAGGAAAGGAACTGGCTGAACAGTAACATCCCAGTTTCATTATCAGAGCCCAGGAGGCTTTGGCTGCACGTGTGGAATTAATGCTCATTGATGGCTCTTGCTGCCCAGACTCTACACATCAGACCTCAAACCATAGATGTCACTGACAGAGCTGGCAAAACTACTACTAAGGCTGTAAAAAGAAGAAACTGAGATAATTATCCAAGTCTCAAGGAAGGACAAAAAGCCCTCTTAGGGTTTCCAGTCATGAAAGCTCAGTGGGGATTTTGATCAACAGGTTGAGCCATTAGCCAGCCTTGAATAAAGTAAATAAAACAAATAAATTTCAAGTCAAAATCTGGAGGAAAAAAATCTTCCAGTCACTGAGATGCTCTCCATCATTGTGGCAGCTTGTTTCTTACATTATTGCATTTCCAACTCCATGTAATTATAGATGCTAGGAAGGACTATCAATTTCCTAAGTTTATACACCTTAATTATCAGGGTGCCGAGAATGTGAAATGAGAAAAGACCATTTCTACATCCCAGCAAGACCTAATGCTTCACCAGACTGAGTTTTAAGCTTAATACCATCACCTAATGCAAGCTTATAATTCATTAGTGGAGAGCTTTGTAGTCATGGAAACAACACAGAAAGAGAAAGTTAGAGCCTCAGCTCTGGATGGTTTAGCAGCCCAGCAGCTCCAACTGCAGAGGGGGCAGCA
>NW_009954140.1:4215106-4217368 GCF_000747805.2 Chaetura pelagica
TCCCTACAAAACATGTGCTGAGCAACCTGGGGAGATGTTTCTGCATTAAAATATGCAAATAAGCAGAAAGCTGTTGATCTGCAGTCACACCTAATCTCATGATGGCAACATCACTGTGGTGAACTGCAGCATCATTAGTAAAAAATACAACATCTAAAAATAAAAATGCATTTTTTAAAATTTCAATAGCTAAAATAGCTACTGAAAAAATAATACTTACTGAAAATAGACATTAAAAAATTCTTGTTTCCATTGCTAGTAATAAGGCATGAGGGCAAAGAGGATGTTTCCTAAAAATGTAAATGGAGAGTGTGATAAAACTCTGCGTGGGAGTTAAATATGGACTACTTGATATTTTTTGTTTATTTTTCCCCTCTTTTCCTCTCCTCCTCCCCTTACACTTGTGTCATATTTACCCTTTTGGTTAATAACAACTAACCAAAGTTCTAACAACTTGCAAGTTCCCAAAATTCATGAGATAATTCTACTTGGTGTCTCAGGGATTTCCCTGGAAGTCCATTTCTCTCCCTGAGCACCCGGAGCAGAGCCCGACAGGAGCAGAAAGGGAAGGGAATGCCCAAGTCCTGGGCACCCTGAGGCAGAGGGGACCTGAGCAGCAGAGCAGGGAGCAGGGGCAGGACTCCCTCGTGCAGCTGCAAATTATTAAATACTTTGATCAGAGGAAACATCATCAGAGCCAGTGAAAAATCTTGAATAAAGGGCTGCATGAAAAACGTTATACAGAATTTTATCAAAATAGCAGTTTAATTTAAGGGGTGTGTATCTTTCTAAATACAGGCATACAAATAATTTGTGTGTTTTCGTTTCTTTCAGGACTTTTGCTGGAGAGCTTTTCACTTTGAGAGCTATTTCGTGTTCTTCACTGACCCCTTGTGGTTTCTAACTCCATGGAGAAATTATTTTCTCCAGCTCCACATTCCATTCAACAGATGTTTAATCTGGATAAAGGCAGGAAGGGAATCCTGAAGGACAATACAACACTTTAATAGACCACACAGCAGCTCAACAGAGAGCTCTTTGTTTTGGGGGTGGTTATAATCACGTTCCCTATTAATTTTTATTTTTACTTTTTTTTTTGTGCTGCTGTATAGAAGTTCAAACTGTATGAAGTGACTTCTAAAGAGCCCCCAAATTTGCCAGCCCAAGATGAAGGTAACCAGGTCCCCTAGAACATGTAGCCAGTGAAGCCTAACGACCATGGAAGAGCCGTTTGAAAAGGGACACAGCTTTCCTAAGAACTGGAGCTTTGGGGGATATTGCCCTGGATAACTGATGTCTGGCTGGGAGCAGTGAAATCTGAAGAGGGCAGAATTTCCAGTTCCCCATTTGGCACTGTCAACATGTTTAATCTGTTTAATAATCCTGTGCCCACCTGAGCCTACTTTGTTTCCTGCCTTTATTGCCAAGCAAACTATCCCCTGCACCACAGCAGGGTCTAACTAGATGAAATGTAGTTAAAGAGGCTGCCTAGGAATAATATCCAAGAATTCTTACAGAAATATCCTGTGATAGCAGTAATAAAAACCCCAAACAACAAATAGAAGGCTAGAGCAGCAAATGCACAGACATCAAAAAAAGAATTTGCTTTTATGTACGTTCCTTCATTTTTAATTATGCAAATTACTGCTAATTTTCAATAGGAAAAAAACCTAGAGAGCAGAAATTGCTTTTCAGCATAAAACTCATTACAATATGACAGAAAAAGAATAAAATTCTGCTCTAAAATAACCTCTAAAGACTTCAGTTCTACTTGATTTAGCACAAATCCCTGTGATCAAACACAACAGCCATGAAAAGCTGCACACTGGGACTGATTTTCAAACCCTGGGATTCTGCATCCAAGTCCTAACTTGCCAGGGAATTCTTTAACACACACAGACACACACACAAAGATGAAGGTGTTTTCTGCATGATGTTTTGAGAATAATCGACTTAAATACACACTTTGCTGGCAGAACAAAAGCAGTATAAATGTGTGATCCTTCCCAGGAGCTGATAATTTATTTCACAAACAAGCCCCTGTGCTGTCTGACCTTCCTTCCAGCCTTCTCAAAGCTGCCCTGATATTATAAAATCAGTCCTGCACATTTTACTGGCTTCTAGCTCAGAAGTGTTCCATTCCCCTCAGGAACACAGCCTTCCTTCTTCAGCTGCTCCTGCTGTTTCCTTTCAATTCCAATCTTGCAAACTCAGGCCCACAACCTCCACAGCAGCCCCCCCCCCAAACCGGTTACCCCCCCC
>NW_009954140.1:4217738-4234159 GCF_000747805.2 Chaetura pelagica
CCCGTTATTCCCGAGCCACGCTAACATCAGTGCTGAGGAGCTTGCAGGAGGCAAGTGATGCTGCTGAGCTCCAGGTGGGGATGCTAAGTCACTGTCAGCAGAAAGGGGATTTGTAATAATTTAGAGAAAACACACAGACAATAAACAAAGACGTATTTTTTTTCTTTCCCATGAAAAAAAGGAATGACTGAGTCTCTTCACATCACAGCAGCCTGTTAAGTTTCTTAGCTGGAATTGGGGGTTCTCAATCACAAGGACTAAGTGTGAATTTTGCTTCTGAAGAAGCAGCTGCAGGAAAACTGCTCAGCCCTTTTTTAAGGTGCCTTCCTATGATGAGAACACAAATGAACCAAGGATTTTTGTAAGCTGATGTCAGTGCCCTTCAGGGTCTGGATTTTACAATGAGGTGATAACACAATCACAGAACCACAGACTGGTTTGGGTTGGAAGGGACCTTAAAGATCATCTAGATCCAACCCACCTGCATGGGCAGGGACACCTCCCACCAGCCCAGGTTGGTACAATGTTAGACATGACTTCCCATTTATCCCAGCTGCATTTTTTCAGGGTAGCTTTTGCTCTGGCTTAAAATGCAGTTAAACAAAGAACTTGTAACTCCTCTGCATTAAACAAGTTTCACCAGTGAAAGCAACATGTGATGTTATTTTCAAACAACAAGAGGTGTAAGTGACATAGAAGGGTACTCCTCCTCTGTACAGGCTTTTTTGATATATAGAGATCAGATAAAGAATCCAGGCTGAGAAAAAATAAGTTACTGACTGCATGACAAATGGTTCTTGCATTAGGAAATATTTGGCAATGAAAAATGCTCTTATTCTTTGTTTTCCTGCTCAGTATTAAAACATCTGGTAAAATCATGCATTCATAATATAACCAACTCTTCAAAAATAAAAATTTGATTTTTTAAAGTAAGTATTTTAAGCTTTAAGCTATCACATTTAAACTGCTCAACATCAATTTAAACTGCACATCTACTATTGCAAGATGACAATGCTTCAAGAAATGTAGGTAGATTATTTTAAAAGTGTATAGCACAGGAGCTTCAATTTTCAACTGAAATGGTAACTTAACCAATGTGTGAGGCAGAAACTGTGACTTCTGTCAGTAACCTTTGCAAAGCAAGATAATTTGTTAGAGATACATGCAAATTCAAAGTCCACACATGTATGTTTTCAATGCTGATATGTAGCTTTTATGGCAATAATTCAGTGGTGATCAGTGAAAGAAGTAAAATGGGAAGTAAACGGGTGAACTGGTATTTCAGGTATCAGCATCAGTGCATATGGGAGGTATCTCTTATGATATAGGATACTCCAGCAAAATATGTAGTATAGTATATCATAAAACATGCATGCAATGTAATGCACATGTATCTATTTAACTATACAGTGAATATGAGCATTATTTGATCTGTGGAATTTAAAGTTCCATGAGTGTCTTTCAAATTAAAGATGCACCATTTTCCACAAGAAGGTGGCATTCCTTTCACTAACTCCTTCAATACGAAAGGCACCCTGCATCTGCTGAGCTTTGATGACCCCTTTTTTGGAAATAAACTTCTGACCTGGGGATTACTGTGTGACAAATTATGCAAGACCCATATTGCAGGGGTTTTTTATCCATTAGGAAAACCTAAATTGGGGAAATAAACAAGTGCATCCTTAAAACACGGTGAGAATGACATTGGATTTAATAAACTTCAAACATTGGTAGAGAGGGTTATGTGAAGAGAAAGATGCAGGAGAACACCAAGGAGAAAACTACCTTGAAGAAGTGGATATTTATATGACAGTCCTGGAAGAGACAGGAAACAGAGAAACTGCTTCGTTAGTAAAGGGCTGGCAAAACAAAGCAACAACAATTAGTAGCAGAAGTAAACAAATAGAGACACAGCAGCATGACTACAGGAAGGGACACATTTGTTATGCACAGAAAAGGCACAAAAAAAGAAATGCCAGTCACCCTGGCAGGAAGGAGCACAGTGCAGCATGGCCAGGGAAGCTGCTGCTTCCACCTCAGCCCTGAACCTGCACACGCTCCGTGTGATGCACAAACCACTGCAAAGCACAAAGCCACAGGCATGTCTAGATGTGTGTGGTCTGGGCTCTCAGCAACGACCCAGCACTGCAGAGGGGAACAGCACCAAAGGGTTTGGTTTTCTGCCTCGTTTTGAGACAAGCATTTAAACTTTATACACGGGATAAAGAAATCTCAGTTCCCACCATGACTTTCTACGTACGTTCTTCACCATAAATCACAACACCCAGACTGGGAAAAGCCTCACAGAACTCACGAGCTGATACCAACTGAGATGTGTCATCTGGGTAAGCTTCAAGTTCTCTAGTTTCAGATATGGTGAGTGGATGGGAAACCTGCAGATAACTGCATATGGGAATTCCCCACGCCAAACTCTAGTATAGAACAGATGGAGACATCTCACAGCATCTCTATAATGCTGCAAACTATTCCTTAATGATTTAATATGCACAATTTAAAAATAACAAGTGCCATGTCCAAAAAAAAAAAAGCAGCTCTTCTTTTTATATCTCTATATACAGAACGAGTGCAGATTGATGTACCAGTGATATTCTGGCTGGTCATGATTTCAGTGTAGCTTAATGTCTGTTTCCTGAGAATTAAATTTAATCTTTTCCTTTACAATTTGAAGTGTCAGCACTGTTGCTTCTCTTTTCCATGCCACCTTTTGCTGAACTGCCTGAAATTACACTTATTGCTTCAAAATGGGAGCACATACTGGTTATAGATATGGAAGAGATTATGTCTTTTATGTACTTCTAAAAATCATAAAAAAGAGCTAAGTAACTGCAGCATAACAGCTCTGGGACAGAAAGCACCATCCTTCAAAGACTTCAGTATCTTCTTCACAGTCCTTACAGGACTTTACACAGAGACCAGAAGAACTCAGCTCACAAATCAACAAAATCAAAGGGTTTTTTTAAATGAAAAGATCGTATTTCATTTGAAAATTCATTGGGTTCCTCAGAAGCTACTGAAACAGTAGCTGGAGTCTCCTAAGGCCCTGGCTGTGCAGCTGCAGAATATTTACCAGCCTCCAGCTCAGAATTCAAACTGCTCTAGGATGTCCTGGCCATTGATTTAAGGAAAGAAAACGTCATTTTGACCTAAAACTGCTGTACCTGCAATAAATCAATGTTAGCTCTGGATGCAACAGAGATACCTACTGACTGAGATAGGTTACTGGTTCATCAACTCATGTGTGCGCAAGTTTGGTCAAACTAAATGCTGTCTTGAGAACTGGAGGAGCTGAGTAACAGACCAGAAGCAGAAATATCTACAGCTGCTGTGTCACTGGAGAGGTTCCAGGTATTTACAGCCAAGCACTACATTGTCCCTGTTCTTATATTTAAAATGGTAAGGCATTTTAAAACACATTTTCTTTAGGATTGTAACAATAGTTACGTTTCGAAGCACTGAGATGTCACCAAAATGTCACCCCTGCCTGTGCACTCCCCATCTCCAGCTACAGTATTTACCCTGCTCTGAACTCTGGGTTTTCCTTCCTTATGTTTGGATCTGCTCAGGCTGCCAGAGGACAGGAGGTGTGTGGCTGCTGCAGAGCTTCCCCAGCACCAGGCAGCTGCAGCAGCAGCTCATGGACCCAGCAGCTCCAGTCCTTGGGCAGCACAGCAGGGATGGGTCACCTCACCTCCTGGCAGCAGAAACAGCCCATCAGACAGGCAGACAATAGTAAGTAAGAGGTGCTCCTGCATGGCTTACCTTGTACCTGGATCAATCCCAGAAAGGGGAGCCTGGAAATATAGGATCCAGCCAGCAGGGCCACTTGCCCTGGGTACACTGCCTGGCCCTCCTTGCTCCACATGGTTTTAGGGATGTTCATTTTATTGTGGAATGATTTTGTGGTTATTCACTAAATTAAAAGGCATGATACAAAAGCAGCAGCCAGGAAAAGCCACTCACACCTGATGTCTCAGCTGAAATCTCTACGATAAACACAATTCAATGCCAGGGGCCACAGCACTGGATGTGGATGTGGATGTATGTCCTCAAGGAAGCACCTTCCAAGGTCCACCAGGATGGTCCTGCATGGAGCCCCGTGGTGGGGACAGCAGTCAGACCCTGCTCTCAGACAGGAATGATTTTGTTTTACTGAAAGTTCACACAGAGAGTTAGACTAAAGGCAATAATTAGAACAAAAGAAAATGTCTAACATCTTCAGGGTATGCACCAGGAGGACAGTTACATCTCTTCCCCACAGCTGCCTTAAAATGAAGATTAAAATGAAGATAATGCCTTAATGCCTTCAAATGAAGATGAGCAGTAACCTATTCCCTTCGTAACAATTACTGAGATCACTTCAACTACCAACACTAACTGCAGAGGCTCAGATTGCTCCCATAACTTAATATACCTTTTACTTGGTAAATGCATCCACATGTAAAGATTATAGCTACCTTGTCCTTTTTTAATTAAAAAAAAAAATAAATCATTGATATGGACCAGAAGAGCTGCTTTATTTTTATTAACATTTTCTATGATGGTGATGTGGAAGGAAGGGAACAGACAGAATAATTAACCAGCTTACTTTTAAACTGGTATTATTCCATTATTACTCTGAGGTGATATCTTAGGTATCAAGAAGTGCTTTCCTGAGCAGCAGGAAACAGGGCTTGAGAAAACTGAAACCTCTTCCTACAATAGAAGTTTTAGAATTTGCACATTTCTTTTCCCCAAATAAAAACCAGAACGATGCCCTAGATGGAGAAAGAAAATTACTACTCAAATCATAACCAGGTATTAAAAATACAATAAGGTTGCATTATTTCAATATTCTGCTTTTTTTTCTTTGACTAACACAATAATATAACAGGAAAATAACTATGTAACAAATAGCAGATTTTGCAGTTAAAAGACTTGCAGTTTGGGTCCATGGAGCCACCTGGGACTGTTGGGAGTTCCCATGGCAACCTCAGCACGGACAATTATGGAGCAGCTACAATTATTCTGAATATGCCTGTTGAGAAGGGAGTTTCATTTTGAAATGGCCATAAATAATGCTATTCTGGAGGGAAAATTCACTACCAAAGGCTAAAACCAAATGAAAAACAATGACAGATTTTATCCTGCCTCCACTTCCTACAGAAGTATATTTTTATCTCTAAACATTAAAAAATAATTTATCATCTATAAATCACAGAAGCTGGATTTGCTCACACTGCTAAATGAGCAGATAATTGATTCGTAGATTTTAGTTATAGATGAGATCCAGAAAAGATGTAAATGGATTAAAATTGATGGTATAGAAAATCCTGCACTGCACCACTGCATAATCCACCTCCATTTCTATATCTGTACAACCTCATATAGATCACACACGGGCAGTATATGGAAAGAAAACTCCTTGTAGCAACATCTAAAACTACTTAGCCAGATCACTGCATGATTCCCTCCATGGAGCCACCTCCCCAGCTCTTCCCTCTCTTTTCCAATTTGGTCCCATTTGTTGCACAGGATTTAAAACTCCCAGGCATGAGTCAGGAGTTAAATTTGCAGTTGGGTTAGACCTGGCAGAATGGGCCACAGGGAAACTTCTTCTCATGACAAATAGTTTTTACTGTTCAGTTACAAATGTAAGTGAAGAGAATGTCTGAATCGATTCTTTATTTACATATTTTTATTGTTCTATATTTGTTTTATGATAGATTTACATTGAATAAATGACTTAAGGAATCTATTTTAGAAGGTCCAGAAAGTAAAGCATCAAACTGGTGAGATTTGTGTGATTAATAATGACAGAAATGTTTTCAGATGTATTTATTTTTTAAGGCGAGAAACTGGTTTTGGAAATTCCAAACCTACTGCTTCTTTGGTCTTTTATGCCCTGAGAATAGTCTTATTCTTTCTTAACATTAAGCAATTAAGAAATTCTCATCCTGATGTTTCTCTATTGTTGCATGGCCTGCTTTGTAATCACCCTTTCCTCTGATTACCACCAGTATTCATTTGATATAAGTAATGTAAAACCTTGCTAGAAATGGTTGTAATCTTGTAAGCAAAATTAAGTCACTGTAGCTTGTAAGTAAACCCAGTCCCACAAATGTAGACTTGATTAGCAAGTGCTCTGAAGTTACTATTTTCTATAAGCTGATAAATGAGGAGATGCCCAGTAGGTCCTCTCAGTCTACCTGCATTTTTAACCTTCCTGACAAACACACTCCCCTAGCAAAATGGCAGTCAAGGTTTGCATCTTCTCCCTGTAAGGTTTCAAAGCTGATTTCAGCACAGTGGAAATATTATTTAGATGATGTCATTAAATCACAAATAGCAGCCTATTTCTCAGTGCTATCTACTTGCTTCTTAGTTTAGGGCATCTAAAATAAAATGAGGATGTAAGCCAAGATATAAATGAGAAGAAAAAGAACATAAAGAGATTACCAGTGTCAGCACCACTTACGTGCCAGACCAGAATAGCTAATAAGATAAATACCACCATTCAGACATCTGTGCTGTTATTTTTTATGTGTCATCACAGTAATTCCCCTTGACACATTACTTGGAGGGTGCTGCTTCCCTGCCCCTTCTCACAGAGGTAAACTTTGAGAGAGTTGATGCCAAAGGAGCACCCACAAGGTACCTCCAGAGCAGGGAAAGCCTCAAATACCTTGGGCTGGAGCTGAACTAATTAGGGTTTGAGACAGACTGTTTCTGAGGCAGAGCTGACCCTTGGGAAGCTGCCGTTTTTGGAACCCAGCCCAGAAGCTTCACTCAATGCAGCCTCTCAGGATTTCTAGTTCACTTCATTGCAGGACACAGACAAACCCTGACTGTTCATTCTGCAACCAACACATTTACAGTGGGCTTAACAAAAATCCTGAGAGACTGCAAATTCAATATGCAAAAATGCAGCATATAATACCTGACATTTAAAAATAGACAATTTTAGTCATTGTGCTGTCTCTGCCCTGAGAAAAGCTAGGTAGATTTCTATACCCATATCACCAACATACACATATCCATTCAATTCCAGGCTCTGTATTTTTTGCAGAGAGACATGAGGAGTAAAAATAATTACTTGTGAAGCTATTCTTTCTAGAGGATAGAAAATAACTATGATCCTGGATAGAAAATGTCCTAGTGCAGCAAAATAAAATCCCACTGGTCAGATCACAATTATAAGGAAAGGAAAATGGAATGGAGATTCAAATACTTCCCAAATGTGTAACAAAAATCACAGCTCATGCTGCAGACAAAAGTATGGTAGCTGATCCAAATGTGTTCAGAAGAAATCGATGCACCTTTTCTTTTTCTTTCTTGAAACTTGAACAAGCACTGGTTTTCCTCAATTTCTTGGGTTAACCCATCTTTTATAATAACAATGTAGAATTCTGCTTGATGGTGAACATAAAAAATTGCCATTTCAGGTTGAAAGCAACAGGTGTGTTTGTTTATGCACAACAGGTACATTAATTACTTTCAGGATAAAGAGCTAAACTTGTAAACGTTCAACCTGAAAAACAAGAAAACAAAACTGTGTGTTGGAATAATCCCAGCTCAATATTGTGTGTGCAGATGGGAAGAGTGGTCAAGGCAGAGGAGCTGAATCCAGTACAGCAAAACACCTCCCAAACCAAACCAAACCATACCTGTCCTGTGGCTGGGTTTAGTGTCCAGCAAGCATTTGGCTGCAAGATCAGCTGCAGTTCCCAGAAGAGACAGGGCTGCTGCCCCAGTCTGCTCCCTGAGGAACAGCCCTTTGCACAGCACAGTCAGCCCATGCCTGCCAACCCTCACCACTCCAGTGGGCACCACAGAAGGCAGGAAGACTGCAGGAAGCATCCCTTTTCTTCAGCATTTCTTTTCTGAAGACCACCAGCAATACCTCTTACCCTTAAAAACTTCCACACCCATGTTAAAGACACTAGAGCTTCAGACTACAACCCTCTACAAAGACTTTGAGGTTCCAAACAATCAGTAATTAACACCATCAATACTTTCTTCAAAAATGTCAAGCATTCTAAGTATTAAAATAATATTGTTTCTCAGAATTTCATTTGTCAAATAATGTAGACACTAGTGATATTGGCTGGCAGATTTTGCTGCAAGTATTAAAAGACATTGAAATTGTTACATGTACTTGACATAAAATCTTGTAAAAGAGCAACTTAGAAGTGTCAAAGAAGCTGAACTGAAAACTGATACCACTGCTGAAAGAAGCCACTTGGTCTGATCTTCAAGAAACCTCAAGACTCATGTTGCTGTCACAGGCAACAGAAATAGTAGCACTCTAATATATATATATTTTTACAGGTTTGAGGGGTATTTTTGGTATTAAATTGAAAAATGTATGCAATCTACACTTGCACCCATTTGTGTTTGACTCTCACCTCAAACTTCTGCCGTAGCTCTGCATTTCCATCTTCACCAGCATCTGGAATTGGAACATTATAATATTCACCTTCTTCTTGATTCAGCAGCTTGTACCTGTGGAGCATTTGAGGAAAAAAATGGTGACTCTACAGTTGTATTGACTTAGTAGTTTGTGTGTGGTTTGTATCAACGTCACAGGTATGTAAAGAACTGCTTTCAAAGATCTAAAGCAAACTCAAAAACAGAGTGTGTTCCACCTAAAATGAGAGCTTTAATCCCAAACTATCTGCCAAGGCAATATAACGGACAAGGAAATAATTTCCACCCATCCTGTGCTATGATGGGAGACATGAACCCTGAAGAACCTTTGTCTCCAGTGCTTCTATAGGCCTGAACAAGTCTGTGATTTTGAGATGATGTGATGAGTTCTCACCCTGGCTTGGGAGATAATAAGACAGCGTTTTATAAAATCAGTTCCCATGTACTTTGATTTTGCAGAGCTATATATAACTGGATACACTTAGTAATGAATATATCATATTTGAGATAAAAATAAAATTCGTATCATAAGACTCTGTACACAGAATTGAGTTTGCAGCAAGAAGCTCCTGGCTCCAGCAGAAGTTTCATGAACACCACAAAAGAAAAGCATTCCTTTTATTCTCCTTTGTTACATCCAGCCTACTTTTCCCAGGCTCAGTTGCATTTTCAGTGAATTTATAGCCCAAGATTCAGTGAAAGGCTCCAAAAAAAGGTGAATTATACTGAAGAAAAATACTAGGTTTAATTTTTTTGTGAGCTAGTCTCTCCTCTCTCTTCAGAAACTCTTACCATCCACTGGCTGGCATTTTCATAAGCTCTGACACCCCAAAGGAGAGAGATCCCATGAAATCATTTCTGGTTGTTCGATCCCAGTCCCAGACCTCTACCGATAACCGGCGATCTCTGTCCGTGGGCTTTAACTTGCTGGAAAGGAGAGAAATGAAAGTGTTTTCAATGCCAACCAAATGCTTCAGTACATACAAAGATACCACATGAAAAGGTGTCAAAACTCACAAGGTGAACGACTCGTTCCAGTCTGGATTCAGAGTAGAACGGATGGTTTTTGTTTTCTGTTTACTTTCATTCTTGGGATCTGGGATGAGCTTCAGTTTCACATAAGGATCTGAAAGTCCATTTGGATCCATGGGAATGAGGTTCTTTGCTTCTCGCACTGTCAACATAAAACACAGTCATTGGTAGAGAATTACAAATTACCATTTAGAAAGCAATAATATGTCAAAGCAGACTTGTTGAAACATGTCAAAAAATAAAGCCAATAAGACATGAAACCCACTTGTCAGACTCGGCATGGAAGGAGCTGCTTGCTGTAAAGAAAGGTGGCACTTAGTGAGGTTTCTAAGAATAAAAGGTAGAGAGAAATGACAGGAGAGCAGAGCACACAAACGACACGCAGCTTCCAGGCAGCTCTTTCACTGCAATGGGATGATTAAATTATCCAAATCCATCACTATAAATTTTTAACTGGGCAGCAATTCTTTGTGCTTTTCATTCCTCACCAGTTTTAGGTTATAAAACTACAGGACCATCAGCCAAATGCTATAAGGGCAAAAGCCAGGTGACAATAGATCCCAGCAGACAGGTGATCTGATACAGCCCCTCACTGGAAGGTATCTATCAATAAACTGCCCTTGGTTTCATGGTTCAGTAGTTGTCAGATGGAATCACTGTGAGCATAATGTCATGACAGCCACGAAAGTGAAAGAGAAGACAAGTTTAACTTCAGCTTCACAAAAATGTTAATGTAGCTTCTATTTTTACAACATCAAAAGAAGGTATAAACTGAGTTAATACATCTTGTGTTGCTGTTGATCCCCAAAGACAGAGAGACAAGAAGATCCAGCAACCTGCACGGGGGCCCTTCCCCCAGGACAGGCCAAAGGCTTTAACTGGGGGCCCAAGGGTCAGACTGGCTGAGTTTCCACAAGCTCACCAAGCCCACGAGTGGGTTTGGTGCAGCAGTTCAGAAATCACTGCAAGGGAGTGGAATTCTCCAATGGATGAGGAAGAAGAGCACCTCCTCCCTCCTGTGGAGCACCTGCTTACTGCCCATGTCACATTTATAAGATGTGTAAGGTTTTATTCTGTGTTAATGGCATTCAGCCATCAGCTTCTGCTGAGCCTCAGAAGAGGAGGTGTCTTCTCTTCGTGCTGTGAAACCCTGTTGCACCCAAACCAGTCATGCTGTGATGAACTGCAATGATGGAGCTGGAAATGGTGAATTGAGAGCTCATAACTGGGCATCTGAAAACCTACTAGGACCAGTAATCCTCTGGGTTTGCTTTGGACAGAGAAGAGTTTTCATTTGGGATTTCCTTTGTGAGACTCATATTTTAAGATTATAACTGTTTCTGGAAGGAAAATCTCCAGAAGCTTTGAGGGTGACACAGTTCCCAGGGTATGAAGAAACGATGTTCAAGAATGAGTCATTAGAGATTATCTGAGATTGTCAGAGCCCTCAGCTACTGCTTTAATAGCTTCAGCAGTGGAAGGTCTTTTTAAATTTATCTACCTAACTGGAGAAATGAAATCTGAAAGGAAATTTAGGAAAGATCAACCTCTAAGTCACCTAATATTTCTTGATGGAAAACATTTCCACAAAAATTTGAACTTTAGAT
Source organism: Chaetura pelagica (assembly GCF_000747805.2). Lineage (NCBI taxonomy): Eukaryota > Metazoa > Chordata > Aves > Apodiformes > Apodidae > Chaetura > Chaetura pelagica. The sequence goes on from NW_009954140.1 coordinate 4,228,805, forward strand.
TCACTTAAGAACTGAATCAGAGCTAATGCAAAAAAAAAACAACCCTCCCAAATTTGTCATGATCTCCAGCAGCAGATATTTACTGTTTGCTCAAGGCAATCTCTCCCTTGTCCTCCAGATTTATATGGCATTTTCATATTGCAGTGAAAAATTGTAGACCTTCCCAGGATTTCAACCTGTTATTTCCCAGCATGGAAGCTGAAAGGCATCCAAGCACCAAGGATATTTTATAATGTGCTCTTTATCCTCATTATTTATAGAATAAGGAGAGGACGGTTTTTGAGCAACAGTCAAATGACTTGGAAACCAGCTGAAGTACAGCTTTTCAAAATGTCCTTTGTTCTCCATTTAGAAATGAAGGCAGGGCTGTGGGGGCTGGCAGCTCTGCACCTCTGCTGCTGGGAGACAGAAAGGGATGGACAAGGAATAGAAAGCCCAGGACAGGTGTTGTTGGGCTTCAGGCCAGTGAGATGAAAGCTTCTGGTGTCGACAATAACCCCCTTGCAACATGGCACTGGAGGGGATTTACAAACCCTGTAATGGTTCTGATCCCCTTCCTGTACACCAGGTACATCTGCAAGTTGGTGTAACTTGCTCTAGGCTGGTATTTTACACCATGGAGAGAGGGTTTTAGTGCTCATAACGGTGAGTTCTTCCCCACGGTGCAGCTGCTCAGTGGTGCTCTAGTGCAGATCTGCTACTCAGTTCTTGTGTCATTAGACTCAAGCTGTAGAGGGGACACTTGTTTGGAGGGGAAAAAAGCAGCCACTGCCACAGAAAACATAAAATTCCAAAAGTTTGACCTGCTCTGCTTGTTTAAGGAGGGAGCAATAGAAGTGGTAGAACAAGTTGGAAGAGAGAAATACCAGCTATAACTAGAGCTTTATATCCAAAGTAGCTGTAGAAAGGAGGCAGAGTACAGGAATGCAGGCTTCTTATTTGGAACACACTGGTTTACGTGTCCAGATAATTCTGATGCAGAACAGATACCCTCCTGATGTAAATTAATTATAGAAATCAGATCATGCTGGAAAGGAATCACATTAACTTGAACCAACAGTTGATACTGATTAAGTTATTTTTCTTAAATTTGTATTTTTAAAATGAGAGACAGAGAATGCTTATGAGTTTAAATTTTGAAATAAAATATAAATCTATTAAATAACTATATTACTCAAATAATTGTACCAGAAAAAAACCACAACAAACCATGTTTTAAAAGAATAGAACAGAAACAAGAGTCTTTCTTGCAGAGCTTTCAAACCAGAGAAATTGTCTCCACTCTCATTTCCTCTGAGTTTGCCATTTGAAGGTCTCCACACCCAATTGTCAGCTGGAAAACCATTCCTGTTTTCAAGCCATGAAAAAAAAACAACCCACTCAACATTAGAATTGAGCACACTGAAAGTGATCTTCTAATACTTGTGAGAAATAACATCAAGATGCAATAACTTACTTTAGTTAAATATTTCCAATCCCAAAGAGACTAAGAACCAGGAGGTGAGCACAGGATGAGGTGACAGCCTTCAATGCAAACTGCTCTGTCTCTTTTCCCATTTTTGGTGTTATTTTGTTTGGGGTTTTTTTTTGTCTTCTTGTGCATGGCACCTGCACCCACACTGCTGAGTTGGGCACATGAGACTTCTAGTGCTTCAAAATCCACTTTGAATTTTTTATTTCTATTCTGTAGTTTGGTATAAAGGAGGAGCAGAACTCTCTACATATTCTACAGTTTCCCAGAATTATACACTAGGAAGCTTTTCATTAAAATTCCTTGAACAAAATGACTTAATTTTAACATGGTATCTTGAGACTGATCCTTTGTATTTAAATTCTACCTGGAGATGCTCAGTGTGAAATTTGGAGAAACTGGCTGGGTGGGTCTGGAGCCTCTGAGGCTCAGCTCTGGAGAGCTCCCTGGAGAAAACCATCACTGATTAATCTTGACAGATGCTGCCCAGCCTGTAAAAAAAGCCCTGAGAGCAGGAGGACCTGGCAGTGGGTGTAAGACTTACTTCTTTTTTTTTCAGCAACCACCAAAAAAGTCCTTGAAATACAAGAGAAAGAGAAGCTCACAGATGAACTGGGGAGGAAAGATGCAACATACACTAAATACAGGCTGTCAAAGAAGCCATTACCTCACTCCTTGCTTTAAGATATCTGGCCTATTTGTACTTTTGTATGCATAATTAGCACCCTTAGACATCTTTTTTCAAGTGATGTGGCACTTTGTTTCTTGAGGAAACAGCATGATGGTACTTGTGCTAACCAGTGCTAGTAAAGAATTATCATCTAAGTGCTCCATCTCTTTAAAGGCTCCCTGTTTTTAATGAGACAGGTCAGGTTTCTGTAAGAGGGCAGATAGAAAGAACAGGTTTCCCCTCCCCACCAAATGCAGGATCTCTTGTGTGTGGCTGAAACAGAAAAAGGTAAATTAAAAATAACTCCAAGAAAATAAATCAACTTCCTGTGACTGAATTCTGCTACAGCTGTAATGATAGCAAGCAACCTCATATTGCTTTATGGTTGTCAGATAATTAACCTCAGCACTCAACACTGGATGTTCCTCTAATTGATAGATGGCTGAAGTGAGATACAGTTCAACATCACCTGGAGAGTAACTGGGACAAAACCCTAGAATACTTCTTGCCAGTTTCCTGCCATAACTATTAAGCACAATAAGCACCTCTGTACTGAGCAAACCAGCAGGTACAAGTCAAATTTCCTAACATTTTGTCAAGATCAGCCTTTTGATGAGGACTGAAAAAGCAAACAGATTGAAGGAGAGCAAAGAGAAACATATACTGAAGTTTCTAACAAATCCAACCTTGCCCAGGTTTTCCTTCTTAAAACCAGAAAGAGGTGTCTACTTGTCATAAGGAAAAGGTGTTCCATTGTCCTCCTCCTGGTTAATGAAGAATATTAAATGTTTCTTCAGCAGCAAATGCAGACCACCTGATGCCTAGATGCTTATGCTTAGATGTCCTATGGCTGTACTTAGAACCCAGCAGTTTCCGTCCAGAAACTGTGCCTGAAACTGGGACGCCCACTTTCCCAGGAATAGCACAAAGACAAGCAAATACAGAACTGGTTCTTAGGTATTGATACTTTAAATAAATATCTAAATAAGAGAGAGTGGGCTGGCAGAGAACAACTGATGTTTTACATAACGAGAAGAAATTCAGGCAGAATTTTGAGGAATTGAAGAGAGCTGATTAGAAAACTGGAACCTTTTCCACAAGACTGTGTAGGTCAGAACTGCAAGCCAGGTGCATTTATGGATTTATAACTTCTTGTGATACCAACAAATACATTTAGTTAGGGGAATGAGTAAATATATGTTTCTGTCCCTATAACAAAGCTGAATTGTTAGCAGGAGAAGTTTACTCAGTTCCTTTCCCAGTGAGTCACAGCTACCTGTGAGAGAGAACCACATTTTTTGAGACATTAAAAATGCCTCCCAAATGCAAAAAATTATTTGAGATCACTTTGTAAGTATTGGGTACTAAAAGTTGGTCAAATGGCCAGAATATTTGTATATGTTCCCTTTTAAAATCAGTTGCAGATATTATGAGATCAGTGCTAACGAAGACAGACGCTAATGCTGACCTAGACAATAATAAATATAATTATTACAGTGTATGTGCTTTGGGGTCTTTTAAGGAATCAATTTTTATTAGAATCTAAAATGTGCCAAAATTCTCCAGTTCATCTCTCATGCTGGTTTGGGCAGAGGATCTTATAATACATAGTCCCCAGCAGGCAGGGTGACAAGACATCAATATGCAGTGCCATGGGGTGGCTCAGCCTCCAGACATTCATAAAGAATTTGAAAAACCAATGGTGGAAGCACAGAACTCCTAGGAAGATTATTGCTGGAGAGCCTGTTATGTGCTCCCAACCTCTGCAGAAAACACTACCAGGTTTCCTCTTCTTTTAAACGACAGCAGCATCATTGAAGAAAAAAACCCAGATTTTCTGTATTCTTTCAGCAAGTGAACAGCTCTTAAAAACTCTGAGAACTCGGAGCTGTGTGTGTGTATATATATTAATAACATTTATGTAACAGGAGGGTGCATTAGCTGTCAGGGAGTTGGTAACACCCTGCCTCTAAATTGGTGCCTGTGTGAGGAGGGCAGCTCCTCACCATCAGCTGCTGTCAGATCCAACCCCTACCCAACTGATAGGTCACAAATTTAGGATCCAAATAATGTGGCAGCTTTTTATATATCAGTGCACCAGATGGGGTTATTCTCTCACAAAGGTTATTGTTTACTTGCTATAAAAATAATTCAAAAATGAAATAAAAAAACCTGTGATTCAACCACCTACAAACTCACTCAGAAGAGCTCTGAATTATAAGATGGGTCAGGAAGTTAATGTAAGAGTGACAAAACTTTTAAGGCACATCAGGAGGAAGAAAATTCAGTGCAAAAAGCAATTAAGAATTGCAAAACCTGCTTTATTATGCCTCAAAACAAAATCCCCACATCAGTTGAACCTATGAAGGGATCATGAATTCAGTGGTTTCAGAAAAAAAAAAAAGCAATTCAACAGTGTTCCTATAAAATAAAAGTACCACACTGATTTACTGCAAGTGCAATAAATCTTTAATAACCAATGCAACTCTCGAGCTAGTAGCCATCAAATAAACCATTGATATTTAAGTATTGCAACACAAATGAGTGCTGAATGTGGCACATTGCCCAGCCCTGGGAAGATGGTGGAGTTTTGGCAAAGTCTGCAAATCCAAAATCCCTGCTCTTCAGTGAAACTGCTGCAGAGTCTCTAATATTCTCACAGAAAGGACTGCACGTCTCCCTTTCCCATCCAGACTGAAAATCTAGCCTAGTAAACTGGATTTAAGTATGTTTACATATAAAACTGAATCCTTCCCACCATTAGCTCAATTCAAACCCTGCCAAAGGACTTAGATATTTTAGAGGAGCTGAGTGAGCCACAGCCCAGCTCCATCTGGCAGGACCCTGCCTTGCCCCTCTCCTCGAATCCACTGGGAAAAAACCTCCAGCTTTTATGACAACATTTTCTCAGGAAAACACTTACTAAGCATGTGTGTAACTGTGGCCTCTTTGGAAACAAAAGACATCACCAAACCCTCAAAACAATTATGCAGAAGTAAAGGCAAACTGCAAAGCAGTCCATGTGTCCCCTGAAGGAGGGATCTGGGCAGTGGTGAGGAAGCTGCTGTGTCCTCGAGGGGCTGTTCCCCCTGCAGCCTGGAGGGACGAGCTGCCCATCACAGCTCTGCAAGGTGCCCACCAGAGGGGCAGGTCTCCATTTAGCAGCACTAATGTTTTGCATGCAATTAAAGCTGGCTCCAAAAGAATCAGCAGG
>NW_009954140.1:4234237-4239855 GCF_000747805.2 Chaetura pelagica
CAGCAGGAACTAATTAACAACCAAAACAGGATGCAGAGCAGAGATATTAAGGAATTCAGCTGAAGTTCAACACCAGCAGAGTAATTCCTTGGAAAAAGGTTTAGGGGAAGGCTCAAACCAAACAGCCAATCATTATTTCCTCTACTGTTCCTTAGCCTTGTGGACATTTAATTCACCTCCTTTCCTGACCCTCAAGGCAGTGGTGTCATGCTTGGCAGTTCTGGGAACCCTACACCTCTAACAAGGGTTTTGTCAATAAATAGTTTAGAAGCAATTCCATACTGGGAGAAATGGAGCTCAACATCTTTGCATGGCATTATATGATTCAACTGACAACTGCTTATTTCCATTTCAGTTAAACATGCACAAAAGGTCTCTGAAACTTCACCCCATCTGGGTCTGGCCTGTCTAGTATTTTTTAATTGTTTGGTTTTTTTTTTAATTTTCAGGGCTACTGTCATTTTTATTTAAAGACACTTTCTGAAAGCTTGGAAATGCTGACAAGCCTCAACTTAGCAGCTCCTGACCTGTTATACACACAACAGGGTTATAGTAAACATTTTACTTGTCCAGAAACCTACTTCTTGGTGAGATGGAAACGTTTTATTTATAAACATAAAAGTAACAGCATTTGGCAAGTATACTCTCTTAAAAAAAAGACTATGATGAAAACCTACAAAATATCTGTAACAATTTCACCATATTCATATTTCAAAAAAATACCTTGTCAAATAAAGGATAAATACCCACTTGTGTAATTGCTTCATAGTGCCCTGGTACCACAAAGAATTGTGACAACTATTTTTTGCCCCCAATAGGGTTACAAACCTGCTGAATCATCTCAAAATATGTACCTGTTATTTGTCAAATGATTGTATCATACCAGAAAGTTTCAGGCACATTTAAGACCTTTGCTGCAAAGCAGCCTAGAACAATGCAAATATTAAATTTTGTCACTTGGATTATTTTCAGATTAGTTCTTTCTCATGGTGCAGCTACTGGGAGAACCTGCATCACCATCTGTGAGACACATCACTGCTTAGTGAAACCACCTTGCTGCTAACGACAGTCCCTTGGACAAGTTTTCCCCTCCTACACTGACAAGGAGTTGTGTGAGCCCTGAAGCTCAACTAAGTATCACTTGGGATCCCTTCTGATCCTTTCCAACTACATTTTTCCATTCCTTGTCAATGCATTTTCCAAGGTTTGACAGGAGGACATGGAGGCGTCTGGGTTTAGAGAGAAGAAAGCCAGGAGTGAATGCAGTGGGGATTTTTAATCATTTTAATTTTATAACTCACTGGAAATAACATTTGGGGTGGAATCCAAGCTGCCTTTGTTTATTAACTACTCTAAGATGCAGGAAACAGCTCCTCAGCTTGATGAAAGTTTAGAGTATTCCTTGTGTCCCACAGATGATGGCCAGCTTCCTGCACAGCTAGCTGTCCTACTGGGCTGCTTCCCACACATACACACAAATGACATTACAGTGATTCTCTAATTAATTTTCCTGACTTTTAAAAGCTATTAGACAGTTTTCACTTTTCTAACTATTTTAATGAATATCAGTTTACAGAGTTGCTTGATTCAAGGACAGACTGGATGAAATCCTCACACCTGTGAAGCCAGTGACCCCCAGCACTGGTTCTGTTGCACAAAGCTTTGACCACAGTACACAAACCCACAGTGTATATTACACATATGTAAAACCTGCAAAATTCCAAAATTTGTTGTTTACCTGTTACTTCCAGTTTGTCTCCAGTGACTTCAGCTTTCAGATAAATCCTTCCTCTTTTCTCTGTGTGGTCCATGCCACAGAGGCTCGGGACATTTATTACACATTGCTTATGAACGTTCATATCACAGGCTGTGGGTATAAAAATGGTTCAGACAGTGATGAGGAGCTAATAATATAATTACACTGCAATCACTGAGCAAAGTGAAAGTTAAGATTACAATGCTTAACGGTTGGCAAGACTTTCAGATTCCAGCTGCATGTTTTTCAACTGATGGTCCGTGGCTGCTTTCCATCTTGCAATACATTTTGTAGACAGTGAATGGAATGGAGAATAAAATAATCTACTTCAGAAACCTAAATTAATGAAGTGAAAATGGAATAAAGACTTGCTGGGAATATGACTAAGACAGCCCAGCATTTTCTCAGCATTAAAAATGAAGGGTGTTAGGTTTAAATTGATGATTGGATTTCCTAGCAGGAGACTTCCAAGACAAATGAAATGCAAGAAGAATATTGGGCTTTGGCTACCAACCAAACTGAAATTGCAGTTTTTAACAGTGCATTCACCTGACCTGTCCAAACCCAGCTTTTCCTCAAAACTGTCACAGCAAATGCTCTTCAGCCACATCAAACTCAATAAACCATGTTCCCACCAAAAGAGGTGATTCTCAGCAGTATATTATTAGAGTACTGAAATATCCACTTGAAATATAACAGTACTATAAATAGATGGCATTTGAAATGGTATTTTCCACAGAAAAGAAATAAAAAGCTGCTACCCAGGACTTACACTTACTTTCTAAAACACCATTTTGGTAACACAGAAAAAACACACTTACTGTCACATTTCATCCCTTGGTGCAGAAGCCCATAAAGCAGGGACCCACAGTGGTCACAGAAGGTTGGGCTCCCATACGTGTGGATCTTAAACTTGTGTTTGCTTCTGGGATCCTGGAGGGGAGAAACAGAAAGAGCTTCTCCAGTCATAAAAGATAAGATGGATACACCTTTGTTGTGTTATATCAAACACAAAAACCTGTCCAGCTCTGCAACTTATGCTACAGAAGCCTATATTCAGTGTGTTCAGCCATGCCAGGCCCATCCCACACACACCTGGATACAGAACCTCACACACACCAGACTCAGGCAGCCTGTTCCCAGAACTTCAATATTTAATATTTTCCTAGGCTATACTTTGTCAAGGGGGTTTGTTTGTTTGCTTTGGTAAATATTCTCTGTATGATTTTTTTTTGCTACTAAGTTTTGCCATGAGTGTACAAACACTAGTTTTCACTGCACAGATAGAAATTCTGTAGCATCCAGGATGATGAGTAAAGGCTTTATGTTAAGAGTTCTAATTGAGACTGTATCAATAGTTATGTTTGTTCTAGAGCTTGAGATATGAAATGCAAACTGCTAACAACCATGTTTCTTTTGTAAACACAGTTAACCTGAAGGGAATGACATTCCATGCTCCAGAAAGCATCTGTTTCATTATTTATTAAAGACACAGCCAGTGGGTCTTGTGGTGCAGGGTCATGGGAACATTGCTTTACTACAGGGTTATCTGATGGAGCAACTCCCTATATGCCTTCCAAACAATGTAAAACATGTCTTCAAAGCTGATTCTTCCTCAGTTTGTTTTGTTCAGAAGATGCAAGGGAACTTACTGCCTTTTAAACATACACTTAAGCATTGCTTTGCTAAGCACATCTGTTGCTGAGAAGGACAAAGCTCACAAAAAGAAAAAAACCCAAAAGCTTCTCACAAAGCTTCAAAGAACGACACGAAACAAACCGATTTTGGAAGTTGTGTTTAACATCTGACAGAAGTGGTATTTGTGAGTATATAGCAATGATATAGAGGGGAAAAAATGATGGGAAATTATTATAGTGAATGTCAACTAGATCCATCGAACCTGGATATTATACTGAAATTATATAACCAACTCTACCAAATATTCCATTCCAATCAATGGCATCTACATGGTAATTAAGCAGGGGTGTGTGAGTGGTTTAAAAATGTTGTGACTACACTGCACTCAGTACAAAGCAGCACTCCAGGAGCCAAGGCTCCTGTGCCCAACTGTATGCAACTACCAAACAGCAGCAAAGCCATTCTTACAAAAAAATGAAGTAAAAGCAGTCACAGGGATAAATAAATCAACTGGGATCAAACATCCAAATTGGCCCTGAAGGATTCACTGTATATAATTTGAACCATCATTTGCTTTCAATAATAAATACTAGTTTTCTATCATTTTGTGAACTTGCCTACTTAATGATGTTTAAAAGGAACAACTCAATATTAACTGCCTTGTTTTGGTTTTTTGTGGTTTTTGTTTGTTTGTTTGTTTTTTGTTTGTTTTTTTAAAAAGAGCAGCAAAGATGTTCTGACTATGATTAGTGATTATTCTATATGCACATATGAAATTATTTATTCCAGGCAGAGGGCATAAGAAAACTGTACCAAAATTACTCCTGAAATGGAAACTTTGCATGTAGGAAATCTCTCTTTTAAAATGCCTTTCATAGAAGTAAATAGAAAAACCTCAAAAGTACCTAAAAGCTAACAAATAAGAGAGAGTACTCTTGTCAGTATTTAATCCTACTTTGTTTCCATCCCATGTGTTTTTTTTGTAAATTCATGTACACAAAACACTATTCTGCAAGCAAGTCTGACAAAACAGAAAGAAAGTCCCGAGATCTCTACACTCCCAGCAGAGAATGGAAAACCTTTACATTTTATTTCATATATATAGCATGGGCTTTGCAGGCACTCAGAACTACCCTTGAATCTGTAATTTACACTTGAAGTAACTATATTAGTAGTAATTACTACACTGCCACTACTAATTACTTATATTATTAGCATCAATTAACACTTATTAGTTGTTAATACAGTTTAATAATTCCCAAGGTTAAATATGCATTAAGCAACTTATATGCACTACTGAGGAAATAACATCATCTCTAGACCTTTCAGCCAGAGGTAGACTACTGAGTTGGAGGTCAGTTCCTGTGAATTTTCTTCAAATTTCCTCTTTTAATCAATGTAAACTTTCAATAATTCCCCAAGCAGAGCTGGCAGTCATATTTCATAGTAAACACAGGGAGCCAAGCCAGGATATGACAGATGAACTGCCAAATAATGGCTGCTATTTGCAAGAGAATTGAACTTTGCACTAAACTTGGCATAGATTAATTGTGAAACTCTGAAGGGAAACCCACTTCTGTTTCCAAACTCCATCAGATTTATGAAGGGGGGGAAGTGGCAATGGGAATGCAATGGGAAAGCACTTGTTAAGAAGTGGGGAATGATCTGCTCTGTCAAAATTGTTTTAATGCTAAAAAGTCAATTCTCTGCTATTATTACAACAATTCTTCATTTTTTATAAGTACAACTGAATGCAATACAACATAATTCAATGGGAAAGTAAACTCTGGGCAACTGATACCACAGACATTTAAATATTTGCCTTTGAAAAGCCCTTCAATGGGTAGAAAACTGGCCAGTGCTTTGCCATTTTCCTGCAGTACAAGAGACTGGAGCTTCAGAGCCTGTGATGACACATATAGGTGCAGCATCCCCATAAAGACCAGCAGCAACTGGGCATCTACACCCCAGAGAGCTCTGAAAAAATCAAAATATTTGCCACTGGTCTCACAGGTGGGCCATGCCCATACAGAAAAAGGCAGCCATAGACTTGCCCAGCCCAGGAGATCTGTGTTGGACAGACTTGCACCATGGGGACCTACTGAAAGAAAACCAAAAATGGAGCAGTAACCTTAAAAAAAATAAATAAATGAGTCTGGAGGAGTGACTTGCCCAACCAGCCAGCTCTGGCTGTGCTAAAAGGGTTTGGGATTTGCTCGGCAGC
>NW_009954140.1:4239869-4242000 GCF_000747805.2 Chaetura pelagica
TGCAGCACTCCAGCAGAGGGAAGCAGAAGAACATGGAGGCATCTCCCCCAAACCCCCCGAGGTTGCCCTGCCACTGAGCTGGGCGATGCACCCCTGCAGCAGCACTGCCTTCTTGCTTTGTGTAGCACAAATGGATCCATTTCCCTTATTGAACAGCAATGGAAAGCACCCCCCTGTGAGAAATCATTCCACATTTTTCTGGGTGCAAGAGGGGGGAGAGCAGTACCAGCCGGCCCTGGGCCACCCCACACACTCCTTACACAGCAGCTCATGAGCTTTGTACTTCTGAATTCTTGCAGCAGCACTGCCTTCTTGCTTTGTGTAGCACAAATGGATCCATTTCCCTTATTGAACAGCAATGGAAAGCACCCCCCTGTGAGAAATCATTCCACATTTTTCTGGGTGCAAGAGGGGGGAGAGCAGTACCAGCCGGCCCTGGGCCACCCCACACACTCCTTACACAGCAGCTCATGAGCTTTGTACTTCTGAATTCTTTCTAAAAGCTCCCTTTTGATTCGAATTTTATTCCCCTTGATAGCAACACTGTGTTGACTCTGTAATTTTGCAAGCATCCAGTTATTGCTTTGCCTTTAAACATGAAATATACAAACCCCTCCTTGTGTGAAGTTGCTCCAAAGGAGCAGCACGTTATTACTTGCTAAAAGCTTGTCCAGTGTGTGACTTGATGACATCCATCACAGTCACCAGAACCCTGTATCTATAACCAAACCAGATCCATATTGTCTTTAATTTGGCATCTCCTAGATGACGCAGCTAGATCTGGAGAGATTTTTGGAAGGAATTTAAATCCACATCACTCAGATCTGTCTGTGCCAGAGCCTGTGCAAGTGACCAGAATGGATGGAAACACACACATATTAAGAAGTTAGGCAAGAAAGAAGATTAATTTTAATTTTTTATAAACTGCCTATGAAAGGCTTTATTCCCCCCCATATCTGAACTGTTATTTTTGTGATCATTAAGAAGCAGAAAATGAAAAATATATGAGTGTAAAAATATTTTGGGAAAAACGGACAATTCTAGTTTCCACTACAAAAATGAAGAGTTCTGCAACTGGTGACCTGTAAGGTCCTAAGGTTGTATCAGGGCCTACAACAACAAAGAACACTTTTGTGTTAATAAATGCAAACATACCCAGTTTTCCCTTTTCTACCTCCAAGACAGAACCACAAGATTGGTTTTCAGCCCCAAACACAAATACATTTACAAGCTCATAAAGCATAAATGAAAGCTTAGAATATCCCAAATGACTTCACTTACACAAAAAAAATACTTCCTGAACCTCAGTGGCATAAAATGTCCTAATAGGACAGAAAAAAAAGCAAAGCTGGTGTCACAAGCCAGTACTGGGGGGCTGCCAGGAGTGGGACAAGGATGCAGTGGGGAAAAGGAAGGCTCTTTTCAGGATGGATTTAAAAAATCTCTTCTCCCAGCACAGTTACTATGGCCACTTCTTTATTAATCTGAAGAGATTTAAGAAGGTAAACAAATAGGGAAAAAAATAATTAATTAATATTTACAATTATAAATGAACTATTTCCTTCTCTGTGCTTGTATGGAAGAGGACAACAACTTGACCACAGTTCTAATCTTCAGACAGATTTTTCATTCCCCTCCTGGAATTCACACCAAATTATTATTTTTAATTAAAAGAAACAGGTGGTCATTGAATCAAATGATTTTGATTGCTGCCTTTTGTTCATGTTCTTCTTGTATAGAATGGTACTGATTGAGTTGGTAAATGGAGAAAAAGAAGATCTGCATGACTGTGCTCACAGGGATTTGTAATTTCCTAATTACTACAAAGACAGTTAAATTTGGAAGGGACTTGGTGTTTACTGGTGATTTTTTTCTTTCATTCTTTCTTAATGAAGAAACTGCAGCATAATTACAGAAAAGGCATAAACAAAAGATTCGGTCAGAAATTTATTCATGACTAGGAAGAAATGGAGCAAGATCTGGTTTCAGATCCAACTCAACATAATGTTACAGTATATGAGTAACTTCAATAAAGATTGAATCTAGGGATCTGGATTCAAAAGTACCAGAAAGACAGAGGGACAGCTGCCTTGCTATCAGACTGAAAAAGTAATTTAAACAAATTCCTGCT
>NW_009954140.1:4242068-4246761 GCF_000747805.2 Chaetura pelagica
CCTGCTGTAAAAAAGTGCATTGCTAGTCCTTGTTGGGCTCAGTATGCTGCATTGCTTAATATGACAAGTTACAGTGTAGTTTCCACGCTTCCCACTGGAGCTGAGGGGCTGGGTGTGGTGCCTCATTAACATGATAAAGGACTTCACACAGATAAGTAATGTTGTCATTGTCGTTTCCCTGGGGGACACCAGGTTGCATGACAATTCTTTTACATTAATGTATTTGTGTACAGCAGCTTCTCATCAGTATTTAAAAATTTCATTATTGGCCAACTTGCTCAAGCTAGAGGTAAGACTGTTTTTCTCCTCCCCATTATCCTCAGCTGGAGCTGATAGTATCCAGCTCTCACCCACTTCAGCAGAGGATGAAATGAGATAAAGGCTGAAAACCAACCTCACCTGAAATGCCCTGGTTTCTCTGTAAAACAGTGACCCTGATTGCAGGGGCATCAGGTCAAACAATTCAGCAGCCATTGCAGCTTGACAGGAGAGTGATACACATTTACCCAAGAACACTGAGGAAAATGGGAATTATTATTTTTTGTACAAACTTCACCAGAATCTCACATTGGTGGTTTAAAAACTGCACCTTGATCTTCCTGCAAGAAAAGGACTCTGTCTTCCTGCAGAAAGGGATCTAAGAGGAGCTGTTCAGGAAAATCAGACCACAGGGGGAGCAATTACAGCCACTTAAGGTGTTTCAGAGATGATAGGCATGTGTCATTTGAAAAGCTTTCTTCTCTAAACACTTTGTCCTTACTTTTAATCCTAGTTTTTAAAAGGGCTGTTTTGATCATCAGGGAGGGTATTCACACCAAGTACTTTGGGCTCTTTACCAGCAAATGATTCCTCTCTGTGTGCTCTCAGTTGTCCTTTGGAAGAACTTCCTCTATTCTCCACTGAGTTTACAAGGCACTTAATTTAAATCACAGACTCCCAAATCACAGTTATGAACACCACTTCATACACAAAATTCTGTGATCCAGGACTTGATCTAAGGAATATTACTCCAGAAAGGATGGCAGGATGAAGCTCAACAGCTGTGGGAAGGCACACATAGGAGTAAAGTCAGGGTTGCAAAGAAGCCTTAGGGCCACGACAAATGCCACAGTGCAAGAACTTTATGTGTCACCCCTTTATCCAATTCCTTGTGTCACAGCTCAACAGCTCATTGAAATGGAAGGCCAACAGAATACTTGCAGCTCTGCAGTTTCTAAAGGAAGACATTATATTCTTACATTTATAAATATATAAATCACATACATGCTGATGAATACAATTTTTAAATTTCCTGTCCATTCCAAAATTATGTATCTGTTTAGTTGGCTATAATGGCAAAACTGGAGTGGTGGTGCACAAAATAAGAAACTGAGGGGTTTTTTTAAAGTCTGAGAAGCTTCTGGTTCAAAATCACTCCAAATTTCATGACTCAGCAGTTTCCCCTTACAAGAACTTGTGTCCTCTCACACCTCATTTGACAGCTTTTAGTAGAGACAGACACGAATTTGAAACACCTGAGCAAATTGTCTTCAAAGTTACTCACTGAATAATTCATTTTTGCCTGTTATTTTATACATTGGTTAATCACAAGAAAAAGGTAGGAAGGAGGGCAAAATATGCATCATTTCAACAGACCATTTCAGTGATGTTCTTCACCTCAATTGTCTTTTCAGAAGTAGGGAAGTCAGTACCTATAAACTAGGCAAATGTTTTACAACACGAGCAGAATGCTCTTCCCCAGAGACAAAAGTCCCATGAAATGATTGTGCAGACAAATTGCATCAATGATTGAAGAATTTGTTTTGATCATGTTTATCTCATAACCTGCACCTCTGCGTGAAAATTCTGCTTTCAAGACGTCTGAGCCAGAATCATATCATGGCAGATACAAGCTGCTGAGTCCTTGAATAGTCTTTTACATTGTATAACCACTGAAACACTTATTTATTTATGCACTGAACAGATGTTTTTCCATATGTCTAGATAACCCTTCTTCAGAAAAGTAAGTCAAGCACATTAAATTTTGCAGACCAAGGAATTGAGAGACATTAGAGTCGTTAGTGTTTAGAGAGCATTTGGCATCTTTTCTATAGTGAAGCCAATATCTTCTCTTCTGAAAAAGTCACTAATCCTACTCCTCCAAGTAAAAAAAAACAACAACCTATAAATAGGCAGCTAAGCCTGAACATGCAAGATACTTCAACAACAGCTTTTGTACTCAAATCCTGACCTTTCCATAGCAGAGATCACAGCCAAGCTCTGATTAACAACGGTTCTTCACATCAGCGTAGCAGTTGCTATTTATTAGCTGATTAAAAATTCAGAAAACAATACTAAAACTTAAAGAAAAAGTTAACAGCACATAATAAACCCCTGAAAGAATGACAGGCTTCTGGCATAGCCTCTTGGTTTTCTGACATTTGGCAGCACTAGCTGTGAATTCAGCCCAAAACTCAAAAGCTACTATTTGGGGAGAAAAATGCTTCATTGTGACCACAGTTGAGAGCACACTTAGATTAAAAAGAAGAACCAACACAAGTCTTCTGTCCCTTGGGCAGAATTTGACCCTTCTGAGGTCTGCTAATCAAAAATCTGAACACAGTTAGGGCTGTTGGAATCCCATTACAAGGCTGAGCTCCAGTGATTGAAGCCCTCAACAGAGGGAGGGTTTCCTCCTGGCTGCCACCTCCACTTTGCTCTTTGCAGCATCAGGAAAAGTCCTTACAGCATTTAGCAGTGAATAATAATATAATCTATAAATATTTAATATCTTGCAATTAACTCTGCACTACTCAAAGCAGGAAAAGAAAAAGAAAAAAGAAGGAGATACAGAAAGGCTCCACCAAACCATTTAGAAACTGTGCAGCATCATCTCCAACCCAGTTTGAATATGCCCATCCTGAGACCATTCTATGGGCACCTGTTTCAGTAATAAGCATTTTGACTTGTTCTTCTTTAATGAGAGTGCTTTTTCTCAGGGCTGTTGATGGCAAAGGAGCTTCCCAGATTACACTGAAGGCTTTTCATTTGGAATAAAGCCTGCACAGAAGTGTTTTGCTGGCAGAGAACTCCCAGTGAAGGGAAGATCAGAGAGACTCCTACTTTCTGTTTCTCAGAAATCTCTTGTGGGCAGGAATACTTCTTAGGGAAGCCTCTGAGTGTGAAGACTGTGTAGCTGCAGAAAGTATTGCACTGCATTCCTACACCAGCCACTGTGAACCTGGGGTCAGACTCTTCTTGGCGGTGTCCAGTGACAGAAGAAGGGGCAATGGTCACAAACTGGTACAGAGCAGGTTTAACCTAAATTTAAGAAAATGTGTCTTTACTCTGAGGCTAACAACACTGGAACAGGCTGCCCAGGGAAGCTGTGGAGTCTCCATCCCTGTGTGATCTGCTCTAGGGAATCCTGCTCTAGCAGGGAGGTTGGACTAGATGATCTCCAGAGGTCATAAATAATAGGTCTTTCTTGTAATTAGTAACAAAAACCCACAAACTGGGACCAAACTTTCCAACAGGCCTGTGACACTGAAGTGTAACAGCTTTACCAGCTCTTGAGATTACAGATCAAATAAGGTTGCTCTGCATACATTTCTCCTTCCTCCTCTTTGGCATGAAATCTCCCAGCCAGCCCAATTTCATGTTCTGCATCTCATCCTCTTGAGCACTACTAGCTCCTTTTTCTACAGAAAATGTATTTCCATGAGCAACAGAAAAAAAAAAAAGTGAAGAGTGAAATATAAATAAATGGGTTTTTTTTCCATTCTCTTGACAAAGGAGAAAAAGCTGAGCCATCTGTGGAGTCTCCATCCCTGTGTGATCTGCTCTAGGGAATCCTGCTCTAGCAGGGAGGTTGGACTAGATGATCTCCAGAGGTCATAAATAATAGGTCTTTCTTGTAATTAGTAACAAAAACCCACAAACTGGGACCAAACTTTCCAACAGGCCTGTGACACTGAAGTGTAACAGCTTTACCAGCTCTTGAGATTACAGATCAAATAAGGTTGCTCTGCATACATTTCTCCTTCCTCCTCTTTGGCATGAAATCTCCCAGCCAGCCCAATTTCATGTTCTGCATCTCATCCTCTTGAGCACTACTAGCTCCTTTTTCTACAGAAAACGTATTTCCATGAGCAACAGAAAAAAAAAAAAGTGAAGAGTGAAATATAAATAAATGGGTTTTTTTTCCATTCTCTTGACAAAGGAGAAAAAGCTGAGCCATTGTGGCACATTGTGGCTTCATCCTGGGCTGTATAATGGGAGTCCCTGCAAGGATTACAACTGGGATTATTTTGCCAACAAGAGGCAAGTCAGGCTGGACACTGGTCTCTGCTCATTGCATCAGGCACCACTTAGACAGGGTCTGTAACCAGGAGCCTTACAGACTGATATGGCTGTGGAGGAAATAAAACTGGAAAGGTCTTAAATTGTATTCATAAAAAAGTATTCCAGTGCAATGTTTAGTCAGGGATTACAAAGCAGCATCCATGAAAATTGCTTGTCGTGTGTGACAGCAGAACTGGTGCATTTTTCCTCATCTAAAAAGAAGAACACAAAGGGGTCCTTCCTCTAATCCCAGCACGCAGATTAACACAGGTTTTTGCCAGGGCTGCCAGCTAAACCTTGGTAAGGCTGCACCAAAAACAATTATTAAAATTAATCCCAGGTACAAATGGAATTGCACAATATTACTCCT
>NW_009954140.1:4246851-4257601 GCF_000747805.2 Chaetura pelagica
TGAAAGAAAAATCTGATATGATGAACATGCAGAAGATGGATGTGAGGAGCAAAGAAAGCAAATTATGAGAAGGACAAGTCCCAGGCAGCACTGCCACAGGCCTCCCCTTAACCTGCCTCAGGTCATGTGAGCAAGGGGAAAAAAATCCAGACCACAAAAAGCCCCAGAGTTGATCATGACTGACTGAATCGAGCATAGAAATCTGTAAAAATACACTGTTAAAGAAAAAATGAGTTGAAAACCAGAATAAATATTAGTTCAAGCACAAATAAAAATGTAATTTAATAATAAATGTCAGTTACAAAAAGTCAAATTAGGCTTGCAGTAAAACATAACATGTTACATGATTAAAAATGAATAAATAATGGGTTAAATATTTATATTATTATTCAAATATTTACATATTATATTCCCTAAAGTAAACATAACTTTAAAGTGATTTAAACAAATGTGTTTCTATTAACCACTGTTATTGTTAGCCCCCAAATCCACCCAATTGCTTTAAATTCATTCATTCCTTTATAGCCTTGCCCACATTTCTGCCATTACCTATGTGCTCAGCTCCTCAATCACAGTTTAAAGATTGGCACCTCTCTACTTACATTTATCACTTTTCCATTTTCCTTCAGCACTTAGCATCATTAATTTATCAAGTGTCATTCCATTCCCCTCCCACGGCCACTTGCAGCATGACAGAGCAAGGGCTGGCTTTATTAGTTTTATTTTTTACATATTTCATGCCAGGCACAACAAACAAGGCTATTCTGCAACAGCAAAACAGCCTGTTATTACAGCTTCATAAAAGTTTAAGAGCACAAAGTATAAACATATATATGCTGTATTTATATAGTATTTTTATGTCTAATGTACCAGCACCCAAAACAACAGGACCACTTTCCCTACATGGAGCCAGGCACGTAAAGCTGTATGGAAGCCTCTAGAGATGCTTTATGATCACAGAAAAAACATTTCTATCAAAAAGCTCTTCTGAAATAGAGTCAGTGTTGATCCTGTCAGCCAGCTGATGCCCCACAACACATTGTCCTGCAGAGAACAGCCCAGCTCAGCACAACAAACCCAGCGGGGCTGTTCCCACAGACCCACCTGGGCACTCTCAGAGGTTACAGCCAACCTGGGGTCTGACATGCCACCTCAGAGTACAGCACCTATACAGCACCTATACAGCACAGGCAGGGGTTTTAAAAAGATTTTTTTAAGGAACTGCTGCTCAAGGACTCAAAAAAATAATAAAAAACCCCCATGCAAACCAAAGGCCTCCCACCTTTTTTTTTTTTTCAAATCAGTAACAGAACAATTCCCTGTGGAAGGCACTGAACTCTTGTTCAGTGATTTTACACTATGCAACTGGCAATCCTGTCTGTCAGCAAACTAGGGAATGTCTAAGACACTAAGGCACTAAGACAGACAGAAGAAAAACACAGCAGGTTTGATCGAATATCACATTTGTCTGTGCACTAATTTCCCAGACTAAATGCAGGTATCATTACTCGGGTTTTCCATTCTCTCTTCATTACTTCTTGTATTATACAGCATTTTATCTAACAAAGAGAAAGTAACTGAAGTCTCACCCAAGAGATCACAGCAAGAACAGCAATTCACAAATGCTACAAAAGTAAAATTCAATTAGTGTGCAAGACCAAGAGATATTCAGTGTAAGTCCAGCAGCCGTGCACTTGCTTTTTACATGGCAGATGACAGGGTAACATTTCTGCACTCCATCTCCTGGCCAGTGCTCCAGGTGTTTCACATTCAGCTGTGCTCATGATCTATAGGTGGTGGCAGAGGCTAATAAAGTATAGATTTTAAAATGTTGAAGTGACTTTATCAAACCATTTACCTGTCTCCTACAGGAGAGCCTACAGCAGCCACAGCCCCTCCAGAGTGAGCTGGGGACATACACCCAGGGCACTGCTGACCCCAGGAGCAGCACAGCTCTCTCCAGAAACAGGCTGATGACTACAGGCAGGCAGGAGAAGCACGAGCAAGCCACATTCACACCCCACACCCTAACGAGGGCCACCCAGGACACCAAAGTGGTACTCCACTGTCAAAAGATGTAAATGTTATCTCAGGATCCATCTCCATGGGGTGTCAGCCACACCACACAGCTTGGTATGATACACTCAGTCCCACTGTCCATGCCTCCAAAGACGTTGCACAGCACTGGTCCCAGCACTGACCCCTGAGAACACCACTCCTCACTCACCTCCACTGGGACACTGAGCCTCCACCCCAGCTCTCCAGGTGTGACCATCCAGCCATACCTGAGAACACGGGATCAGACTGGAGCACTGATTAGCCCAAGCACATAGAACAGGTTAAAAAAAATCACCACCAAAGCCCTTATCTCTAAAAACTATGCTTTAACCAGTGGAAAAAAGCCCACTTTTCTGTGCATAAATGGATGCCACATGCCTATGAAATCAGTATGCTGACAATGAGATATTCCCATTGTTGGGGCCTTATGAATCCTGAAGCACAGACATCTGCTACCAGATCTCTGGGGTTTTGAATTATTTTTAAACTCTGAACAAAGAACATTTAGTACCACATACTTCCAGTTTCACAGCTGGGTTATTTTAAGTAGAAAAAAAACCTCATTGGAATATAACTTTCTTATTTTGAAATATTTTATCTTGAAGTTATTAATCTGTCACTTTAGAATTCAGAACATCTTAGAACACTTGTTTTAAATATTCAATATCTTTCAAAGATACAAGTTTCTCACATGGCCTTGAAATACATGCCTGAAACATCACACTGTAATAATCCAAGCAGAGCCCTTACTAAGGAAGGGATTCAGTTTCCTCTTGATTAGAAAACTTACTCTCCCAATCTCCATTTCCCTCTTCTCTAACAGGGAAAAGGCCATCATCAAACACTTCCTGAAGATAAGAGGCAAAGACCATGTACTTGGCAGTGCTTTGTGAAGGCAAAGAGAGCTACAGACACTGCAACACAGGGGGGTGCAGGATGAATTTTGAGGTCAGGATAAATAGAAATTCTGTCCTGCTCACCCACTGTCTAATCCAGGCAGGACTCGTTCTCTCTCTAATTACTGATTTGCAAAATTCCTGTGTTTAGAGGTCCTTATTTTGCAGGGAAATGGAGAGATCTGATGAGTATGGAGTGCCTTAGGGCTTGTGAGAGGTGCTGTGAGAATGGCAACTGTCTCTGCTAACACCTCCTCCCTGCACTGGGCTGGGGAGCAGCAGGAAAAAAGGAATTCTTCAGCACAATCCCAGACAACTGGATTTCAAACTGGTGGGGTAACAGAAGACAGGAGCTGTCAGATGAATTCACTGGTGTAACATGGTTCAAGCCACAAAGACTGAGCTGGAGGGTGCACCAAGTGTCCAGAAAAGCCAGATGGTTTCCTTAGGAAACCAGCCTAAAAAGTGGGAAGAAGGCAGGTAGTGGGAAGAAGCATGCAAGGAGCTGAACAGAACCTGTGCTAATATTAACAGCCTGCTTTTGCCTTTGCTGCTCCTTCATTACCAACTTGATGATTGTCTCTAGGTTCCTAATGAATTCAAACTCAATTTACTCACAGTAACATGGAGCTTTAGTAAATTTTCATCTTATGTATTGACATTGGAATTAAATTTTCCTCTGTATTGCAGAAGGAAGAATTTTCTAGCTAAATCTCAAACTTCAGTTCAAAGTACTTAACAGACACTCCATCAACCTTCACTGAATCACCCAAACAATCAGCAAAATGTAATGTTTGTCTTCTCTGTTGTTCTGAGTCATAAATAAACATTTTTCTTTTCTGCAGAATAATTACATTTCTTTTAAAATATCATTAAATATGTTTTAAAGAAAATTGTGGAATACTGTTGTAGCACAATACACATCATCCCAGGAATGAGGATCTTGTGGATGTAGCAGGTTTACACCAGGTCAGGACAGTGAAATATCCCAAAGGAATCCCAACACAGTAAAGAAGCTTTAGCTTCAAACCATGATGTTAAAGAACAATTTGTTTCAGACAGACAGCATTTTAAGTCTGCTGGACAGTTGTTTCCAACAAATTAATCTGGGGAATAAAAACCAGTTGTGTATTTCACTCTCTCCCATTTTTTAAAACTCCCTCTCCTGCATGAACAACACAATTGGCAGAATCTCAAACAACTCGTTCTGATCGACAAGCCCGGCAGCAACTCCCATCCCCACCCCACAGAGAAAGGCTGCAGAGCAACTCAGAAAGCCACCAAAATTCTAAAATATTAGCCAGGCAAAATGATATTATCATCTGAAGGGAAGGTGGCTGATTGCTCAAAACCTCTGCCAGTTACTTAATGAAGACACTTTGGCAGCATCTTCTGCAGAGGCAACTTCCAGCAAGAAATGAAACACCATCTGCACAGAGAGAGAAAGGAAATACAGGGGCTTTTAATAACCCTGTATTTAATAACCTGTATTAAAGACCAGCTGATCAGGTGCCTGAGAGGAAAGTTAGGGCTCAAGAGAGTAATAAAAGGCTAAATTATTGTGCTAAAAGTATGATTAAATAATCAAAGATGGCAAACAAACACTGAACTGAACTTCAGGACAGTACTACCATCAGTGTCCAGTCAAGTAAATCCCTTTGAGAATAGTAATCCAGAATCACAGTTTACTTTTTAAGTAAAGTTTCTTGTCAGAGAAAAGAATAATTACACAGTATCAGTTCATAAAAATTTATCAGCACTCCTTATATTTTATAGATTTTATATTTTGCTATCCATTCAAGAAGAGATGCCCAGAAATCTCTGAAATAGGCCCAAAGTGTAAGAAGCTACTTATAGTACAGATGTAACACAATCGTTCCACACTATCCATTCTCATTTGAAAACTTACATAGGAAATGCAAAAATCATTCACAATTTTCCATTTCTCTGCATTTTACCCATTAAGTGTGGAACATTTGTCAAGTCATGATACATGAAGCATTTTATTTATCTGTTAGCTAAGTAAAATAGCCAAAAAAAAAAAAAGAACACAAATTAAAAAGCACTTCATGTGTTGTCACAGGACTGTATTCCTACTTGCACGTGCTGTAGCTTCCCAGGGGTTTGCTGCTTACTTTGTTTTTGAGTTTCTATTATGAGTAGAAAGCTACACATTTTTATTTCTCTTTAAGATATGCAGATTGGCATTTTTTTTCTAACTTTTTTTTTCAAGCAGACAGTCAGTATTGTGTCAAGAGATGGGACTGCACAGACTAATAACCTGCTTTGAAGAGTATTAAGGAGGTCAAGCTGTCCCATTCATTTTAATTGAACTAGACACAGTGTATGATTTAATTTCATTAGGCTGTAGCTAAAGATCATCTCAACATAAGGCAATGCCAGGCTAGGATAAATCATTAAATAGCAGCATATACTTGAAAATATATAAGACCAAAAACCTTGCTGCCTAACTGAGAACTTTGGGGCCGTATCCTTTTCCATCAAAGGATCAAAAAGATCAGTCCTATTAGAAAGAATCAGGAAAACCTTCTTAAGGTGAAATATGAATGTTGAGTAAATTGAGGAGAGAGCATTTTGAGAAAAAAATATGACAAAGGTAATAGTGGTTCTTTCATTAGAGAGACATAATACAATAAGACATAGTACTGTACCACAAACTAGAGTTACAATTAAATAGGTTATTCTACCCATCCATTAAGGAGATCTAATTATGGAATATCATTAGCAAGGACTTAATCCAATTTCTTTCTTTGGTTTTTGATTACTACCTATTAGTTTTCTCCTTCTATTGACAGACTTCACTTTCAAGTTGTTATCTTTTAACTTAGAAGAGCATTAACAGACTTTTACAAACTGGCTCTACCTGAATGATTTTGCAGAAGAACAGTGATATAAATCCAGTTAAAACAATTTTTTCCTAGTCTATTCTTTTATATTATTCTGGAAAGTTTTTTGGAACCAGTAGTTTCTTGCCACTGGCCTTATTTCCACCTCTCTTTAATCACAATGAAGAAAATGTATAAGAAAGCTGCAAAGCTTATTTAAAAAAATAAGAGGGGGGTGGCTGTAGCACCACAGACCTACGACATAATTTAATATTCCATTTCCTACTAAATGGACTATAAATTTTTTATCTGCTTTTCTAGGCATCATTTAACCCCATCCATACAGCTGCAATGTTTCTTCCACCAGCCCCTCACCAAACACTTGGACATAACCAACATTTTTCCCATCTTCTCTGCCCTGACTAGATGCACCACAGGATATTTTGCATCTTTTTAATTTTTATTGTAGCTGTAATCGTTTGTTCTTTGTATTTTTGTGTTAAAGAAACAGTTTAAATACCAAGTTTGTAAATCAAGCACAGTTCATTAAGCACTGAAAAGACTCCCACTGACTTAGATGCAAATTTTGTGCTAATGTTAGAAGTGCCTCGAAACCCACAGTTCCTGTGACCTTTTCCTGACTCTGCCTTTCCCATCGAGATTTCCAAAGCAGCCTTTTGCATTTGGTACATTTTACAAAACTGAACTGTTAGCCTGTTCAGTTCAGAGAAGCTCTCATTTATATAGAGAGCTTTCCCTTGAAAAAGAAGTGATTTCTTTTAACTGCTATGAGGAGCCATATCACCTGCAGTACTGGGAGGTTTTCCATCCAGGGATTAGTGCAAATCTAATGCTTTTTAAACATATAGGGACCATAAATAGTTTATGATACATGGTGATAATGTTTATGCACCAATAGGCATGCAGTTGCATAAGAAAAAAAGCCAGTGCAAACAGTATCTATCTTATGATTTTACACGGCACGTAATCACAGAATTGTCACGGTTGGAAAAGACCTCCAAGATCAACACATCCAACTGCCAACATCCCCCTCCCCCAGAAAAAGAAAGCATGTCCTGAAGTGCCTCATTTACACAGACACACACTCCCAGATTGTGTGGTTTTGATTTATTAGCCTAATTTTTCAAAGCACCAAGTGCCTCCTTGCAGCTCCTGTTGGATCTCCTGGCGAACACAAACACTAATGAGCACATAAAATGAACAGTGTGTGTAACTCTGATGTGTGTGCACGGAGGGGGAATTTCATACCCTCTTTCTAGCGTGGCAAATTTTGCCAAAAAACCTTAATTAAAAAAGTCTTAGATGATAGTTATCTTCATGTGCCACATTCTCAGGAGACAGCAAATTTTCTACTCATTAAGAAGGAACTTGATTTTTAAATGTGACCATTTTGAACCACAACTTCAGGAAATGTTTCATTTTTGGAAAACAGCATTGATTAAGATGCTTTGGGCTTTTATTGCAGTGACTAATAACCCAAATTCTTGGAGCGTATTCCAACAGTATTGGCAAAACAAGCAGTAATGAACCTGAGCAAATGGACCACCATGACAGGAGCAGAATATTTATTATTATTATTAAATTATTAAAAATATCAACTGCAGGGCAATGGCAGCTAATGGGGAAAACCATGGAAATGACACTTTTTTCCTCATTCATTTTAGAGCTGCTTGAAAATCAACTTTTATTATACTATCCGTTTCTGGAATAGCATGTCAGCAAACAACCTATCTCCTCCATCGGGTGCCTGAAGTGGTTCAGGTGGATCTTCTGGTGCAGAAATCTCCTTGTTTGACCCAAGGGCTTTATTGTTGCCAAATACAAAGCACTATGAAACACGTTGATTTTATTTGCGCTTGTTAAATCAGTAAACAGCTGTAACTTCTCACAGAGGAGCAAAGGATTAGTCTGGAATTGTCAAATGGAACATTTTCTACCCCTCTCATTCTATAACCTGCTTCCAGCTACTAATAAAAATGGATGTCTCTTGATTTCTTTTAATTTTACCTCTGTGTGCCACGTTTCTAAATTAAGCATGTTAAACACAAAACCATTTGCACTTGACTGAAGCCTTTCACATTATTTATCACAGAAGCCCTTTCTGCAGGAATATTGAACAAAGTCTGTTGATTGCACAGTCCTTTTTATTTCCATGAATGGGCCAATCATGCTCTTGGCACAGGAAGATACAAGTAACAGATGTTAAACAAAACTCAGAGGGAATTATACATTTGCCCTCAGAGTTACAGGACTGCTTTCATTTCTACTGGGTGGGTTTTTTTCACTGTCCTCCTGTCTTTTTTAATTCTGCTTCTCCAAAAGCACCCTTTAGAGGCCAGAGCCATGTGGGAGCTACCAGCACACCAGCTGAGGATGCCTGCAGTATGCAGCAGACTGTCTTCAACTCTCTCATTCTAATTAAAATATTAAACCAGAGGATTGACTTTGTTACATTTCAAGATTGAGAACCAAATTTCACTTGGTAGAACAAGGTCAGCCTCACAAAAGGAATAAACCTTGAGAACAAGCACATCAATTCAAGCCTCTGGGTATTAAAAGTCTTACTTGTTTTAATGAAGCAAAGTCAAAAGCTTTTTAACATGTTAAAAAGCAAATGCCATGAATGGGTGTTGAGGAGCAGGATTTTGGGCTTCAGATTTAACAATACAACATGACTCATTTACTCCTAAGTAGGTCAATCTGTAGATACGAATATAGACCTTGAAAAGTAACAGTGGATTTTGACTGAGGAAGGATTTCTTAAAGTTATTTATAAATAAGAGATGGCTAGGTCTTCTTCCTGTTGCACTCCAGGCTCGTAGGGCTCAAATTGCCTCTAAGTAAATGCAAAGAATTTTCTCAGGAAGAAAACAACAGTTTGGGATAATCCCAGATTTCAAGTGACTCTAGTAAAAAAAACGATTCTAGAAAAAAAATAAAATTCTATGACAATGAAACTAAGAATCCTCTTTGCAGGAGGATGTATGTCCAGTTTTATATTCATTCACATTACTAAATAATTTAAATAAAACATAATTAAATGAATAGTAGATATATTACTTTATATTTATTAAAATATAATATTCTATATTCATTAAGAAGGCTTCAGAGAGATCTCATTACCATGTTCCAGTATTTAAAGGGTGGCTGCCAAGAAGATGGAGACTCCCTATTTACAAGGAGTCACATGGAAAAGACCAAAGGGTGATGGGCACAGGTCGTTCCTGGGGAGATTCCCACTGGACACAAGAGGTAATATTTTCACCATGAGGACAATCAAATATTGGAATAATCTCCCAAGGGAAGTGGTGGATTTCCCCACATTGGACAGTTTTAAGTCTCAGCTGGGCAGGGTGCTGAGCCCTCTCATATAAACTATAGTAGTACCTAGAAAGGTTGGACCAGATGATCCTTGAGGTCCCTTCCAACCTGGCATTTTATAATCCTATGATTGAATTCTCATGCCTGACTGTGCCCAACTCCCCCAGACCTCAACCCTGCAGTCAGGTTGCTTTTTAGCCTGAGAGCAGAATTTTTATTAATCTTTACCTATACAAACACACTAAAAATACCCTTCACTTATGCTGATTGACACCCCTGTCCAATCAAACCATCCCAATTTGCTCTGTACAAGCAATCAAACCATGCAGCAGCACCTGGAGCTGTTTACCAACCCACTGCATTAGTAATACCCAGTTGAAATACTGTGATTGTGCTTATTTTTTTCATTTACTTGACAAAGATATTACCAAAAATTAGAAATAAAAAAACCACTGGTGTCACAGTTCTATCAAGAAACCACACAGTAAATTCTTTCAATAATATGGCACCAGTGGTTTGCTTGGTTAGACGTGTACATGCATTTAATTGGATGACTCTTTTTCTTGCTATCAAAGCTCCTGGAGTCAGACTTCTAAACAGCAACATGATGCAAAGCACCTGCAGAACCACATAGGAGGAATATCTAAATCACAACAACTACAGCTAGAAAATTTTCAATAGGTTTCTTCTCTTCTAAATAAAGATTATTAATTTCAACAAGAGAAGTAAAACGGGTAAATATGCATGCCAGTTTTTTTTTATCTAGAGGTTTTTACTTTGAAACTGTGGAACAATGAGTGAACCATTACAGAGGGAGGCTTGGCTAAAAATAGAGATAATAAGATTTCATTTTTAAGAAGTATTAAATTCCAATGCAGATGCACTAATGCCACAATTTCTTCAACACTGCTGGGGATGGTGTCTTTCCTGCTGGAATGACCAGAGTTAAATATTAGAAAGATGGAGGAAAAGCTTTTAAAATTATTTTTCACATGGTCTTACTCAATCCACACAGATAAAGAGAAGAATACTGAGCACGTGGACAGGCAGGATGTGATTTAAAACTCACACACTTGCCATTACACACCAAAAAGAAAATTTAAGGATAATAAAGCAATTAGATGGATGTGAGAAAAGACTCTTTGCAGACCAAAGATACATAATTTCCCATCCCATCATAACTTTTCTAAAAAAATCAATAAAGACATAAGATTAAGAAAATGCTTTTTTTAAGAGAAGTAAAAATCACTGTAAAAGTTGTATTCTAGTAAGTTTAGATTTGAGATTTTTGGGTTTTTATAAACTCTTGTTAATGTCCACAAAGTTAATAATTTACTATTATTCTACTACTTCTCCAGTGCCAACAGGGTCTAACTTAAATAGCTGCCAGGTTTCAAATTCTCAAAGTTTGGGGCTTTTTCTCCCTTTTTTTACAAAAGTAGTCCAAGCTATGCATATGCTTTTTGTAACTATTTTTATGGAGGCTTTTATCTCATTTCTGGTCCATTCTTTGCTGGTCTGATGCTCCTGTTGCCATAGAAACAAACCTGAAGGTGGCTTTGTTACAGATTACAATGGTTTTCCCAACACAGAGAAATTTCTTTCATG
>NW_009954140.1:4257634-4310641 GCF_000747805.2 Chaetura pelagica
AATCTCTGACTCTTTTATCTATTAAGTTGTCATTACCAGGATTTATTATATGCTTTTGCTTTTAATTTACTGGCTCAGCCTATGATCAGTAGTACTTTAAGGAGTAAGTTTCATTAATTTGATGGGTCATGTTAGTGTTTATCTATTAGCCAAGGAATAACTGGAATCAAACTACAAAAGGAATCACAATGGGCATGATGTTACTTCAACAGAAACATCAGGATTTTGGTTTCCAGTGCAGTTACTATGCAGTTGGTTTAAATCCTGTTTCCATCAACTTTCATTAGATCATTATAAGAATGTGACCAAGTATAAAAATGAGAACATATTTTGTGACAATGGTGTCATCTAGTTCACCTTCCCTGACATCCCTGGTGATTTCAAGGCAAATCAAATATTTTCTGAAGACTGAGGAACCTGTCAAATATCTGGTTCTCTTAAGAGTATCACCCTAGTAATGTACAGCAAAAATGGAGAGGAAACAAACCAAATGACAAGACCATCCCCAAGAATGAAACTTGAGTGTTCTTGGTCATTCAAATGGTAAAGCTGCTCACTCATGAGTCTGAATGTGTCTCAGCCTCCCCTTCTCTCCTTGCTTTTCCTCTTTCATCTCTATTCCTGGGTCTAAACACCTCAATAGATGAAACCTGCTCTCTCCTGCAGAGTACAAGTCATTCTTTGTCCCCCAGTGCCATAGGTGCTTTACTGGAGTTGTGTGAAACAGAGGCCAAACCAGTTTAACTCCTTAGCCAATTTCTCCCCGCACCCAAAGGAACAGCTTCCACAGATTCACAGAGATCTCTGTGCTCCCTGGTGACACATTCTAGAATTATTTGTAGCATATGGGATCGACAGTGCTTTTCAAAAGGAGCCCACTCATTTTATTCCAAATTAAGATTTCCTCTAATTTTGGTGTAAGAACTGCCACCTCAAAAACCAGACAGTGCTACAAACGTTTGGCATTCTGCAAGGTTTCCTCAGGGGTCTGTGGCTCTGGGTGTTCCTGCCAGCTAATAAGTTCACTGTGCCATAATCAGACTTCTCCTTTTTTTTTTTTAAACACATGATTGTGGGGGTGGAACCTGATAGAAATGTCTACAGAACATTTTACACTGGTCATCTCATGCAAGAAAACAGGTTAAGTCTTCATCACCCTTTGCCCTCAGGACCATCTCATCACATTTACTACAGCTTTTGCAAAGAGTAAGTATAAGATGAAAGAGGAAATGTAAGAGGAAATAAAAAATTGAACTTAAATTACACAAGTAAATATACTCTCACAACTGGAAAAATAAGGGCTGTTGGAATAATATTAACTTCAATTTCAGGAATTCAAAAAAGTTTTCATTGTGAAATTAGCACCCAGGAGGTTGCTTAATCAGATACAGTTATTGCCACTAAAATTGCAACCCTATCAATAAGATTTGTTTCTACTGTTGGGAATAACTTTGTTGAGAGTTCTTCTTCTATAATTTCCCTGCCTGAAATTGTTCTCCAATGCTAACTTATGAAAATCAGTGATATTTTTAGATTTATCATTTACATTGCAGTCCTGGCTCTGTTTAGTTATTAACTCTTACAAGGATCAGTTATGCTGTGCTGTGCATTGCACAGAAAAAGCCTAGAAAACATAAAACTTTTTATGATACAGATATTCAGTATTTGAATTCTTCTGGATTGAGAAAAAAAAATATTTTTAAACAAAAAGCTTATAAAAGCTGTAAACTTTCAAAGCTTAGGGACTGTAAGAAAAAACAAAACAGTTATACTACATGTCCAGTGTCTCAGGTGCAAGCTCCATAAAGTGACAAACTATTAGAATCATAGAATGGTGCAGGTTGGAAGGGACCTTAAAGATCATCAGGTTCCAAATTCCCAGCTATGAGCAGGGACACCTCCCACCAGACCAGGCTGCACAAGCCCCATCCAACCTGGCCTTGAACACCTCCAGGGAGGGACATCAACACCCTCCCTGGGCAACCTGTTCCAGTGCCTTCCTACCCTCATGGGGAAGAATTTCCTCTTGATGTCTAAACCTAAATCTCCCCTCTTTCAGTTCAAAACCATCACCCTTCATCCTATCACTGCCCTCTCTGGTGAAAATCCCATCTCCAGCTTTTCTGTAGCCCCTTCTATACTGGAAGGTGCTACAAGGTGTTGGGCTGCAGGGGAAGCCCTGGGAGTCAGACACTTGGTGCAGGCCCTCACCCATCACAAACCCCCTCTAAGAGGGCTGTGCATAAGGAGAGGATTCATGCAGATCTTTCTAATATCCCAGTTAAAATTTTTCCATGCATCTTCAGCAGATGGACAAACTAAAAGGGAGCAAAGGAGTGAAGATTTGAAGTAGTTACAAAAGTTCACTAGTCTGTCCCTTTGTAATGTAATTTTATTTGCCTTGAGGATCATTCACTGAAGCTTAAAGGCCATTTAAAATTGCAACAAAAGGAGTCTGTGCTTTCTTTTAGGAATAGAAGGTACAAATATATTCTCAGTAGATAAGTGCAAACCTGTGCCAAGACCTGAAGTGTTCAAGCAACTTAGGAAGCAGCTTCCAACTACTTAAATGAAGGCATTCAGGGGAGCAGTGCCATGAGCAGCTCTGCACAGCCAGCAAAGAGCAATGAAATAAGGAGCACTGAAGTGGCTGATCAGTAAATAAGCTGTGTCTGGGCCCTGAGCAGTGGGAAACCACCCAGGGGCAGGTGAGGAGCAAATTTGTGAACACCAGCAGGGCCTGCCAACTGGTGATGAACAGAAGGTGGAGAAAGTGACATATGGCTGGAGTTTGGTTATTGAGATGGGTGGGAAAATAGCACTTAGATTCTGAAATATCTAGTCAGGGGAGAGGAATGTCAAGGGACATAAGACCCTGTCCCACTTCAAGAGCATTTTATGGAGGAAACTAAGGCATGTCCTCCCAACCCCACCTTTTGTGATGAAGTGGGAGCATTTTTTTTAAAAATTTATTTCAATTAAAAGAAAATATTTCTAGAACAAGATTGTCTATTATCCAAAACACAGATTAGCAATAAAAAAACTCCAACGTCAGTGACTATATTTTCCATTTATGCTTGTCTGTTGCCCAGGTCACTAATGATGTCAAACATGGATAATGGTTGCTTGTCATTGTAAAAGCAACCAAATGTTGAAAAGCAAATCAGACATGCCTGCTGCTGCATTTCATTATCCTTGGAAAAAGACTGCAAATCCCTTTTTAACTAGTTCTGCAGTATGTCTTAATACTGTGCTTCCAGTCACTGCCTTTGCATGCCATGAGGGGTTCTTTTTAATTTCCCCAGACCGATAAAGCAACAATCTCCCTTTACTCAGGACCAGCCTCCTACATGCAAACAGTCTGGAAGCATAATTAAAGGTCAGGGGGAAAACCATATTAAACAGAAGATTTCAGAATTACCTGGAATTGAACAGAAAATGCAATGTGGTCAAGGTAACCAAGCCCTTCAGGACAGCCCAATTATATTAAATTACTCCTGCTTAATATGACACAAGGAAGATGACCCTTCATTTGTATCACAACTGCAACCATCAAACTGAATGGAAATTCTGTATGAAGCTTTACAAAGTCATATTGAAAAAAATAATAATATGCTCAAAGACTATTTGAAATTACTGGTGATTTAAAAATTTTAGTTTAATTCTATGTGATATGGAATTGGAAACATTTTAATAAACCACGTGCAGTTTGAAAACACTTTCTGGCCACTCCATTCCATTAAAAAAAGGAACTAAATTTAACTCTAAATTTTAAAGTAACCTTTTTGAAAGAAACTTGACTAGTTATTCCTTAATATCAAGCACATCTTATCAAAGATAGTTACAGCCACCATCAATTTTTTGAGGTTGTTACAATTTTACAGTAATTTACTCAAGTTTTAAAGCATTTCATCAATGACTTAAAATAGGTTTTATGAACACTGAGCAATCTTCCAAAACCAAGTATCTGAACTGGAGATGATGCTTCACGTAACCTTAGAGTGTAACAGCAGCAGGAGCTGGGAAATTGGGCTCAACAGCATCACCATAAAGAGTTGCCCATGAAGAGATGATGAGCAATTTCTTCTTGAACTCCAGAGAGCCATTAGATTGCAGCAAAATAACTGCCTGAGTTGGTATTTTGCTAAGACACCAGAGCTCACAGCCTGCCAAGTATTAAGGAAATGTAAATTTTTTTGATTATGTGAATTCTTCTTTCATCTGAAACAGGATATTGTTCCCCACACACCAGAGTTTCAGTCTAGTCAAGGACAACCACGTTATTCACGACTGTTATTTTCCTTCTGGCACAAACACAGACCCTTCAGCCTCTCATTTCAGCTAGTCTGAATACAGAAGAAAAAAAAAAAGGTGATTTTAAGCTTAGCTCTCTGTTACACTCACCTTCCTTTAAGGCATTGAATTTTACAGCAAAAAAATTAAATAAATTATTCCCTCTTTGACAGCCACAGAACACGGTAGCAAACAAAAATACTACCCAAGGAGACAATATTTGTAGAGCACTATTTTTAGCATGATACAGACTGGGGGATGTTTATACAGCTGAGTAGTCAAAATGTATTAAATACCTCTCTCCATGGCATGTAAGAAAGGCTAGGAAAGAAGAAAAGACCTGTGGACTGTATGGTCTGGAATCTCTTTTATTGTTTTGGCTGTATTTAAATATCTAGAAATTTAAAAAATCTTCTGTTGCAACAGTGAAATGGATTTAGAAAAAACAGGGACATTGCCAGAGGGGCTTCCCCTTCTGCAGGGGATTCCCTCAGCCCAAAAAAGTTACAAAATTGCAACATTTGTACCAATTCCAACAATTCTAACAACAAATGTTACTCTCTGTACACGATTGACTTTGAAAGAGATGACTGAGCTACATTTAAAGGAGCATCAGATGTAAACACACACCCGACCTGGCCCATTCACTTTGCAGGAAAAGCTGAATGAAGTTGTTGAACTTAGGGTTTTTCTTCCCCTTTGGGATCTTCCTGAGGGAGCAACAACCCCTGGTCAGGAGCTCTCCCTGTCCCCAGGCAGCCCCAGCACCACCAGAGCATCCCTACTCAGTAACACCAGCTCAACTGACAGTGATTCTAGTGGTGTATTTGTAAGGACTGCCTCACTTATGCTAAACGGAGAGTGCATGATCATTTTAAATTGTTACAATAGGCAATAAATAGCACTCTAATCTATAATTATAATAATTTCTAATTATTGCTCTGGAAATTTTCATTTTATTACTGACAATATTACTCTTACAATTAATGGAAAGGCTACACCATGCAAAGACACTGGAGGATTTCAGTATGCAAATTAATTGTGCACCTGCATGAGATAATTTAGCTAATGAATTTTTAATATTTCAAAATCTGCTAAATACTATTATAAGCTTTATAGCACCCTGCATTTCAGAACAAAGCATGTACTAGCTCAGAGAGGAATAAGTTACTGGATTGTAGAAAGGCAGACATTACAGTCAAGCATTTCAGTAAATTGATGTATAACATCCTACAACCCTCTTTGTGTAACAGGACCCACTAATGTAACACAATTTTAATAAAGCATTTATTTTCTGTTTGCTTTTAATCTTCAAAGTATTTTTGA
Source organism: Chaetura pelagica (assembly GCF_000747805.2). NCBI lineage: Eukaryota > Metazoa > Chordata > Aves > Apodiformes > Apodidae > Chaetura > Chaetura pelagica. The sequence goes on from NW_009954140.1 coordinate 4,263,254, forward strand.
GATATCACTTGGTGCAAATATTGAAAAGGATCATTTCATAACCCAAATACTAAAATGAAGCACTAGGCTGATTTATTTAATCACCAAGGTCCAAAAAACAAATCAAGAAATGCAAGCAGCAACACTAAAGACTGTTAACAACCTGCCACATAACAGATCCTATGACCATGAAGAAATTATTGATAAAATGTAATTGTCTCTCACACAAACATCTGTTCTTGTTCATCAACTTTAGGAGAAAAACCCTGAGGAATCCTTGTTTAAAAAAAAATAATAACAATCAGGAACATTTTCAAGAGTCAAACCATTGGTTACAGATACAGAAGACCTACTCATGAGTGTCACCACTAAAATTCTCACTCAGTGACTTTCATTAACATCTTAATCACAGCTGAGCACCAAGATAAAAGCAGGTTTAATTGTTTTATTCTAATGTGGTTTAGAACCAACCAAAGTAAATCGGCCACGTATTGCTTGTAGGTATGAAACATATTTAGAGAGTGAGTAATTAAGCAGACATTGTTTAATTGCTGAGACTGTTGCAAAGTTCTGGCCCCTTTGATGCTCAGGAGGCATTTTGCCATCCAGCCCAGTGAAGCTGCATTTCCCCCAGCCCGACTGCTGCTCTGGAGACAGAGCCTCTCCCTGCAAAGCTGAAAGAGCCCAAGAACTTTCAGAAAAGGAAGAGTAGGAAGAATAATTCTGTGATTCTTGTTCCTGCCTTCATGATTGTTTTAGTGGCACAGTCACCTTAAATAAAACACACTAGGGAATCTCTAGCACAGCCAGGCTGAGGACTTGTGTCCCAAGCACAGAGAGGCTGAGTCCCTGGAAGGCTCCGCACTGGCTTCCAAGTCAGGGCTCTAACTGTGACATTATTATCATAAGTCTCTGACTTCTGCCATAAAAACTGACCTCAGCTCAGTTCAGTGACTTTCTTCACACAGGCTGTGCTCTATGCTAAAAGGAAAGAGGTGTTTTATGAACCGCCCTGAACAACTGTCAAACCTGCTGAGGAACACGGTGTGGCTGCCGGGGCGTTTCCTGCCCCCCAGCCCCATTCAACACACTTCATAAACCTCTGGCAACAGCCACATTCTTTGCACAGGTAACCAATGTAACTGTTCCATGCTTGAATCCTGACTTCTTCAATCTTACTCTCTGATTGATGTTCCCCTGTATTTGAATTTTAAAATAAGAAAACTTTTCAACATCTCAAACTTTCCAAAACCCCTTGTGACTTCTGCCCATACATTGTTCATTAGTCTCTTGGCCAGCATATTGAAAGAGTTCATGAGAAGCTCATTAAAACCTTGCAAAAAAAGTCTTCTGCTGCATTTCATCAGAGGAGATAATACCCTACAATCTAGAGCATGAATACGTTCAAAGAAACAAAACAGAGCTGTTCAGACAAAGAACACTCAGAATGTATTGTTCTGATAAACAGATGTTAAATTACTTCACTGTAAAGTGGAATTTAGAAAACCCAAATAAATGTTATTTTTATGTGAACAAACAAGATTAGTTTATTATTTCAGAAGGGTGACACAAAATTCTTGTACTTGTGTCTCACCACAATAAGCAGATGTGTGGAAGGGAAAACTGGTTGTTGACCAAAAATGCTCTGTGTGTATAGAAGTATTGACAGAGCGAGACAAAATGGGTGTATCCTGAGTGCTGTACTAGCTCAAGCATGACTATATCTCCAGTTTTGAAAACCTACCTCAGATAAGCCAGCTGGCTCAAGATTAAACTATAATCTAATTGGAGCTATAGTTCCTTGTGTGCAGAGAGCACAAGGACCAGAACCAGCTCTGAAGGAAACTTTGGGATAAGATGGATACAAAGGAAGTTCAGAAAATGTCTCAGCCTTCCTGAGAACTGTTAACACCAAATACATCCAACATAAAGCAAACAAAAATAAAATGCTGACTTCATGCTGACTTCATGCTTGGGTAAACACCTCAGGGCTGTCATGTTCTGAGGGATATTGTTGTTGGTCACACATTCACTTACTTTTTTTTACCAAAATAGATCTTACAGTCCATAAATACTCACTTCAGAACTGTCAAACCCTCTTGAACTACAATTATCTACCATAAAGAGCCTATTGATACAGTTTGTAACTAATCCTCACAGTTATATGTAATAATATAAAACCATGTGTAAAAGCACCATATTAAATATCAAGGTACTTACATCAGTGTCTGGTCCCTTGTCAGCCCCAGGACAAGAGAAGGTGACAAACTCATGGCATCTCTTGTGAACCACAAAACAGCAAACTGGTAAGAGAAACCAACAGTTAGAATGGCATAGATTTGTTTGGTTGGTTTTGTATTGTTTTGTTTTTCCTGTTGTCACAAGTATAATTACAGAGGAAAAACCCTCTAGATTAAAATATTTCACCTGTAAGTCAAGGAAAGGAGATAGCACCTAATGTAAATAAAGACATACTAGAAAGGCAGACAGCAAGTAAAAAATATAATTAAAGAGAAGAGAAGCAGGCACATTTAAAAACCACAAGGCTCTACACATGATAAATTTTCAATGTTTGAGACATCCCATGGTGTTAAGATACAGTGTGGGATGAACAATTCTATGAAGTCACATTTCCTGAATCTAAATCCATATCTGTAACAGGAACTGCCAACGTGCATTCCAGCAAGAGCAGGAGGCATGAATGAGGAGTGAAACCCACCCCTGGGTGTGGGCTTTGCTCACCTGCATGCCTTGCTGAAGATGCTTAAGACCACCCCATGTCTCTACTAGTTAATCACTTCTGTGAGCAACTAAAGCTCTGAGTGAAGACTGTTGTAAAGAACACAGTGTCCTCATATCACAGAATGGCAGGAGATAATGGGAAAAGAAAGATCAGCTCCAGATTACAATATAACTCCCTTTCAAAATTTATGAATGACCTGAAAGAACCTTTTATTTCTGAGATAAGGAAAACTTATTTTACAATTATGTCATATGACCAAGGCTGTGTAGGACCAAGGTCCTATATGCCCCCCTAGAAAGCATGAAAAGTACACTTAGCTGGAGTGTGCTCACTTTGAGATGCAGGTATTTGAGCTTTTCACCCTCACTGCAGGTTATTTCTTAGTGTTAGGCTTAGTTCAGATATTTCAAAATTGGTCCACATCTCAACAAAACACAACAATCTAGATCTGAGATTGTGCAAATCTTCAAATAAACACCATACCATCAAGCAATGAGTTGGGAGATTATAATGAAGTCATAAGTAATTGAAAACCTCTTTACAGATAATACATTCCTTGGAGTCTTCATATTTTGCATTTCCAATACATGAAAATACACTATTTCAAGGGACTCTTCTTAAGAATAAAACAGATTTCTATTGATTGGCAACTGCAAACACTCAATTTCCTCAACTTCAGTGGAAACCAAATGAAATTATCTCAGTCCTTCTAAACAGCTCATTTCATGAGGCATCCTTAAGAGTTCTCTTTTCCATTTGAATTTGTTTCACCTAATGAAGATGTTCTCAAGTGCACCTTCCTGTCACTGCAGCACTTGATGATTCCCCCAGAATGCCAGGCTGGCCCCATTTTTCCACCCTTAAGTCAGCTGTCTGCCTTCAAAGAAGTCTAAACACCCTTGTATCTTTCTGCAGCTCTTTTTCATCATCATCCCATGCAGCAATTGTTTCTAACTGTTCTATTTCTGACAAGGCATCTGTTTATTCTTTGAGCAAATTCAATCCAATGGGCTTTGCTCCACTGATCCCAGATAAGCTCTGCAGGCTTCATGTGAGCCAGAGTTCTGGCTCAATGTATGAAGCCCACTTGGTGTCTAGTTTGCTAATCTAAGTCCCAATGAATCCTACAATTATCATTTCCATGGTTTGTTTCCACCGACTGAAAGACCACCAAGTGGTAATTACTATTAATGCTACTTGCAGCTGAAAAATGTTTCAATTCCAAATTGCATTTTTGGTTCCAAACCTTCTGCTCCCGAAGACAAAAGCCTCATTTAGGCTTGCAGGAGTAAATCATATCTATAAAAAATAATTACATCCTTCAGAAAGCAAAAAAGTTAATTAATTGCTTTTGTGTGCAGTGATCACACCGTTGCAACACACAACATAATCATCTGTGCAGAAGATCTGAGAGATAGCTCTGAGCTGCTTCAGGACTGCTTTTCAAATTAGGATCTCAGACTGGCTACTCCAGCTCTGCCTTTGCTCACCAAGAGTGCACGTTACGAAAACACCCCAGATGTGGGCAATATAGTCACATCCTACCTCTGAGCTGTCAGCCTCTCCCAGCGTGAGAAAGAATTCATTCAGCTAGAAACAATGTCAACTTTGTTTTTCATACGATCTATGATGTCAAGACAGCTCCGTAGGAAAACCAGTGGCACCCTTTGCTAGAGCTTCGTTCCCCAGCTCTGAACTCCCTTCTGTGGAGATGATGCTAATCACAGTGCAATGGAAACTGGAATTCAGCTGCCAAAACAAGTAAACCAGGCAGCATTTGTCCTCTTGGACTTTAAGCTCTGCTTCAACAAAGAGTCACTTATTAAGGCTTCAATTATCAGTGTCCACCACTGAACTTTTAAAACCTTTCTGTGCAGTCTACAGATAGACTGACTTGGCACCTCAACATGGACAAATTCAACTCTTCCTCCTTTATTTCCCACTTGTATTTGTACTGCCTTACCTATCTCCTAAGAACTTAGCTACTGAGTAAGCCGTTCAAAAACATCAGACCTGTCTCACCTTTTGACAATACTCAAATGAGAAGCAAATAGTTTGATATAAAAATAAACAATGGAGTGAGCAACTCTCATAGAATCATAAATCTAAAGGGAAAGGGAAAAGGGTGCGCTAAAATCCTGTGTTAGCAACCAGCATTTCCATACAGACAATCTAACACCCAAGTTTTCATTCTGAAACCCAGCCATTAGAGTGTATTTTAGCACTAGCTTTTAAAAGTTTTCTTCATTTCACAAACCCATACGGAGTTACAGGATTAATGTAAAAATGTACTTAGTTCAGATAAGTGCAAACAAAATGTTATCTGCTTAGAACAGCATGCCCCTTCTCAGGAGTAGAGATGAAAAATACCCTGTCACTTGTTACTTGTTTTGAAAAGATGTTAATAGCTTCACATCATTTATTGCAGCTGTTACAAAGTGACATTATGTTCACCACCTTCTTGTAATGAAAGTTATATTACACTGCTTTGCAGAAACTGCCAGGAAATTTGTTGCTTTACATTTTAAAAAGTGGAGAAGACGACAGGAGCTGGCAGGGGTTGTGCACAGCTGCTCAAGAGCAAGTAGGATCCTTAAGGCTGAGAATTAAAATAAAAAAAAGAAATCTAGTGAGATCTTTTCATGTCTTGACTGTATGATTTTGATCTGTGTTATATATATTTTTTGGGAGCTTCCATCCTTTCCAGCTCTGAACCTGCAGGAGACAAATCCTCTGTTAGCCGCTCAGGGAGGGAGAGAACAAAACAAGCCTGATGGTGCAAAACCAGACTAACTGCTGGTGCTCCTCTGGCATGATGCATCTACCCTCGCCCTCTGTCCTCCCAGAAAAGCTACAGAGAGCAGAACATGCTAAATGGATGTCATGAAAACCAGGAAGAATATGGTAAGAAGCATTCAAAGCGTTCTCAGAGCAAACAAGAAGATGATGCACTACGTGATTTGTGGGATTTATGATACATAACAGAGGGCAATTCATTCTACCCAACGCTTCTGCCAGTGCACAACACTGAGAAAACATGCTGTTATTAATAATATATATATTGCCATCAGTCACAGAGTTACAAGGCACTGCTGCAAATCTCAAACTGTTTTCTAAATTATGTGATGTGTGAAGCTTATCATGATATATTGCTGAGTGAGCGTTAGCTGCTGAAGAATGCTGTGACAAGTAGTGTTCCTATATGACACAGACTGGTGAGACAGAAATGAAATATTCCACTAATAAATACCAGAAGCAATCTTCTCTATGAGATGATCTATAAAAGAGAAAAGCCATTGTTGAGCTCCAGTCACCCACATATCATTTAGCTGTGTGTCTGAGGAGCTCCACGGCCACAAACATTCCAAAGAACAAAGGGCAAAAAAATATCCAGACAAAAGTCATATACTTTACAAATTGGCATTATTTGAAAAATCCAACAGATACTTAAACAACACTGTTTTGGAAGAAAAAGAACAGGTCAGATGAGCCTTTCCATTCCAGACATGAATATCTCTACTAACCACAGCATTTATTTATTCAGTAAAACAAATCAAGCTGTGAACCTGAAGGGCAGAAAGAAAACATTTCTAAGAGACTGAACTGCCAGTTATCATCCCTAGAGAAATCAGTGAGGTTTTTTTCAAGTCATCTTTGACATGGTCAAGATTCTTCTCCCTACTCAAATGATAAATTTATAAAAACTCAAACACCATAAAAACAATGTATTATCTTCCCATCTAAACAAAGTTTAAAGCTGTGGCTCTGCTGTGATGGTATAATTAGTTGCCCAACAACAATAGATAAACATATTCTTGCCAACATAATTTGTTTCTAGGTTTCAAGTATTGATTCTTCCAAAGGAAGTGGCAGAAGAGGTCTGGCCAGCAGCAACAGGGAAATGACTCTGTGTGCACTAAACATTTGTTGTTGGGTTTCTGCTTTCAGGTTTTGTTATTGGGTTAGAACAAGTATTGCTTCTGAATTGGACTAAGAAGTGACAACAGAAGTGGAATAAGCATGAAATCACTCTCAGTTTACTAGAGAACTTTAAGGGCCTCTAAAGTAGCTTGGGCTGCTTGATTTGTGTGTTGCTGTTTCACATGCTTCGCATTTTCAGTGAGGCCACAGAATTTCCCCAAGGGGCCTGTATTACCACTGACTTGTGTTTTCTGACAAGACCAAGCAATGAATGCATTTGTCACCTGGCATGTGACAGCTCATTCTAAGATTAAATATAGCCATTACATTAAACAGAAACAGGGTCCTACTTCAAGACAGACAAATCATTTCAATACCAATTACCTTTGTTATTTAAATAAGCAGTACAGTTTAAATAAATTTACTGGCAATAGATTAAACTCAGGACCAGAGAATATTTCCAGAGCAAGAAGAGTAACAATTAAGAAATAGGATTTAGCAAAACTTGCCTTTCTCCTTGTTAGAATAACTTGCAAAAAAAATTAGAAATTATCTTTTAAATATAAGCAAGGGTGTAGATTATAAAAAAAACACAAGTCAGAAGAAATGCCACTGTTGAATGTGACAAGCACACTGAATCCACAAGGAATTTTTTAAAACTACACTACCCTCACTTTTTCAACATCTATAATTTATACCACAGAAACTGGTTTTCCTGTCAATGTTTCATCCCAGCTAGAGGAGAGTGCTGTCTCCAGAGAGTGGCCAGGCTAAGCCTTACAGCTGCTGGATGCAATCTTCCCACTTGGCATTTATAACAACCTCCTCACCAGAACAGCCTGCAGCCCAGTGAGACACAGTCTGTTCCAGGATAACATAGTTAACAGGAAAAACAACCCTTCTCCTCATCCCCTTAACCTGTTCCTAAGCTTCTTAAAGCTGTTTCATAGCACCACGAGGTCACACAGCACCTTCACAGCACTAATCTGTGTAGGGTTACTCACTGCTTGCTTCATGCTTATTTTTTGTTTCATTGCAGTTTCTGCAAACTTCAAACTACCTTCTGAAATCAGCACTACAGACCTACCTGGAAGTCAAAGTAGGTAGAAAGAGCATGAAAACAATATTGGTAAATTAAGGCTGCTTCCTACTTCCAAGCTCCACATCCACCAGTCAATAGCTGGTTTGTGTATGTTCACATTCTGACCTGGTTGCACAGATTTTCAATTTATCAGGTTCAATCAGGCTAGATAAGTTGGAGGGGGAGAACCGGGACTGAAAAGATTTATACTGCATATATTTTTAAAATGAAGAGAAAGTAATGGCTAACTGCAACAATAATTTGTTTGTGGGAAAGGATTATACGGATTACCTGCACAGCCTTAACTACCCTGGTCATTAACTCCTTTACACTGAGCAGAAACCAGCTGGGTGTCCTGGTTAAGCTGGCTTGGCAAGAGCTGCAGCAGGTGTGCAGATGCAGCCTGTGTGCCTGGCACAGGAGGCACAGACATTGCCATCTACTCAGACAACTCTGGCTCACCTGGTGCTACAGATGTGGAATATACCTGCAGCTACTTATACCACACATTTTTCAAACAGTTTGGATGTAGTCAAACACCTCACTTAACACACTCAGATTTCTCTGAATAGTATGCACAGACACACTATAGTAGATTAGTCATTTCTGCCTCCCATCACAGGGAAAAGAAGGTACATGATATTTTTTTCCCCTCAAAGTGTAGCACAATATTTGCAAAACTAAGGGCAGTTTCAATATTACAGTATTTAACATAATACAAAGTATTCAACACTGTTTCCGTCTACTTGTTAATTATGTATATTTTAAAAGACAGAGATCACTGTTTCCATGTGAAGTCTTTGTTAAAATTTCACAAAGCTATTAATGTCTCTCCTTTGAGGTGTCCCATTTTATAAATGAATAATAACCCAGAAGTCATCTATCAAAACTGTGCTGAAAAAGATTTTTCAAGAACTTGCAGCAGCAAAAAAGAGAGTGACCTACAATCCCAGACTTTTTCTATCACTTCTGTAGTTTGAACTCACTTCAGTTTAAAAATCTGCTGATCTTACCAGGCTGCACAGCAGCAGCAAAGCCACTCTGGGTGTCTGCTGAGCCTGCTTTGTGTACAAGCACATCAGCGAGGACCAGCACAGCTCTTGCAGGTCAGGAACTATCACAATATGAAAGCCCACAGACATGAACACTGAACATTAGTTCTTCACATTTTTCAACTAAACCAGTAGTGACCCTCATTGCACATTCAACAAAGCAGCTGCCTTCAGTTTGATGTATGAACCTAGTGCAAAAATAAAGGGCTGAGAAAGGGAGCAGGAGGAAGCGGCACAGGCTGGAGGTACTTTAAGACTGTATGAAATAACAGAATATGAGATTAACCCGAGCTCCAGAATGCAGCTGTTGGATTTCATTTTGTTTTGTAACTCAGCTGGAGCCCTGGGTGCCAACAGAAGGAGAACTTTTGGAAAATCATGGCAACCACCTCCACCCATGCTACAAAACAGTCTCACTGAATCCAGTCACATCAGCTAGTGTGAAAAAGGAATGAGGTCTTTAATGAGCAACCCTTCCCTAAAACCAAGAGCAATCAGAGTCCTTTGCTCCTGCAAGCCCCATGGCCATCACACATTCACCCAGTCCTGCCTCTGTCCTCCAAGCCCAGCAGCAGTTTGATGGAGCCCTGGCTCTGGGAGCTGCCATGGGCAGAGCTGCTCCTGCCAGCCAAGCTGAACAATTCACTGTTCAGTCATGAGGTGTCTAATGCACAGAAGACAAATGTCTGAAAGACTTAGGTGATTCCTTAATCTTTCACCTCACGTTAAATCATCACCACAGTCCACTGAACACAGCCTGTGCCTCACTCTGCAGCAACTCCCTGCCCACCCACAGCTCCAAGCACAGGCCAGGGATGAAATATGGAGAACGTGCTCCAACAGCTGCAAGGTTTTACTGGGAGGTTTTCAGAAAGATTTTAGAATATTTTAGTACTAATGTAATAGCTTGTTTTCCTCAGCACTTCATAATTGAATGACATCAAGCTACTGGTAGCTGCAAACCAAAATATTTCCTTCTTTGAGTGTGATTTGCATGGACACAAATACACAACAAGTGAAATGCCAGATCCGAATGCCAAGAGCTGAACATGAAGTATTTTGTTACATTTTGAATTTTAGTCTAGGCTTTCAGTTGTGTTTGAGAAACCTTACAGCATACCAACAAAATTAATGAACCTTGCTTGCCAGTAAACACAATCCACACACTAATTCCACAATTGCCAAAAGACAGCATTTCTTTTTCTTCAGGATGGGAAGGAGTGAGACCAGGATGCCACTGAGCAACCTGAAATACAGGCAGAGCCATCTCCCAAGTATTAAACTATGAGGAATAAATTTCCTGTGGTACCTGTTTGGACAGAACCCTGGTAAGAGAGTGATTTCCCAATGGCTAATACAAGAACCATCACATCATTCTACATTTAATTACATATGCAAAAGTCAGTATAAGGATGATAGAATCCCTTGACATTAACTTTCACATAATCATGATTCCAGAATAGTGCAATGGGGCTGCAGATGTATTAAAGCAAAGTAGTCAGGCCTTGCATATTTACTGTGTTTACTTTTAAAAGAAAGGAGAGCACTTCATTTAAAGATCAAGAGATCTAATCCCACAGAGCAATTGTGTCATTTAGAATTTATGCCTGGCATAGAATTATATAAATTTTAATATGAAGAGAATCATAATACTGATCCACCAAAACATCAGCCCAGACACACCTCCTCCTTTTCAGTCCAATTTCATTTGCTCTTGCTAGTTTCTTTCAGTGTTGAGGTGGTCTAAATCAAAAGATAATTATAAAACTTCTTCAATTGTGTCACAAAAAGACAACTTGCATTGCTCATTGACAATGATTGTCTCTGTACAAGTTAAACTTGCTATCAAAATGCACTTCAGAATGCAACAATTAGCTTGTTTTTGTTTGCATGATTCATCAATTCTGTAGCCTTTTCTATGGTATATTTTGTGCTAAAATGACTGCATTAAAAAATGAAGTATTAATTTTGTGGCCCAAAGGCATAAAAGATCCCTTGAAAGGCATTAGTCTTTTGCTGGGGCCAAACCAAATCATTTGGATATAATGAAGTTGTCAGTATTTACTATATTAACATATTTGCAGTGCAATACATAGTATATATAGTTAGGAGAGATATAGACCTTCCCATTTGGTATTGGATTGTAATTAGATTCTTATTACTGTTAAGATTCACATCTGGTAATTTATTCTGCATTAGCTCTAATTCAGTAGCTTTCTTTTCCTGAAGACACAAAAAGGTATTGATAAATAAATGTTACAGTCCTGTTAATTTATAACTTCTATGAAAATTATGGTCCAATCAACTAACAAAAGGGAAGATACTGAAGACTGGTGAACACCACCTACTGACAAAGCCAGCCTGGCTACAACAGCATGGCCTTCAGCTCCAAGATACACCCTGTGCTAAGAAACTGCTTCACACAGAACTCTACAGTGTGGTTATTATGGCTGAAGGACTTTTGGTTGGCAGGTGATTACCAGATTACTTCATATAAACCATCACAGTGACCCACTAGCAGATGCAAAGGGTAGAACCAAGGGACGGGATGTTTGTTGGAAGTATCTCACAGCAGCAGCTCATGCTGGTCTCTGGTAAAAAGTCTCTCACCTCCTCTTCTCTCCAGGTTTTTGGACAACTGCAACTTCAGGATCAAAGAAGCAGCCACTTGCCATTCCTGCCCTAAGGCCTTCAGAAGTTCCATTCCAAGAAAACACAGCTTGAATGTTTTGGTGTTGTGGTTTTTTTCTGGCAATAATTATTCTCTGCCTCTCTCAACCTATCAAAAACTTGGCAAAAAGTATTTTAAAATTAAAAAGTTCCAAAGATGTGGCTGAAATTGTCCAAGGATACAGAGGAAAAAGAGAAAGTTCAGATCCTTTTGGACATGAGGGATACTAATAAAACCAACTAATCTCTTAAGACACTTTTCTCAAAGGATTCAGGCTGGGGTTTTTAATCTTACCCAGCAATTCTGTTTCAGTACTAGCATTATTACCAAGAAATTGAAAAGCTTTTGTTACTTCAGGATTTTTCCTGTTGCTGTTTCTCTTCAATATTTTTATGTTCCCCAACAGATGCCCAATATTTGCTGCAAGTCTTATTCAATGACATACGTCTAAAAGGTCATCTGCTAGAAACTTCAGTAACACTCCTACTCTCTTCAGTCACTGAAAACATAGTTCAATCTCATAGTAACTGCAAGAGAAACAACATACACAGAAAAATAAAAGTCCACATTAGACCAATTACAGTTATAGAAAGGTATTGCCAGTGTGACACACCACACAAAACAACAAACACATAGAGAAACCAACTAGAGAATTAAGAAAATTCACCCTCAGCCAATAGGTGGAAGATTTACCCTCCTCCCCAGTATGTTTGAAGGGTATATTATTTACTCCTAACAAGCAGATTAATTCCTTAAGTTTGGTAGTTATAAAAATTACATGGTTGAGTGTATGACATAAGTTACAGTAATTCATTGCAAATAGCAAAAGTGGTATTTATAGGAAATACCTGTGGGCTCAGAGATAGGTAGTACATATATCATAAAATATGAAACCATGGAAACAGGCCATGGAATTATGAATCAATTATTTACATTTGCAGTAAAATGTTTAAGGAAAAAAAATTTTCAAAACAAAGAAGTAGTTGAGGTGGGAGATTTGCAGCAAGAAAACCAGTAGTGGCAACAGTCAGTGGCATCTGTCACCTTATGTAACTTTTAAAGCTAAAGGTACATTTTGAGCATGAATTGAGGAAAATTCAACTAATTGTACCCATTAGTCTACTCATTCACCACTGGGCTCTCACGTAAAGTCCTTCTCAGCTTACACATCCTGGTTCCTACTGCTCTGCCAGCTCAAACATTGGCACTCTCAGGGCAACACCACATCTCCATGCAGAGATGACACAGTGATGATTTCTTAAGTCATGGTTAAGTGACCACTTTAATTTGACATATGGCACATTGCTGGCAAAACCAGCGGCCCTCTCTGCTTACGTCCATGTCTTAACATTCATGCAGTGAATTTTTTCTGGCCAGGTTAGGTTTTAGCTGGACCAGCTCCCGGAGGTAGCTCAATACACAGAACATTGAAGTTCATGTAGCACAAAACCAGACCTCCCACACCACCAGATTTATGCCAGATAAAGCCACCATATGATAGCAACCTATATGAATGTTAAAACTCAATCCATCCTGCATAATTAAGTCCAATAACTGAGATTTCTTCAGTTTGTCTAGATTGTTGACAAAGATTTCAAACCATTTTTCAAGTATAGACAACACTCATAATTTAATCTTTACCTCAAAATGCTTCCCAAAGATTAGCCTATGTTTGAGTTCTTAAGGAAAATAACTCATGATATGGAATGATAAACACTATTTCCTATCCCCTATATTTACTAAAACCAATATATTAGTGTAAGTAAAAAAGAAGGCATGAATGTCAGTGATTTACTATCTGACATTCACCTGAGAGTATTGCTTACAACAGGCCAAGAAACCCCAAACAAAACAAACAGAAGAGATGGAAACTAATTCCTACTCACTGTGGAACATGCATAAAAGGTCTACAGACCAGAAGTGAAGCAAATTAATTTCTGTCATTACTGTCATAAATTAGTTTTTTCCAAAGTCTCCACAATGCATTTATGGGTACCTGGGATGCTGTGTTATTCCAAGAGGTACAAAATTACTAGTGGATCTATCCATTCTAAAATGCAAGTTATCACTAGGAGCACAGTATAAATTACCCTGCTGGGTACCTGGATAAGTTAAAATGGACCTATTTTATTTTTCCCCAGCAAGAACTAAGCATAGGTCAGAAACATGTCACCAGACTCTGTGCTCCACCATAGGGCCCTTCCAGCACTTCAGTGAGTCAGGAAGGGAAAAGAAAAAAAACCCAACCAACAACCCAGACACTAGGTCTGGCATCCAGCCCCAAAATGACATCTGGGAGCAGTTAGTCACTAAATCCACAACGCATGAAACACAGATCTCTGTTCTAGTGGGCTGCACAGCCCAGCAGTTCGTCACAGTCAGATCCCACATTTCCAAACCAAACTGGTAGGAGAAGGAAACTGCACAGAGCCACACACTGAGGGCACCACCAGGAATGCAAGACCATCATCCAGTCCTGGCAAAGGGACACAAGACAGTTCTGCTGAGTAGTTTCCATGAGCCCATATAGAGAAAAGACAAGGATACCAAATGAAAGCACTTCACTAGGACAGGACTGGTTTGGGGTGCTATAAAGCTTGTACAAGGATGATGGGACAGGTGACACAACCTCAAGGTTTCCTCCACAACCCAGGAGGTCTGTGGCAAGTCCCCTCACTTAGTTTCTCCAGTGCTACAACCTATGTTTATGCATCTCTTATTTCCTGAGTCCCTTAGTTCAGACATTAAATGTTGCCTACTGAATGCCCATGTTCTGACGGATCAATGTCTGCACTTGGCTGTTTCTCCTTAGATCTCAGCTTAGTAAAGCAGCTGATTGCATAGCTAGTTTAGAGCAACATTAAAAAAAGCCAGTTTTCCCTTGCAAGATTATGAGTTAAGTCCTTATAATGAATAGCCTGAATAATGCCCTTTTATGTAATGCAGCTCATTCATTGCATCTCACCCACACTTCTTAAATGCTGTTAACATTTCTGATGAGGAATATTACATTATTTCAGCCAAAAATAGGGTCTTTTTCAATCATTTTATGCTTTTTAATGCTGCACACACTAGGACACTTAAATCCTTCAAAAATGGTGTAAAATCACGCAGCAAAACTGTATGAAAGCAAGTGATTTATATAAAAATGTGTGTTCTCTCTGTAAACAATGCAAAGCTGTTACAGAAGTAGATGGAAAATAACAAACTCCAGTAGATTCCAACTGGCACTCCAACAGATGAATTCTATGTGAATTATGTCAAATAGTACAATAATGTAGAACTAATTTCAAGCTCCAAAGTTTGAAAAACTGTCTCCCTCATACAGAAACAACCACAACAACTGCAGTTCCAGTGCAGCCAGGGTTCTCCAGTGACACAGGCTGGCTGTGCTGGATGGGCACAAAACAAGCTGAACAACCTCAACCTGTCAAATTCTCTGCTAAGGAAAGGAACATCAGTACTTCACACAGGCATAAACCAGCCTCACTGCTTATAGAAACATTCCTCGTACCTGCCCCACTCCCCAGCTGCTTGTTCCTGCCCTGGAGCAGATCCTTCTTTTTGCTGGCACTCTGAGCCCAGCAGGCAGATGGGTCATGGTCCCAGGACTCCACCTGGTCCTGTTACTGATGCAGCAAAACCCCCCAAGTTACTGCAGCAGGAAGATGTGCTGTGCAGACCACGAGCCAGGCAACTGCACAAACCACAGCTGCTGGGCAGGACCACACCACTTCCAGCTTGGAGCAGTTTACCTGGGTTGTGGAGTAGCACCATAATCTTCACCAAGAAAGGCTCAGCATCTTCATGATGGGGATCAGGACGGGAAATTCCTGTTTCAGGCTTTGTCCCGTTCCCTCAGCCATCTGCTGCTCCATTATTTTAACATTATGTACCTCTAAAGCTAAAGATTGTGCTTTGAAATATATTTAAATTCTAGCAAAAAAACCCAGAGGGACTCCCTGAGCTACATTAGATGTGATTGGTGAGAATTTCCACAAGTGAAAAACCAAAGGATGTATTTGTTCTGAAACTCACCAAATGAATACAACTCGTTACAAACAGGTTTATGAAAGTGACTCAGAATTGGGAACAAGCTGATGATGAGTAACCAAAAAAGAAAGGAACAGAAAAAATGTGTTCTATTATTTAAAAAATGTGCAGTGCTAACAATACAATATTTGTTTCCTTCTCAGTACAGCTTTACTGTCACAGCTGTGGAATAAAGAAGGTTTTACACATTTTCTTCTCAGACATCCTTCTGCTAAGCAACAGCTAACACCTGCTGCTAATAATAGCAATGCCAGGTATTACTGTAATCAGGAATTCATAGTTGATTTCCCTGATGCATAATGGAACCTCATTCTCAGCACAGAACTCTCATATTTCTGTACAACAGATTTTAGGTTTTTTAAAGATACTGTCTCAATTGCTTTAAACTTTTACAGAAAAGCCAAAGTGTAAACTTTTCAAGTACTGCTGCATAGTGCAAGCTGCTATTTCATGTGTTTTTATTTGAATGTGAGAAAGAACAAGAGATCATATTTATGTCTTAAAATTATACAAAAGTTTTTTTGACTTTGGATTTTACATCCACTCAAGAGACATTAACACAGTAAGTCTATTAACAAATGCAAGGGTTTCACAAGTTCAATTGTAGTAATTAGTCATATTTCGGCTTTAAATGACTCTTTGCTCTCAAGGAAAAGATTACGGCTTTTCTTCTTGCTCTGTTACCCAAATGGCATTTAAGTCAATCTGCTAAAAGTGTATCTGCTTCAATGGAAGCTCAAAATATCCCACTAAAAGAATATGCAAAACTCTGAGGGTGGTTTCTTAGGGGTTTTTTTTAGTTTTGTGGGTTTTTTAAAATAGTTTAAAGTAGTAAGAACACATGACTAAGAAATTCTGGCTGAATCTGTTACTCAGCTCTCTTTTAGTTCTTCCATAACTCCACTTTTGCTGGCATGAATAAGGAAAAAAAAAAAAAAAAAAAGCTATTTTATTGGCAAGGTGTTTGTAACAACTTCAAGGTCTTATATAAGTTGCAGAAAAATAAACCCTCCACCTCAAAGCACATTCATAATGTCCAGTACAGCAGGGAAAGCCTTTCCCCAGAACACCCAACTGTTGTTTGCATGCAGATGAGAACATGGCTGCTGACCAAAACCTTCCTTGCTCGGACTTCAGAGTTGCCCTCTCTACTAAAACACTGCATCAAGAAGTTGCTATTCCCAAAATCCTAACAGGGGAAAGATGGATTAACTTTCAGCTACACTGCTAAACACAGTTGCACCAAAAAGCTCGGACATGCTGTTAACAGATTAGATAAATATAACCCACATTGAACACAAGGAATATTAATGAACATCAATTAGACTCATGGTCTTCTGAAATAAGACTTGGGCTGCTGTGGTTTTGCTCCCTTCAAAAGACTCAATGAAGCACCCAGCCTTATAGAGAGGCAATAATGGAGGTTGATAGCAATTGATTAGTGACAAATAAGGTACTGTGAATTCCCTGGAATGGTTACTAAAAGAAAACAATGCTTTTCATGACTAGGACCAGACCTATGTAGAGCAAAATACTCTTCACACTTCATAGCATTTATAAATTCAGTGTAGGCCAAACAGAAATAAAACCCAAAACAACAGCAGAAGAGCTTATGTTTGTAACAGCCTCTGGTTTGCATTAACCAGCTCAATGTTTTAGAGCAAGATGCAAGCAAAACCTGATGAACTTCCATTATACTTGTGGTGTTTTGATAATAGCTGCACATGCTATTTTGATGTGATGCAGATTTTAGTTTGTTTTCAGGAGCTTTTGTATAATAGAAATTGGCTTCTCATGCTTTATGTTGGCCTCTTCTCTTCAGGATCTTACATGTGAGCCTTTGTTCAGTGGTTTTAAAAATGGCCTACAGTAAAAGAAAAAAAAAAAAATGAAACCTCCCTGCCATCTTTTTAATGTGGAAAATTATTCCTACTTCAGGGTAGTTATTCACTTTGATACAAGTTATTAAAATCTCAGCATATCTAAATAAATGGCTTTCGGCCTTTTCAGTGGATGACTCCCCTCTCAGGCACATTTTGTCCTTTTAAATTCTACTTCCAGCCATGCTGTACACACTTAGCATTCTGCTAGTGAGGAATTTTCAATAAACTCTGTTTTGCTTTACGAGGGGAAAGCACTTCTGTTGGCTCAGCTTCCTTTGCACAGGGCTCACATTCATGTCAATCCATGCGTGTTAATGAATGACACATTAATGTCCTCCTGCCTTCACTCCAAATAGGAAGCCCACAGAGCTCTCCTACCTGCTAAGCTAATGGACACTATTGTTAAAACAGAAATCCAGATCTTCACTTTTGCTGAGAGACCCATGACTTGGTTTCTCTCCTGGTTTACAGCTGACTTTTCTTTGTAAATAAAAACATTACCCTTTTCCCTGACTGAAGCAGCACAATTCATCAAGTTAAAGAGGGAGGAGTGGATTGTCTTGGGTTTCCTGATTATTTTAAAATGTATAAATTGACACCAGCAGGATTTAGCTCATCTAAATGTTTAGACATTTACAGAGATCATATTTGAGCTCAATGCTTTATCATCACTGGAGGAAAGCAGGCACCTCTTTTCAAAGAAGTGCTTTATCACATCCTGATGTAAATTGCCTGCATCGTGTGGAAAGGTCCCCCATTAAAAAAGATGGATCCTGCACTATTAAAAAATGCTTTAGGATTAGATTAATCACAGCTAAGAAGAGCCCATTATCTCTCCATAGGCTATAAAGGTATTCAAGGCATTCTACAATTTACAATGTTGGCATTTCAATGTGAAGGGATTAATCTCATCCTATATGTTGACTAAAGTACAATAAGCTTTAAATGAATAGGAAGCCTGGTGCTCAGAGCCAGCTACTGTTGCTTGGCTGACCCTGGTGCACTGGGGGCTCCTCTGCCTGAGCAAACTGCATCAAATAATGAGAATCCCCTGTGCTGGGGTGATTAAGCCATTGCCTCCTGCTTTCCATTAGCAGGACATGTACTGAAGATTTCTTTTCCGGGGATTTCAGGTTTAAAACTGTTTTATCTTTCTTCTGGTGTCCGAGTGCTGCCCTCCTACACAGTGAGAACTTAGGCATTTGATCATCTCTACCTTTATGTCTCAGTCCACACACAAAACACAGCAGAAAGCTCATTTAGGACCAAGCAGGATGTGTGTGAGGACAGTCAACCCAAAGTCCCCCATAAATAGAGCACACTGACTTTCATAATTTTCAGTTCATTCCTCCCCTTTTTGGACTGATTTCTGGGCATATTATGCAAGCTGGAAGAATAGATACAAATTCCCTGGTGGCTATTAGTGTGTCTAGACTCATTCATTGACCTAGAAGATGTCTTAATTGCCTCTTTTCTATCTGATGGGGAAAACATACTCTAACTTCTCCTGGCTGCAACCTTTGTCATTAAGTATTCTAACTGAAATAACCAAATTTAATGAAAAGAAGTTATACTCCATGTTCTCTGAGTTACACAGAACACTTTTCACAGGCTTAGTAAGATCCACAGGAAACCTCTTTCCATTTAAGTGTTGTTTATTTTCAGGATTTCAGATTCTTTTTAGTCTTTGCTGCTAGATAAGATAGTGGCTGTCTACCCATGAATCTTACTGCCTTGTACAAATACTAGGCTAGAATGAATAAGAAACTTAATTTACATGCATGTCTTTATCAGCACTGAACATGTTCATGTTATGGAAGAGTTTAATAATTTTCAGATGTGTCCACCTTTACAAGCTGCTTGTATATGTACAATTTACAAACCAGTCTGTACTCTCACAGCATCCTGTGCATAGAAATGAGATTAAAATAAAATTGAGCCAGAGGTTGTAGTATGACTTGTGCTATAATTATTTGTTGAGCAGAGAATATCTCTTCTCTTTGCATGGCTTGCCAAATCCCTGCATGTAGCAGCCCCTGCACAGATAAGCAATGCCATTTTTAGATTAACTGGTACAGAATTTGAATCTCAAGGTGAAAAATCTGTGATAGGTCTTCATTTGTAGCAAGGAACCTGCCCCTCACATGAAGCAATGTATTGGGTAGATGCATGACTTCCTGATTTTAACATTAAAAGAACCTAAGAAGTTTTTGGACTGCAGGCTGCATCAAACTGACACTGCTGCATCAACTGAGCTCCAAAAGCCAAAAAGTATTAGCAGATTTAAGCAAGGATGCATTTCACTGATTACTTCCTGCTAACGTAATTTTGTTTTAATAATTTAAACTATTAATGCATCATTCATCTCAAAAACATAATAGAGGTGCCATGTGCACTGTCTATCAAGGGTCACTAACAATACTTTTATCTCTATGGATTTTGCAGTTTGAATAATAGGTTTCTATACAAAAGGGATGATCAGTTTGTAAAGTTAACCTCTTATTCCAATCCTTTCTCTCTGAAAATAGAAATAGTCACTGGAAACTGCTTTTACAAAGCCTCCCAGATTTCCAAACCAAAATAAAGCCTGAGGACTTCATCGTTGCAATGTCTGGACAAAACAGGGAAGAAATACCCTGTGTCATCCAGGAGGGATAGGCAGCTCGACCCCGTTTCAGGTGCAGAAAAGCAGAGCAGTAACACTGCTTTCTTCATGGGAGCAGAGAGACTTTGCTGCCAAAACAGTCTGCAGACTTTTGATCCAGTAACAGCATCCTAGGGCTTTGTGGGCCCATCCTAGCACATACACACACACAGAAAATGCAAAAAAAACAATATCCCAAAGCTGTGCTGTAGCAAAAACTTGAAATAAGCCATGCTTTGCAAAAGGAAATTTTTGTTCCTTTACTTAATGCTCTTTTCCATTCTTTCAATGACTATTTTTGCTCTACTCAAAAAATGACTGTCTTCAGGGACAACATGTTCATTGAAAAGTACGAATGTTTCATTCATGGCCTCTGACAGCCTGAAAAAGAATTTAACTGCAGAATATATAGTTGTATATTTTCCTTCACCCATAATGAATAATATTCTTTCACACTAGTTTAAGTAATTTCCTGGAAAAACATGACGACTAAAATCCTTTGGCTCCTCATGTTTGATTTTTTCCCTTACCATGGTCTCAAAAAAATGTATTGAATACTCAAGCAGCAAATCCTTTCTTGGTGTGGCTCATCACAGCTGCTTCATACCAAAGCAGCTTCTGTATCAGAGGAGGTTCTGTAACTAAGATTATCTCTCTATTGTTTGGGTAATTTGCTTATCTGCTCAGCAGCATCTGGCTTCCTCAACTGAATCCTGAAACAGATAAACTCTGAACTTCATTTTCTGCTGTAATAATTGAGTCATAAGAATGATCCAGGGAAAACATAAACAATGAGAAGTCAGTAACTGAAACCCAAGGGGACTTCCTTGTGGTTTTGGAAGGAGTTTGTGTATCATTTTCATGTGCCAGTCTAATCTTGTCATGCAAACCAAGCCAATAAAGACTTCTGCTGAAAGCTGTGTCCTGGTATGGGTCTATCTGGACGCAGAATTTCTATCCACTTCAGCTAAATGTCAGGTGGCAGGAAGCTGGTGAGCAGCAGATGTTACTGCCACATTCTAGGTGCTACAGAGTGAAGTAGTTTAAGGAATTCTTGGTTTAGATCTAACAAAATTATATCCTACAATATTCAAGCATTTTAACAGAGCAGTTATGATGGTGAAGAAATGCATGCAAAAAAAAATCCCATTGTTTGTGCAATCTAGTTAGATGAATGACTAATTTTGTCCCCTTTTTAACTAGGCTCCAATTTCCATTACCAATAGCTAAATGAACCTTTCATATCATCCTCAGCATGGCACTGTATTTTTTTTATTCATAATAAACTTGTTTGAAACATCATTCTAAAGACATTGCATCACAAATATGAAATGTTCAAATTTTTCAATACTTCAATTAGATAAGAAAAATCTACAAAGAGACCAAAATAACAACAGGATTTTTATGATGTGATGTTGCTCAGTACCGGAGAAAACAGGCCAAAATTACTCTAGAGATTTCTCCCCTTTCACTAAATACATGACACACTTCTGTGATTCCCAGAGCACACAGTCAACCATGACAAGCTTTACTGAGAAATGTTTTAATCATTTTCTTACTCCTGGCCATAAGGTCATCACTTTACAGAGGAAACTAATACGGTTTTTCTAAAATGTAAGTGAATTTTGTTAAAGAGGATGAAACTACTGTCACCTCTCCAGTGATGTTTTGCAGTAGGAGAAAAAAAAAAACCCACCACATTTATTCCAGTGCAGCAGACTATACATGTGGGTTTAATTTTAAACCAGCAAAGCAGCACTTGATGCTGTGCACTTGCAGCAATGGACATTTGTGCTGAGCAGAGCAGACAGATTCCAGAGACGTGCCACTTTCATCCTGAGCTCAGGACAATGTGCAGAGTTGCTGTGACAGGTACAACTAGGAAAGGCAAATAAGAGCTCCTTGCACTGGAAGCCCCTTGTATGAGATATGCCTTGACACAAACTGGAAGAGTTGAATTCAATTTTGTCTCATTTTCTTCAGCAATTTGAAATTTCAGATTTATACTAAGATAAAAAATGCCTTTTTCTATTACACACATTAAACTACTTTAGGGAATTAACATTCAAATGTTCTGAAATACAGACAAATGGGCAGGACAGACATGTACTTATTGACAATACTGTCCAAGTGATGCTCATGTCTAGTTATTTAAATGAACTAATACTGTTGGAATACAGCATGTGACAGCTCCAAGATAGATCCTATGCACCATAATAGTTCTTACTTTTTTTTTTTAACTTTCAACATGCTCTGTCCTATCTTTCCTCTTCATATATTTTTCTAAATATAGTTTGAGGCCTGCTAAAACCAACTTGTAATGCATTTTGCTATCTGCTGAATTATAGTCCTTCATTGCTGTGTGCCAAGGAAAAGGCAAATTTCTATCTGACAGTTGCAGAAAAGCTTGAGTATGAAGAAGTAGTTGTTAAAATTGGAATAAAACTATTAAGAGTGTTTCTGAAAACGTAGAAGACTGTACAAATACTTAAATTCTTGCTGGAAACTTCTTCTAGCTTGGACTTAAGTTTAAGCATGTAATTTGGTATCAGATTATCTTAATTTAGACAAATATCTGCATGCTTCCTAAACTGTACTTAGTAGCATGGTAACTTGCAAGTGGCTTTAAAAAACTTGAAATTGCATGTCCTTATTGGAAAAGTGTATTTAGGAATTCAAGTATGATTCTGATAGCTTGTTCCTGAGCTGTAGTAGCTAACTTCATGACTGACAGTTTTTTAGTTTAGCTTTTCTGAGGGCCCTGCTTTTCTTACTGGTTTTACCTTTTGAGATGCATGTTTGAAGCAAGGCCCTCAGGAGTTGCTAGGTGACTGAGCTGAAAGAGTCTAACCAAATAAGAAAAGCCCTTCTTGAAGATGAACTGAAAAAAGAAGCAAACACTATTTGTTCACCTCACTGCTGCCTCAGCATGAATAAGGAGACCTTCAAACAACACCAGAAGTGTTTATTCAAAAAGCAAACACCTTATTTCTTTTTTGGCATAGCCTTTGAATGAGCCAACTAAACAGCAAAACAGACTAGTAATGAGCTAGAGAACTTGCACCCGTGGAAGTCTGCAACTTATGAAAGAATGTTTAAAATTACATTGTTCTGAAAAACTGTTCTGCTTTTACCCTTCTGCTGATAACTCATCTTGAATGTGGGCTCAGGCATACTATTCTGGACATTTGAAATTTGCCTTTAATCTCCTCCTCCTGGCTAAACTGGGTTATTAGGGAAATCAAGACACAGAAAACTGCAGAACAGGGATCAGTATAAGTAATAATTAAAAAATCACACTTAGAAGAACATTTATAAAGTTACATTAAAAATGTAACATTTATATGTATTTCAGTTATTAGTCTTGATTTCAACCGAAGAGGAGATTCAGACAATTCTTACTTACAAATGCTAAAATTTTAAATACTTAAAATAATAAGAATGTGTTTCCCCACAAGAACACATTTAGAGTGTTTGTGAGGTTTCACCTTTCTTCCTGAATTGCTTTTGTTGTCATGCCATCCTTTGTTTCCAAGGTAGCAGGAGCAAATAGGAATGAGTGCTGAGCTAGTCTTGTGTGTTTTGTGCAGACTCACATTATTCCTCTTAACTCCAATCTGTTCTGTTGTGCAAAAAATCCAGTGTTGGGTTCATATAAAACAAGGATAGAGGAGTCTCTCAAATGGCAAGGGGATTTATTTCAGTCATTCCCAGATAACAACTAGAAACAAAGTCAATTAATTCAAGAACTACGACAGAAGTAGAAAGAGCTACAAAACTAATAGCTCAAAATTTACAAAGAATAATCCTGTGAAAAGTTCCATGTGGGAAAAAATGCTGAGGAGTGTTCAGGTGCTTTGGAGGTGACAGCCCTACAAATGCAACTCCCTGAATGAATCCCACTGCTTCCCCAATGTTCTAAGTCTTCGATAGCATCTGAGTTCTCCTTACTGGCAGAATATCTGCTGATTCCTGCCAGCTTCGAACAACCAACCCACCATCTCTACACATGACAAAGAAAACTGGGGCAAACATGAAAATTTGACAGCTTGTTGGAGAGGGATAGAGGAAATCAATTAAAAGAGAAAGGCAAATACCTTCTCCTCCTCCTCCTCTGCCATCATTCAGAAGAGCCGTGTCACGCTGCACGTTATGGCACCGGCCTTGGTTAGTCATTTGGCACCAAAAAGCCAGGCTAAAAGGTTACTGCAAATAACACTCCTGACCCTGCCTAGATAGAGTACTTTAAAATACAAACAAAACGTTAATACAGCACTAATTTGTCCACCAACAGTGTTCAGTTCTTTTGAGACTGGAACTTAGAAAAAGAAAATGTTCTCTAGAGAAGCAGCCAAGTAATTGGATTGCAAGTACACAGCAACTTGGCTTTGCTCTGAGGCCATTCTAGAAGTTTCATTTCTAATTCATCTTATAAAAAGCCTTTATAAACTCTGCAGCAAGCTAAAAGCACAGAGATAGAATCGTATTTTATATTTTTGCCTTTGCACAGACTGGAAACAATGCAAATCACCACTTTCATTTTTCTTATCAAGACTGAGGCTAAAAAGAAAAGGCATGATCAGGAAAAGGAAGGAGGAAAGTACAAATTGCTGATTTCTGCACACTACATAGGTCCAAGAAGAACTACATCTATGGTATGTGTGGGAAGTATTCTCAGTCTCACTTGTCTGACAAATACAACAGCACTTAATCCAAACAGTCAGATGTAGGTCAATATAATATGATCAGGTTCTGGGAGCAAAATTCTTCAGGAAAGCAGCTGAATGTCTTATCCATTTCCAGAGCCAATTACAAAGCTCCCTTTTATTACTTTAAAACTCCTTTTCCTGGAACATCTGACTGGATTTTCTGTCTTCCCTTTTATACACATCTTTTACATGACACTATCTTCATCTTTCCCACAACACCCTCACTGCTGGGAAATACCTCTCCTGCCTACATGTCCATAATGAAATGCCTCATATTCACTTCAGTTTCAAAACAGACTTTGGATATGGATATTTTGGATATGGTTTTGAAAAATCGTACAGACTGTAATGATAACCACAGTACCCCACTGAGTTTGTGTTGCCCTGAGAAACAGAATCTCAGTCAGCACCAGATCAAGCTGATTCAACAGGCAGCAGAATCCTGGTTTTGTCTGTTCACATTAATATGGACAATCCCAACCCTGCTTGCTTTACTTAATACTAACTAGAAAACATTATGTAAGTCTGTTTAAAATATTCAGATGAAGTTTTGTTACATTTTTATTTAGAGCTAGAACATATGATCAGCTCAGCATTATCAAACTACCTAATTAGCCATCTGCTTCTTGAAATTTTGTTAAATATGTATTATAGACTTCTAACAAAAGAGTATTTTATCATGCTGTGTAGTCTTCTCTAATCATATTAAAGTGCATGACCAATAAAGCCTTCTCTGCACACAGAGCTGATGGGGAACCAGACATCTCAAATAACTTGGAACAGCATCTTGAAAGCCAGGAAGAAATATTAAACTAAACCACCACCCATACAAACTCAACTATGAGTCTGTTGCTCAATTAAAAAAATGTCCCTATGCCATGTCCTACTGCATTCCATCCCTCACTCCACCAGGACAATTAGCTGTTTTTAAATTTCTTTTGATTCTTCTCTCAAGACACAAGTACTTGTGTCACACAACAAATCACTCAAACAAATCACACAACATTTGTATTTCCAGAAAAGAAAATGTCATAGAGCACCAAGAAATGAATTTGCCCATTTCCCAGGACTTCTAACTCAAAGAAATTCCTTCCTATACCTGTAGGACCAAGACTGCAAACAGAAAGAAAATAATATTTTCTGTGCTGGCACAACTCTCTAAGCCAAGCCACAGGAAACAAAAACATGGCCAGCGGTTGAATGAGTTGGAAAGGAATAATAAAGCCTTCAAACAACATTTATTCCAAGAATACAGGTAATATCTTCAGCATTTTCATCAGCAGCTCCCCTCCTTTATTTCTCTAAGAGCAGCAGCGTTCCAAGGAGCAAGGGCTCTTACCTAAAACCTGAAGTTTCTCATTCTGTTTTGCTGCTTTACTGATCTCTTAACCAGCAAAGGACCATTAGAGCTCAGCTAAACCAGCACAATGATCCTAATGCTTTTAAGCAGACAATCCAATTAAGCCATTTCCAAGTAGTGTTTGTCATTAAAGAGAGCTGTAAGTGAACAGCAAGCATGTCCATATCTGAAAATCAGTAATGGGAATTTTCTACAAATAGTTCTGCCAAGGCTTTTAGCTCAATATAGTAAGAACCAAGAGGATATAATTTCAGAATATTTGTATTTTTAATATTGAGAAGTATTTGCACTCCATGATAAATAAGCCTTTTGTGAGTCATACAATGCAGTTTGGGCACAAGCAAGACTCAGGGAAATTGCTGACAAACATACACACAACTAACTTGGCCAAAATTCCACTGACATGCTTAATGCCAAAGAATATCATCCTCTAATACACCTAATTTGAATACTAACCTCAACTACATTCCCAGCACTCACACTGCCACACAGATCATCACAGGATCTGCTCTACTTCTTAAGAATATTGATTTTCTCTGATTTACATTTCCAAAAAATGAAACCAAAAGTAACTGTTCTGAGCTGCTCGGCTGAGAGAGGACTGAAGGGTTATTGCAAGGAACACCAAAAGCAACAGCACCATGTCTTTTGTTGGAGTTGGTTGTTGGGTTTTTTAAAAATAATTTGCATCTACAGTTGCTTACATGTAATAAAATGGAACGGGTGGAATCAGAAGGAGAGGGGACACATATACATGTCCTAAGTGATCAGCTAAGAAGCAGGCTAAACATTTATTCACTCCCAACTAATCCTACAAAGGTCAGTCTGAATATACTGAGAGAGAAATCAAGCAAAAACTGATGGCAGATTGATCACAATAGTAGCATAATACAGTATATTTCCAGTTTAATTATTATTCAAGTCAATTAAATATTAATAAATTAATAAAAGTCGATAATTACATGTAAATCAAAATGTCCTGCATTGTATTACACAAACTCCTGCTGGACACAAGATAGTTTTATTCCTACCCAATGCAGGAGGGCAAACAATTGGTGCCACCTACAATAAATTAAAAAGGTGTGAATGAGAAAGACCACATCTCTGCACTAAAAATAACAGTAGCTGCAGGTACCACGTATAAGCATCACATGCCATGTAAGACAGCAAGGATGACCCTTTCATACTGTCTTGATTTTAGGTCAGCTCAGTACTTTGTGGTGATTGGGACAACACACACATTCCCTGCCAAGTAAAATTTCAAGAGAGGGGGAAAACCAGAGGGAAGAATTTCTCTCTCCTTAGGAAAATTCTGTGGTATTTTTAGATTTAAAAAGAAAACACACAAAACCAACAAACAGACACACAAAAAAAGCACTTTAACTCATAATCATAGATTTTTAACCACTGAGACAAAAGAAAACATGAAATAATTTAAGTGCCTCTTCCCTGGAAAATGGGAACAACAGTTTCATTACTTATAGTTTCTGCTAATTTCAGTTTCAATGTACTGCATCACATTTGTGATCAAGAGATGGAAGCAACGTACATCTAATTTCATTAACAAAGTCATTTTGCAAATGCAGTCAGTATTGATTATTTAGGACATTAAAAATCCAGCTGAAATTGTGCAACATCTAAGTCAGAGACGAGGGGTAGCAATGAAGCTATTTAGAAAAAGTGCAGAGAGAAGGGAGAATAAGTGAACTTAGCAAAATCTCAATACATTTACAAGAAACAAACACAAACAAAAAACCCTGATGTGCACAAATTTCATCTGCAAATTCTGTCATTTCTCAGAGCACAGATGACTGAAAGCTTGTAATCACAAACCTGTATATTTAATGGATCCACCAAAGACAGTGTCTCTACTAACTCTTTTGAACCCAAATACTGAGCCATGAGTCATCTACCTCAGGAGCAGCCAGTTCCTTTGTCTTCTCTAACTCATGCATTGCAAGAGGGAAATTATGATGTTGAATGCAAGGACTTCTGCACTCTGAAATTTCATGTACAACAAGTAAACAGCTCGCAGGGAACTTTTGCACAACACACAGAGAAACCCAGCATCTCACAGCAGTTTGGAGGACACGGGTGCAGCTGCAGAAGCAGCTTACAGAGCTTAGGCTGGTTTTAATGAAACTGACCTGAATCTGCAGCCTGGCTCAATATACCTGCTATAATATTCTTTGTTCAACCTGACAGGAAGCAATGATAGCTGATGTCTAACAGAAACACTGCTACCACGCTTCTCCAGGATGGAACACAGAAAGATCACAGTTTTATGAGATCTCTTGCCTAAAGTTTCCAGATAGTGAACTTCTCCAGTCACACCAGCCGTTCGGCAGCTGCACACAAGTTCTGGCAATTTTTAACAGTTTGCTTCCTCTATCTCCTTGAAAATTCTTTCATATGAAAAATAGATCTCTAGTAAAACTGCTAAATTTCTATCAGAAACAAGCGACTGAATGATGTTCTGTTCTTCTCACCAACTCAGTGAAATCCAGTCACTAGACCAACATCAAAACCCCACCAGCTCTGCATTCCTTGAGACTCATAATGCACCAGAAGCTGGGGTGGCAGTGGCTGAGGGAACCCGTGAAACATGAACTCAGAATATCATGTCCTACTCTTATCTAAGCTCCAGGGGAACTCACAATTTACAGAAGATGGAAGCCGCAGCTGGAAGCCAGAAGAGTTTATGAGCAAACAAACCAAAACTCCCTTTAACCAACTAGACCATTGCTGATTTCTGCAACCAGAAAGTCACAGTGAGCTGCAGAAAAAAAAAAATTCCATGGTTTAGTGCAACAGAGAAAGAGTAATGAAATAAAAATAATACTTCTAGAAGAATAAAAAAAATATTAAAACACCAGGTAAAAAAACAGAAAGGACATGAGGAGTTCCAATGAACTTTTACATTGGTTCTGTAGATAAAGAAACACAATTAAGACTAATATTTATATCCTGACTGTATTTATTTATTTTTTTTTCCAGTCACATCATTCAGGAAATAATACTGGTTATTTGCTTGAGCACATATCCGGGTCTGTAGGAGTAATAAAGATCCCAATCATGTACCCTGAACACCTCCTCATGCAAAAGACTCTCTCAAGACTGGGCCCTGTATCTTTGCAAACCACCCAAAGCCACAGCAGGTACTGAAACACCTTCACTGTTTCTGTGGAACAGAAGAGAAACACTGCAGCATTTCCAGAACCAGCCCCTACACCTCAGCTCCTGGTACCACCAGCCTACCTACTTGTGCTGAATGAGAAGCTGTGTCTGGCAGCCAAGCAAGTAAGGGAGCCTGAAGGTGTGTCCGTGTTGAAACAGGGGAAATTCCAACTAGTTCTTAGGAAAAACGTCTGCACAATGAATGGGGTCAAACACCAGAACAGTGATGTTTTGTTGCTGAGAAATCTCTGTCCTTGGGGATATTCCAACTCCAACCAAGCATGACCTTAAGCAAGAAGATAAAACTTTGAAGCTGGATCTAAGCTTGAGGTTGGCCCTGCTTTGAGGAGGGGGCCACAACAAATGAGTGCCAGAGGCCCCCTCCACCTTCAGTTATTCTGCATTTCTATTCCATATTACAGTTTTGTGAAAAAGTGATAGGTGGGGGTGAGGGAAAAGAGCTTACTCCCAAAATACTCTGCAACTTTAAAGCAGAGTGATTCAAAAGGTCAGATTATTAGTTGGGGAAAGAAATGTCATGTTCTACTTTCATTACCGCCCACTGAAACCTTACGCTTGGCTGGTACTCACAAAGAATGTGAAGTGAGATAAAAGCTTAATCTTGAACTTCTGCTGACAGTGTTGCCTGTATGACTTGCTTATCTCTTAATTAGAGAAGATAGTAATAGCTCAATAATACAGTTCAGTTGTAATCTTAGATCATCAACCATCTCCCTTTATGTCCTTCCTGTTCATCAGCGCATTAGCATTGCCAATGGTAGTGTCATCAAATGCCTAAAAATGTCAGAAAAAAACCCAGTTATTGGAAATAGTGAAGAGTTCCTATTGCTGCAGCTGATTTTAATACAGCATCAGAGTAATGCTGTGGTAAATAATCTTTGTGGATATCTGGACTAAGCAAGAAATTGATAGAGCTCTGAGCAGCAGGATCTGTGACCACGAGCAGGGAGCCTGCCTGGCTTTGGGGCAGAGCTGCTTCCCAGCTGATGGCAGGATGCTGGATTTTGTCCTCAATATTGGCCTCAGTTGTGACTTTTTAATTTCTGTCATTAGTGAAAAGTAGGGTAGCATGTCACCCACAAGCACCGGCTTAAGCTGCTATAAACCCATAAGCTGCTGTGAACAGCCACACACTCAGCACTTACAAGAACTGCCAGAATTTAGAGGCAAATATACCCTCAGAGCACAATCCCTGCTTCCATTGGCTCCAACAGGCCATCTCTCCTGTGAACACTGACAAAAACTTGAACTATAGAAGGACAAGGCAGTGATGCTGCAACATCAACTGTATGGCAACAGGCAACTGGAGGATTTGCTTTTGTTCCACATAGATTTCTACGCACTAGAGCTTCCATACACAAGTGCCATTACATGTTCCCTCCTGAATCACTGATATTGCAGCCAGGGCTTGGAATGGCCTGATGTTGTTTTCAAAGGCTGCAAGCAACATAATTGCCTTGTTTGTTTTTCTCCCTGCTTCCCATTACTTTCACCACAACATTTACATTTAGGAGATGTTACAAGATGCAAATATATACAGTGGTCACACAAGCATAACCAACTATTAAAAAAGTCCTAAGACTGTGAGAGTGCCTGACATATCTAAGGGGATCCACCATTCCTGTGACAACAGAACTACATTAAAAAGATAACAATTATTTTTAATAAAACTTATGCAAAATCTGCTAGCAATTAAAAAGAGGACAGGTGAAAGCACCCTCCTGTTTCCAGTTTCCCATGCTTATGTCTTCAAAGAAAGTTCTTAATTTTGCTATTAAAAGTGTATCAGGGTAAATTAATACATATAAAGAGAAAAAATGCTACCATCATAGATTTTGATAACTCTGCTACAATGGAACCTGAGCAAAATACACTTTAGGACACATTTAAATGACTGCAGCTCACCTGGCAATATCAATCTCACCTTTAAACTCGCAAACTCACTTAGCAGCATATTTGTTTCAGCAGAACAGGGTGACTCAAGTTGAAGTTGCAAAACCTACTGGAGAGGCTGAATAAATACCTGGCTGACTAGTCAGTCCCGAGTCACCAGACTTTAGTGGTAGCTCAAATCTTGAGTACTTCTGTTCAGAGTGACAGCAGTACAGGTCCCAAAGCTCAGTGGAGACTGCATGCAATTACTTCCACACATTCATAGTCCTCAGCATCTGAGGAATTCCATGTAAGATCAGGACTTTTCATGAACCTGCTGGTGGGCACATACCAATTGGATCTGCTAGATCACAGGCACAAGGCTCAGGATCTTGCCGACTTGAGCTCTGTACCACGGAATCCAGCAGCTCACGAACTTTGCACTCGTGCAATTTGAACAGAACAAAAGCCAGATGTTCTAGAAGTCAACAAGAAGTGAACTATTTAAAGAGAAATAGGATGGTGCCCCCTGACAGATTGCTCTCAAGAAAAAAAAATAATATATATATAAAATGGAAAATTGGGTATGAGTCACACAATCCAATGTACCTTGATAGTAACTTGCCTTCCTGAAATGTACTCATGTCATTAAGACTCCTCCCATTTTAAGCATTTTTGCTAGACCAAAATAATTTTGATTCTCTCATTTAAGATCTATTCCAAACAATGAAGACCAGTTACTTCAGATAAAAATGCCTTCATTTTGCATCAATAGTTTGAAAAGCCAATGCTATACTTTTCAAATTAAACATTTATGGCAGTAATAAAAAGCCAGACCCCAAAGATATCAGAATGTTTCTCAGAAGAGTCAAACAGCAGAGAAATCTA
Organism: Chaetura pelagica; assembly: GCF_000747805.2. Lineage (NCBI taxonomy): Eukaryota > Metazoa > Chordata > Aves > Apodiformes > Apodidae > Chaetura > Chaetura pelagica. The sequence continues at coordinate 4,295,308 of NW_009954140.1, forward strand.
CACTGAGGTTGCCCCTAATGCTGAGTTTAAATAGGCAACACAACCTTGAAATGGAAAATTGGGTATGAGTCACACAATCCAATGTACCTTGATAGTAACTTGCCTTCCTGAAATGTACTCATGTCATTAAGACTCCTCCCATTTTAAGCATTTTTGCTAGACCAAAATAATTTTGATTCTCTCATTTAAGATCTATTCCAAACAATGAAGACCAGTTACTTCAGATAAAAATGCCTTCATTTTGCATCAATAGTTTGAAAAGCCAATGCTATACTTTTCAAATTAAACATTTATGGCAGTAATAAAAAGCCAGACCCCAAAGATATCAGAATGTTTCTCAGAAGAGTCAAACAGCAGAGAAATCTACACTGAGGTTGCCCCTAATGCTGAGTTTAAATAGGCAACACAACCTTGAACAATTAGAGAATATTCCACTTCAATTAGCCAAGGAATAAATGACTTGTGAACACTACAAACTTGTAAGAACTGGTTTTGATCATTTAAGCTTTTCTGACTAGTAGATGATTAGCAATTACTTCAAGCTCCAAGTGCAACTGTGATGACACAACTGCATGCACAGCTTCAAGAGTGAAACGAATCCACACTCCTGACTTCCCCACCCCGTGCTGCAGTCCTTATCTACAGCATAGTTTCTTATTTTAAACTCAGTCTACTTATTTTTCTCAATTCATTTTTTGAACAGCTAAAGAAATAATGAAAAATAAAAATATATTTTAAAAAATCAATCAGCATGTTTGTATTCTATTACACTGACTTTGAGGTTTGAAATACAAATGGTTCAAAAAGCATCAGTTCTTATTTTCTGTTTAACAAATAATGATTTCTCTCTGTATCACTAATGGAGCCTGAAATTGAAATGGATTTTTAGTTGAGCTCCTGCTCGTACTCCGGTGTCATCATCAGTAGCAGCCTCGCTCTAGGAACAAGATTTATCTCAGCTCTCCATTACAGGGCTGCAAGCTGCTTAGGAAAAGCACCAGGCAGATTCCCAGCAGGCCCACAAACAGAACCCAACACCAGGGTTACATAAAGTTTGAGATTCTCTAGGACTTCACTTGTAAACCTAAAATTAGGCCAATCTTGGAAGCAAACCACCTCAGCTGCTGCAAGCAATGGCTTAACACTAATTATGGTTATTAGGGCTAAATCCTTATATAGGTTGAGTTTCTCTAAAACACTTTAAGTAACTTTAAACATTCAAGAACACGAGCATTTTATCACAACACAGTTCTGCTGTAGTTCTGCCACAAACCACTGCCAACTTTTGCATCTTTTTCAGACATCTTTAGTGCAAGTAGGTAAAATGCAATTGCTTGCCTGCAGCTAACTGCACCAGGTAGGTGATTCCTAAACTGAGTCTGGGAAAATGAGTCTGTACCAAGGTAGTTCAGTCATAGCTTCCCAAGAGCTGGCTGTCAGTGCAGAAGACACAGGGCCATTCTTCTGCAAGTAGCACACAATCTGAATGTTTAAAAAACACCACAGAGTTTTGTTATTGCATCTCTAATGTATCCAGTGGGTGGAAGTGTTTGCATCTCACTAAATGTCTTTAAAAATACATATGATCCTTGAAATTAGTTACAAAGGAAAAAATTGGGGGAAAAGTTCTAGCAAACTGTTCAAAATCTGAGAGTCTTTTGACAAACCACTCTCTTCTCTTCCCCCCCACAACTATATTTTAGGAATTAAAGCACTCCCTTCTTTATACCTAGGGGATATGCTCATTTTAGGTCTGTTTGGCATAAGAAAATCAAAGGACTGAAAAAAAATCAGCAAGAAAACATCAAAGCCAAATCAAGGAGCATCCTGTATTTAATGAATATAAAATAACTTTGAATATGGACTTTCAGCACCTCTGTACATGTTTTTTACAAGCTCATGAGACACATTTAAGACACAAAATAAGGAAGGTACTTATTTTGCAGAAAAGACCAGAAAAATCAGTTAGGAGACTAATATATGCAGCTTTAACTTGCCTACAAGACTTAAATTCTGCTCCTGGCCAGTGAAATTGCTCAAGAAAAGTTCTATATAGCAACATAGCAAAGAAAGAAAAGATAAAGTGACATAAATAAGGAAGGTTTAGCACAAAACAAAGCACAGATACAAACAGTAAACATTCTAAAATCATGCAGATTGTCTGGTATTGTTCCTAACAGCCTGATTTTAAGAATTTAATCCAGGATATACATCCTTTCTCAAACAGAGGTTGATGAGGTTAATGCAAGGGTAGCTGCCCAGCTGTTAAGAGCATGTCCTTTGAAAGCACGTCATAAAACAGAACTGGGGGCTACCTATTTTACCAATAATGTCTAACATTCTCCATCAAACTAAGCAGTTTATCATAGGATTACAAGAAGATTACTGAAATGCATCGTATGAAAAAAACCCTTCAAAACAGATTTTGACACAGTGACAGCCTGGAAGGAGAAGAACCATATGAAACCTGGGAAAAAAACCCAGAGCCTTTCTACTCATGCTTGAGTCATATTTGATATCATATTTTTACATTTCACTAATATAGTAGCTTCTATACATTATAATAACTAGATTTTTGTTTCAAATATTTTTTCTCTCTCACTGTCAGCACTTACTAGCTCAATAAAAACTTAGTAGCTGAATATAGCAAAATCCTACTTAATTAGGAACAGAGGACTGAAAAGAACCTCCAAGGGTAATTGAATCCAGCTCCTTGCTCCTACTGGCAATGATGACACAATTCTTTTCAGAAGGTCATATTAAAATCACTTGGTTTCTTGGACTGCTAATCTCTTCAAAAAGCTATTCCAGGACAACTGCCTTCCAACAGTCAGAAGACCTGCAATTTTCATCCTAAACTTATTAACAAGATATACTTATTTGTCCTTGGATTAACACTGGATCACTGGCCTAAGTGTTATAAGCACTTCTGAGATAAAAATGTCACTAGCAGCATTTGAAGTGAAAAAGAGAAACAGTATGTGATAGAAATAAAAATAAAATCAGTGCTGAAATAACAGCTTTTATTTTAAATGTACAACAGCAAACTGCAACCACTCAGTGACAAAATATCTTGAGGATCTGTCAACCCATTCCAACAGCTACAGAGCAAACCAGAACACACACAGTAAACCAGCAACACAGGATACAAACAAGTGGCAGAACAAAGGTTTCACAAAGGTAATTTAGAATCCTAAAATTAATAGAATTCTCAAAATAAAGAGCAAAACCTTTGGGCCTTTAATTTTAAATAATAAGGGAGTTAATAAGCTCCCCATTAAAAAAATTCTTTTTTTTTTAAGGATAGCAGAATCTGGTGACAAATCTAGAGCATTCCATCTGACACTTGAGGTTTTGCAACACTGTCAAGGAAACACAGCTCTGAATAACCATAGTTACAAGAACCTTTAGATTGCTGATGCAGAGAGCATTATATAGAGTATTTGGTTGAAAACCTCACTATTTAGGGTTTTTAGTAGGCTGAAGTAACTACTACTTTGCCTGTGCAGGTTCCTACATAAATTACCAGATGGAAGTGGTCACAAACAGACACCTGACCCTTATTTAAATTAATGCCTTTTTAAGTACAAAACCCACTGTCATACCCTTCAGTTTCACATACTTCAGCTTCTCCTGTTCAAAACTTCCTGTATTAAACACTGCTATGGATTTCTACTTATATTTAACAATGAAAACTGATAGACAATTAATTTTCCCCATTCATTACTGCCTTAGTCTTCTTACATCATATATTTCAAGATATTAATAGAGGCCCTAAAAATAAGCAGCACACAGAACAGCCAGGGGAGATACCTAATACTCAACAAAATGCAGTCAAGGGGACGAGCAGCACAGCTATTTTTAGCAAGAATAACATTTTCTTTTATATAGGAGTTAAAAGACTAATTGATTTGGTGGAAAAATTAAAAGATTGAAGACACAGTTCACCAAACATGTCACAACTGGGGCAGCTTGGGGCATCCCTCACCTCCCTGGCACACCACATGCAAGCAGAACAGTTTTTGGCAGCTCTCATTTCAAAATTTTGCCCCATTTGAACTGTGAAATGTATCCCTTCTAGGCCATCCACCAAGAGCATCGAATATGAGATGTTAGAATTACAATTCAATTGGTAGAGAAAACTACATGTATCTATAATCAAACATTTTATAAATATAAACATGGTGTCAATGTTCCACAAGGTCAAAACCAGTGGCTCACCACCAGAATGAAAGGAAATCTTTACTTCTAAACTCTTTTCAGATTTTGATGCTATTTAAAATTGAAACAAAGAATCAAGAAATAAATATATACATTTCAGAATATTAAAATCTGCAATATTTGGGGGAAAACCTAGAAGTTTCTTCTACTGTGACTCAGGTTTGATTACATCATGATTTCACATGCTATTTCAGTCACAAATGCTGCTCTTACACAGTAACTTGAACATAAATAAGCCCTGAAAGATTAAAAACAGGTGAGAGCACCACTTAGTTTCACCAATTTAACTTCAAAGACAACTGGTGAGTTTATTCCCTGGGTTTGAGCACAGAATAAAACTTCAGCTGTGGAATTGATTCTTATATGATTATCTAGTATAAATGAGTACTCTGGAGGAAATTTTGAAACATTTTTAAGACAAAGTGAACTTCAACAACACTTAGTTATGAAATTAACTACCTTGCACCTAAGCTTATGGAAATGACTAAGACAACAGAAAAACAAATCACAGCAGGACCAGACCTTGCGAATGTTTCCACAGACAGAGTGATAACAATACAAAAACAAAACCCAGTTTGCTTCGTTCACACCAGTGTGCAAACACTGCATTTCTTTCAGCTGCTTAAAATATTTCAAGATTGCTTTTTGCCAAGTAAATTTTTTTCACCCCAAACATTCTAGAGATGGTCATCACAAACTGAGCTTCACTGTACAGCTTTTATTATGATCACTATTAAACTCAGAATAAGAAGACTTAAATTTTCATAACATTCTTGACATAACCTCCTTGCAGGATAACTGACGAAAAGGAAAGACAAGAAAATATTCACATGAGAAAAAAAAAATAATCAAGTAGCAGTGTTCAAACCATTTATGGTGGTCCAGTGTAATACTTCATGATCCCCAACAACCACCACCTCTGAGAGAGTTAACAGGAGGGAAACACATTTTAAAATGATCTCTTTGATTCCTTTCACCATTTCATAAATGGAACATGTAGCCCTGTAAAGTAATCCACTGAAATTTTGAACGAGGAGCAAGTGGGAGATCACACACCCTGTTAATGCTCATTCAGAACTATCTGCACAGAAACAAACAGTCCAAGCCCCAAGGAGAGATTACCTGGTACCACGATGAGGCTGGTAGTATCAATAGTCCTCAGTTAATTATTTCTAAAGAGTAATAATTAACGTCTCAGGGAGGTGGAGTGGTTTGCTCCAGATCTTCCTCTGCAAGATATTTCAAGTCTTACCACTTAAAACATGCAGTTGCTTCACTTGGCAGAGGTGCTCTACCAGGAAAAGTGAGAAACTCTCCTAAACAGCTAAAAATGACAGCTCCAAAGAGTCAGTTCCCTAAAGTTTTAAGTATTTCATTTAAATAATATTCAAATAAAATGGATCATAGATATAATGCTCCTTTTTCAGATTTCTATCCATTCCTAAAGAAAAAAACCAAGGTAGCTGAGGGCACCACTGCTCAAGCTGCCATGAGCAGTGCTCAGAACTGATGCTCTCTGACCCAGGCCTGAAGGGACCCCAGGCAGGTTCAGGGACCCCTGGCAGAGCAAGATCCCCTGACTGCCTGCCAACCAGCTCCTCAGGCAGGCCCTGCAGCCTGCTGAGTACTGTGCTGCCAACGCTATGCTTGATACTGACACCTGCACTACCTGGCAAGGTCAAACTGCAGCTGCACAAGCTGAAATCCCCAGAGGAAAGGCAGTGTGGGCAGACAGGTGCCTCTTCCAGCCTCAGCAATAGTATTTCACCTGTAGAGCTTGAAGGGAGCCATACATGGGAGGTTCAGTTATTATAAAATATTTCAGATGTCTAGTAAGTACAGCAACTCAGCTGCACTCACTCTGCAGCACTAGGTTGCTCACAGAATCCTCTCTCTGACCAGTGACAGAGCCCTCAGTGCTGCTCAGCCACCTTCAACCCGAGCCCTGCTCCAAGGCATTCAGTGCCCCATGGGAAGTGCCACTTTTCCTGCATTGCACATCAGAGAACTCACTCTTCCCTAGAAGTTATCCATAACTAAAAGGCTGTCATGTCACAATATACAGGGTAGGGGCTCCTAGGTTATTTTTAGCCCAGGCCAGCTGGCTGTTGCAGTTCAGAGAATGATTTCTCGAGAGTAAGAAAAATAGTAGTAATGATAGTAAAGTAAGGAAAAAGATGAGTCACATGAAATGTCATTATAAACTGATTTCTAATTATAAAACTAAATGACTATACTTAACATTTAAAGAATACCAAAAAAGTTTCAGAATACATTTCTAAAATATTGTTGTTTATGCTAAAATGACTGTTAGTGGCAAAGCAAAGTAATAGAAGCCAAAGATCCTGCCATTTACTACTGACATCTTTGATGCAAGTACTATCATACAAGGCTTTAAAGAAATTAAACAGTACAAAATACTTTTCACTTACTGCTATTAAAATATTAATAACTGAAAAAAAAAAAGTTCCTAAAGACTCAACAAGAACTAGAAGGAATTACTTAATTTCAAATAAAACCTGAATAGCAGTGAAATATAAGCCTGAATTTTTTTCAAATATATGCAGGATAACATCCTGTGGAAGTTTTAGTTTCCTGGAACACAATCCTCAAAGTTTGACATTCAAAGTGTTCTAAGAACACAGAAGACCTGCAGCAAAGTGCAAATCCAGCTGTCCATATGGTCCAGGAACCACCATGGCTTCCCTGAGAGAGGACACCCAAGCAGGTCCCAGCTCTGCAGCTCCTGGCACTCAACCTTTGCCAAGGCTCCTCCTGCTCCCTCTTCTCTGCTTCCTGTTTCTCGTTTCCTTCTCCTACATTTTCACAGGAAAAACTATCACGATGGCATACATTCAGGGCAGGTAAACTCTTGCCAGGCACATATTCCTTCCAGGGAAGGAGAGAAGAGAATGAGCCCACACAAGTTTCACTCTAAAAGCTGGAGCTATGTGGGCTCTGGAGGCAGGGCAGGGCAAGCCAAGGCATTCCAGGCTGAGCTCTCCTGCCCCACTGCTCCAGGCTCCAGCACAGCCCTGCAAGGGAGCAGGCTGGTATGCAAGCATTTGCCATCTCCAGGAGGAGTCATGTACTCACCCTGCAAACCCAGAACCAGAGTCATGGTCTAGAAGGAGGATTCTAAATTTCAGAAATATACTAGGAACCACACTCCAACCCCAACACACGTTCACCTCTTCAGCCCTTACACACAACCAGCTGCAAACACTGATTTAACAAAGCCAGAACAGCAGGCACCAGTGGGCTCCATAATAATTTGCAAAAAGTCTGACCCACATGGGTTTCTGAATCCTGTACTGAACTAAAACAGAGGAAGCAGTGCACTGCCTTTCCAACCTAAATACATAAAATCTTCTAACTATGAAATCAGAATTTAAATTCACACTTGTCAAGCAAGTGATAAAATGACAACACTGGAGCACTGACAATCTTGGCTCTGGCATGGGCAGGGCTGTTGCAGTTTACAGAAACTCTTCACAGAATGGAATTAATGCCAGCTAAATGGATGATCTTAGGAACAGATTAGTTGGGAACAAGCAGCCACTGAGAATGGAATCCATTATACATTTGTTCTCATTTAAACAACCCCTGAGTCATGTAGCATCCTGCAGAAGGCTAAACGTTGAGAACAGAATACACTTCCCCAGCAGAAAACTACATGGAAGAGTAAGATACCATAGCTCATTCTTCAGGTATAGCAAGTTATAAAAATAATTCCTCCTTGAAGACCAAATCAACTGAATTTGCTTCTAAACAATGACCTCCTTTATAATATTTGGCTTGAAAAAATACAACTTCCCATCAGGCAAAAAAAACCCCACACCTTATTAATAGAATGGTGGAGGTTGGAAGGGACCTTACAGATCACCAGGTTCCAAATTCCCAGCTATGGGCAGGGACACCTCCTACCAGACCAGGCTGCACAAACCCCATCCAACCTGGCCTTGAACACCTCCAGGGAGGGGCATCAACAACCTCCATGGGCAACCTGTTCCAGTGCCTTCCTACCCTCAGGGTGAAGAATTTTTTATGTCTAACCTAAATCTCCCCTGTTCTGCAGAATAAAGCACAAGGGCAAAACAGGAGGAGCTCAGCTGAAGCAGCACTGTACAGAGCAGTGTATCCCTGCTCTGAATCGCTCTGTTCTGTTCCTGTACTGACTCATCCCTTTAATACTCAGACTCCTTAGGACAAGGATTCTTGTAAAGCAAATACATTTTCACACAAGTCTTTGTACAATGATGAAAACAAAAAAAAACGTCCTGTCTGTTGCATATTTATCTTGTGTCCTTGGTTCTGACACACCTGTATAACCTGAGCTTTACAGCTGGTGATGCAAATTGAAAAAAAAAAAAATTAGCATGCAAATGAGAACACAATTGCATTTCTAATATTTTGGACACCTTTAACTCAATGACAGATACGCAGAATGTTACTGTCTAAAGACAGCATTTAGACAAACCAGAAATGTTTTTGAGTCAAGTACCATAAGCATGTTAGGATCTGCAAGTCCATGTGTGAAAAGAAAGCCCAAGGGTGTGCACACACAGGTAGTGAGCAAAACCAGAACATCTGGATCTCTGATGAATATCTGCTTTTTTACTTATAGGTTGTCAGTAAGTTTAACACTTGTGTTTATCAGAGACCTTGGTATTTTCTCAGAAGAAAGCATACAGATTTGATTAACCCTAAAAATAAAACACCATCTTCACAAATGGCTCTTTTCATAAAACTAATCTGGAGAGACAGATGCAATTTTAAAAAACACACTGGTTTAATGCATTAATCAAGAGAAAGGTTAACGTTTCCCATCAACACAAACCCCATTTTTGGACACAGCTGTTCTGAAGCCAAGCAAACTTTGACATTTTAAATTTTTCAATAGAATCCTCATATAAACTGGTCTCACGAGATAACTTAACAAATAAGATACGCAGAGAGGTTTCCACATCCCAACTTATCTCAAAAGCAATTCCCATTTTAAAACCAGCACTGAGTAATTTTAGAACTATTATGCAGCTACTACACATCAAATAATAACCAGTGTTCTACCTCTTCTCAAACCAAAGTCCGAAATATGCGTTAGAAAAAAGATCTGTTCTATTTTCAGTTGGAAATTTTGAAGGATTCAATTTCAAGCCTGCAGAAAGAAATTGATGTTTTATCCTCTGTTAACAAGTAATACAAAACTCATGATCTTCCTTCAGGGCTTCCACTTCAAGTGCCACATCAATGCTTTGCAAAGTTCTGGTGCTGTAATTGCGACTACACTTTTAAGAACAGGTAAGTGAGGCTTGTGGCACTTGTGGAGAGAGCACGAGACGGTGAGGAAGGGAAAAGACTGGGAGCATCAGGGCTGCAGGAGAGGCAACTTCAGAACTAGGACATGCTGTTATAAAACACAGTAGGACATCAATTTCTAAGAGCAGACATGTGGCCTTGAAAAGCATCCTCATGGCAACACAGATTACGCCATTAAAGCAAATTAATAAAATATCAAAGTTGAGGGCTAAGCAAATGTTAAGGGATTGATTCATAGTCCCGATGCTTTCCTTTTGAATGCAGGATATTAAGGCAGCCTTCCTGCAACAATAAGGCAGCAACATACCTAAAAGTCAAGACTAAATCTGGAGTTATAAACAGCTAAAATTTGCAAGCTATAACTTTTGGAAAGGCACGTCCCACAGGCAGACTGCAGACTGACAGCCCCAAACTACAGCATTCACTCTGCAACAGCCAGACACACAAAACAGTTGGAGAGAAGCCAGAACAACCCAACTCCATCTAGGTCTGCTCTGATCTCTTTTCAGAGCTCATTGGCATGGTCCACACTTGACTGTTCAGCACAGCTGTTTCTGAAGCCACTCCCCATTCTAATAATGTTTTTCCCATCCTATTTCACAATAGACTTAAACATTATTTCCAACAGATGCATTTTGTACTCCAGTAATTCAGTGATATTTCCTGATGCCTGGTTAACACAAAAGCTGTAGCTGGTTGATCCAAAGATTGCATCTGCTACCCTGCGTCTCACCATCAGGTCAGAATGAATTTCTAACTGCAGAAAGAGATACCACAGAAGAATAAATCACTCCATTTTCAAGCCTCAACCTAGGGATAAATAATTTCCCCATACAACAGGAGCTGGAATTAAGGGTTCTATTTTTGTAAACAGGCTGTAGCAGGGAAAAAAAGTAAAGAAAAAACTAATCCAGGTAAATATTTTCGTATCCATATTACAGCAAGAGAAAATGCCTCTAGATGATTTTCTCCAGCAAGATCATTCTCTTTCCCATTACCCATCCTATTTCTGTCATGCTCTTAATTCAGATCTTGCATGCAGCACACAACCCTGGCTGGAAGCACCCATTCACCCTGAAACTCAATAGTAACTACAGACAGAACATTGCTCAAGGACCAAGTTTCTCCTCCCACATCATGTACGCAGAGCCATTGCCTGAGCTTTCCTTACAGCACCACAACAGGAAAGCTGGATACTAGGGGATGAGAACTTACCTGTTGTGAACCAAAGCTACAGTAAGTATATTTTATACCCAATGTATGTTTCAGATGGTGTTTACAACTCTGTCCTTACATAAAGCCACAACAAGCATACTTCAAATTATATCAAGTATTTATATCACAGAGCATTTTTTTTTAATTTTAAGATCTTATGCTATTAAATTGACATTTCAATACAAAGCTCAAATAATTTCCACTTGAGAAAAATACATATGGAAGGGGACAAGATAGTGTGCACCCGTATCAGCATACTTAGTGTGTCTCCAGGTTGCTAAACCTACTGTATCAAGGACATCTTGCTTTACTGAATATTAATGCAGAATTCTGCAAAACAGAAGGTTTCAGCTATTCAGACCATCTCTACTCTGCAAATGAAAATAAGTATTAAAGCCTCTATTATTAAATACAGATTAAGGTCGGCTCCCAACAGTTGTTCCATATAAAACAACCTAATAGATGTTCAGTGACCACGATACTGATCCATTGAGCCAAAGCAGCTTGCAAGATCCAGGCTTTAAAATACTAAGAACATTTATTAGCTCAACATGAATACACTCCTACACTCCTACAAAGAGTACCCTTGACTGCAGAACTGACATGAACTGTGTTTTGGATGTTCTGGAAATATATCAGTCATGCTACCTGCTGGGCAGCCTAGTTTCTATTCTCTACATGTCACATTTGATGGTTCTAAAATTAATTCCACTGATTTTATCACCAATTTCCTTTTCATTTTGTCATGTTAAATGTCAAATGAGCCACAGGTCTGACACTGCCCTTTTAATTATTACAACAAAAGCTTAAAGATGATACCACACACATCCCTCCTCCTCTTCAAAGAAAGGCTCAACAAAACAGGCAATAGTAAGAATTCAAAGGCCGATATTTGCATAAGTTGAAAAAAGCCAAGAAAAAGCAAGATTTATGAAAAATTTAATTCTACAGTAAGTTCTGCAATCAGTACTGTTTCTGATGTACTGATTTAAATTACAAAACAAGCTCCATGGATTGTTTAAGACTTTGTGAAAGTTTACTGAGTACATTTATCAATGCTTTTTACAGAAAGCTTGTCTATAAAACCCTGCATAAATCCAGTTAGACCTCCCTAATACATTAATGATGTATGATCAAGTTTTTTTATTCCCTCCATCAATCTTCAGCTACACATTTACTTAAATAATCAATACTTCAAAACTATGGTATGTCCATAAATTCAAGGCCTCGCCTCAATGAATTTGTTCACTCAGTATCTACTAACATGGAAGTCTCAGTCACTGTCAGTCACATTAACCTACCCACCCACATTTTATTGTTCTGTTATCAGGATTCAAAAACACTTAAGATCACACTAGCAGTAAAAAGCTTTGGGACTCATGTGTCCATTACGGTGACTGGGTTGTTTAAAAACTGAAGCTGTAGTTGCAGCACATAAATGATATGCTCATTATAAAAATGCACAACAGCAGCACAGACCCAGAGAGGAGTTTAAGGCACAAGCAGGAAACAAAAGAATCTGAAGTCAAAGACCTCCTAGAGAAACCAGGATGCAATGGTGACAAAGGTTTGCCCTTCCTCTTCCCAGTATAGAAACTGCTCTGTTATAAAATCTTTTACAGTGTTCGTATTATATTTTCTATTCTATTAATAAAAAAAGAAACCTGTACTAGGACAAGGCATATAGAGCAATAAGTCAAAGTCAAGTATATCTGCTCCTTTCTATCTGCCCCAGATACCAAAGCAGTCCTAGGCTCCCAGGCATATCCTGTTTGATGAACTTTCAGGAGTACCCCTGAAAATAATGCACTCTGTTGTCTTCAAGGTACTTCTTGTCAAGTACCCCAGCCCATAGAAACAATACAAAATATTTGCTACTACAAAATGATGATGATGCATGCACCAAATTATGAATAAAACACAAGCCTTGAATATTTGGAATAGAATGCATTTATATTCTAAAGTGAAAATGACACCTGGCCTTGTACCAGGTTTAATTATATAAAACATGATTCTGGTTTTGCAAAGTGTTCAAAGAAACCCAAGCTCAGCCTTAATTAAATGAACAGAACTGTAGACAAACATGACAACTAAACTGCTCCTCATTATACAGCATCAGGAAGCTGCCACACACTTTTGCAGAAATCTTAAAAATAAGCTTTGCTGGCTTCTACGTGTCACCAAGGGCAGGCACCAGTTTTACAGCCTACAGGATTCATCAGGCACACCTGGGTGTATCTAAGGCAGAACAAAACAGTTCAAAGAACTCCCGGTGACACAGGAGGCAGTAACAGAGAACACCGAGCAGGAAACCCCCTCTGTGCTGCTGGCAGCATCGCTGGAGGGTCTGCCAGGAAACAAGACCACTTCTAAGATAAATGTTAGAAATATATCCACCAGTCAATGCTCCTTTTCAATGCTCCTTTGTAGAGGTAAATCAGGTATAAATGCTGCTTAGGCAATCCAGAAACAACCACTCAACAACCTCTACTACTTGTACCAACATCTAGGTCAGATGTAAAGAAGTGAGTAGCAATACAGGACAGAACACCACCTCTTTCCCACTGACATACTGGAATAAGAATGGGACTTTAATAAGTTTTCATATATTAACAAAATGCACTTTTAATCCCCAGGGTCTCCAGATGATTGCAACAGTTGTGTTCGTTTGTCCCAACTGTTTGTGGAGACCCCACAAGAAGCAGTTTTACCAACCTGCCCAACTAGATTTACTGAGCTTTCACTGCACTTTCAAGGCTCACACTTGAGCATCTCCCAGTAACAACAAAAAGAATTCTGAGCAATTTCTAGGCACCAAAATGTCTGAAACAGAACAAAACCAAAATTATATTTTCCCCCCTTCTTTCTCTAAGCTTGCAATGTTTGCCTCAACAGGCACTGAAGAACTTCCAGGCACAGGATTGTACCTCTTGCTTTCTCCTGTGAACACATTCACTTGCCGTAAGAGAGAAGTTCCATTTTATAAAAATATATCCTACAGGTGTCATTTGTAAAAGCTGATGACAAGAAAGGAAGATATACAACTGACATACTTGGAATGCTCTCAAATTGAATTTATTTAGACTAAAAGTTAGCAAACAAGGTAAGAGCAGTCCAAAACCCTCTACTCTGCCCTGGTGAGGCCACATCTGGAAAACTGCATCCAGTTCTGGGCTCCCCAGTTCAGGAGAGACAGAGAACTACCAGAAGGAGTTCAGGGGAGGGCAACAAAGATAACTGGGGACCTGGAGCATCTCCCTGACGAGGAAAGGCTGAGAGAGCTGGGATTCTGTAGTCTAAAGAAGGCTGAGGGGAGACCTTGTTAATGCCTACAAGTACCTAAAGGGTGGGTGCAGGGAGAATGGAGCCAGACACTGTTCAGTAGTTCCCAGTGACAGGACAAGGGGCAGGGGGAACAAGCTGGAACAGAGGAAGTTCCATTTAAATATGAGTAAAAACTTCTTCAGGGTGAGGGTGACAGAGCCCTGGCACAGGCTGCCCGGGGAGGTTGTGGAGTCCCCTTCTCTAGAGATATTCCAAACCCCCCTGGATGCAGCCCTGTCTGATGTGCTCCAGGGAATCCTGCTTTAGCAGGAAACTTGGACTAGATGATCTCTAGAGGTCCTTTCCAACCCTGACAATTCTGTGATTCTTTGATAACTTAAGGGCACACCAGAAATTCAATCAACTAACCTGCCATGAGGAAAAGCTTGGGAAAAAATTACATGTACTCTTATAGTCAATTCTGTTGCATTAGTCTATTTCTATAGTTGTTGCAACATGATTATTTTCTAACAATTCCTCTGAGTCAAACCAATTCAGGGAACTGTTAAGTTGCAATCCATTTATTTTATAAAATTCTGAAATAGGAGGAAACTGAATGCCCAGAACCTGTCATCAACCAGCAGGATGTCATCATTCTTCAGACACAAACATCCTCAGTGGCTCAAACCTTGAGTGCAGAAAAGGAAAACTACTTCAGGTACTAGGAAGAGAACAGGCAATAGGTAACACTTCTTCACCCAGAGAAGCAGAAGCTGCCATGGAAATGCAGGGAGGGTGATAGGGAAGCAGGAAGAACAACACAGCAGAGATGAACTTCAGCAGGCAAAAGCAATTATGGGGGAATGTTTTGCACTTTCCCAAAGTTTATTTCAGATCATCGGCAGGGAGAAGTGGTAAGAATGCAGATCATTATTATTAACAATAATGGTTTAGGAAACTAAGAAACTTCTAAAATCAACCTATTAATATATACAATAGGTTTCCATTAGAAAAGGCTTATTTCTGGACTCAGCAGAGAGAACAGAAATATTCACATTTTTTTAATAGTAATGAGCAATGTTTTGAGGACAAGAATACTTTGAAGTGGATTCTGGCTGATGTCCTGATGAGCAAAAAAAACCAACAAAACCCAACACAGACTAGAAGTTGAAAGAAGAGAAAGTATTCTTCTAATTCAGCCTCGTACATGAATAATGTGTTTATGGAGGAACTACATACAATCACACATTTTGCACGCATTCCAAAGAAGTTTAAAATGCTATTAATTTTAAGTGAAAATAAAGAGTGAAATGTC